>NC_141990.1:65042354-65642354 GCF_049901715.1 Pseudonaja textilis | reverse complement strand
ACAGCTTTAAAAATTTTCGGGGATGTTGGTTAAATAATATTTGAAAATAAGGATCATGGTGACAGTTATCAGAAGGCACCTTACCCTTGTAATCCTTTGTGTTTTTGATGGTTTTGGTTTATGAACTTTAAACAAAGAGCCCATAAAACTCAGTTGCTAATCCCAGCCATTCAAACCAACACTATGATTATCTTGCAGGAAAATATAAGAGAGCAGAAGTCGGATGGATATGATTTAAAGCTAGGTTTAAGAAACATAATTGGTCAAAAATGAAATTAAAATCTAGCCCATGAAGCAAGACCAATTTATATGGGCTGAATTATCTTTTTAAGAAATTCATGTCCTTCAAACTGAAGTGTTTATATAATTCCTTTCATTCCTTGAAGGACTCACAAGTCTGAATCCAAAGAGGATTCAGAAAGCAGATGCTTTAATAGTTCGTTTCCATTTCTGCTGACCTAAAACAGCATCCATATAACTCTACTGTTGTCATTTGTTGATTTTGCCAGAGAAGATTGTATATGAAGACCATGGCAAGAAGCTTTGAAAAAAAAAATTATCTCTGTCTGCCTGACACTGTATTGCTACAGAAAAGTTTAGAAAAATCCATCATGTTTCTTATCTCAGATCTTTATTTCAGCTTCTCCACTTTTCAGGTGCACTTTTTTTAATGTTCATTTTAATATTTTGGATTTTTTTCAGTCCTGCCACTTCCTCCTGTTCTGTTTTCCTGATATTTTAAACTTTAGTCCACCAAATCAAAAAACAAAGCACAACTCTAGAGCAGAAAAACAAAACAGGCAATGTTTACTTTCAGAATCTGCAAAAGTAAGCAGTTTTGGGCAGGTCAAAAAAAGATGTCAGCCACAACTGATTAAATGAAGCTCACCCCACTGCACATGAATAAAGGCTCAGGGTTTGATTGCTCAGTCATAGCAGTCATCTTGACTTTTTACACACACACACACACACACACACACACACACACACACCAGATAGCCAAAACAAGTTGAAAAGAACATGGTGACATGTGTCATCACCAAATTCAAGATGGTTACTCACTAACAATATTTTCCTGAACAGTGTCCTGCCATACACAGCACTTTGGGTTTTCTATATTTATGTCAATTATGATATTGTAAAAATGCAGTAACCATAATTACACATGGTAGAAAATGAGCTATTGTTATTTTTTGGAGCTTAAAGAAAAAAAAAATCTTGTTATGGAAGCTTGATCTCCTTCTAACAGGTCAATCCACCAAGAATAAAGTTGCCATCCTCAAACTGCTTAACATGTATTGTTAGGCCAAGAGAAGGTGTGGTAGCATCTCTAATAGTTTTCCAGTGTATCAGAAACCCAAAATGAATGTATCTAGTGCTTTTAGCAGTTACTATTTGTAAAGGTTAATAGAGTTGCAAACTGTTTTCAAAAGGAATGGGAAGGTGCTGTCAGTCATGGTACAATCAATTTAAGTAGGAAATACTATAGAGCAGGATTGTCCAACCTGCGGCCCAAGGGCCGCATGCGTCCCAGGTCACCTTGTAATGCGGCCCAGTGCCCACCCCAACCTTCGTGCCAGAGCCAGTGAGGAGGAGGAGGAGAAGCAGGCGCGAGGCAGGGCGAGGCGAGCGCCAGGCCAAGCAGCAACAGAAAAAACAGGCGCCGTCAGAGCGCCACCTCCTGCTGTTGCCACCACCGCTATCGCCGCCGCTTCTGCCCCCGCCGCTTCTGCCCCCGCTGCCACTTCTGCCCCTGCCATCACTGCCGCTTCTGCCCCCGCCACCTCCGCTTCTGCCCCCACCACCACTGCTGCTTCTGCCCCCGCCACCACTGCCCCCGCCGCTGCTTCTGCCCCCGCCGCTGCTGCTGCTTCTGCCTTCCAGTCCTGCCTCATCCAGCTGGGCCATTTGCAGGAGGAGAGGTAGGCGCGAGGCGGGCGAGCTTTCTCCACCCCACCCCGCAAAATTTGGCCGGAAAATAAACCATGATAAAAAAAAACGTGATAAAAAAAACTGTGATAAAAAATAAATAATTTTTAATAAATAATTAATAATAAAAACATCTCACTAACTTCATTTCCAAATAAATTTAATATGTTAACTATGTTTTCTATGGGTTTTTTGGATGATCAGTTATTGTTACTGTTATTTTATTTTATGTGCGGCCCAAACCAAATTTTCAACTTCTAATGTGGCCCAGGGAAGGTGAAAGGTTGGACACCCTTGCTATAGAGGCATTAGGAGGATTCTCCGCGCCCCCACCCCCCATTATCTGCACAGATTGGTTATTGTTATTTTCTGAGAGACTCAAACATTGAAATAAGGCTACATTTTATCAGGGCCCAGTATTACAGATACAACAGCCATTTTTTTGTGCATATTTTTAAAAAAGTCTATTGGAACTTGAGGCATCATCTCCATCATGGAAAAAGCAGGTTGTCCCAGTGTTGTTAAGACATACCCGAAGGTGCCCTGTTGAGGACTTAAGAGTGTAGGATGAACCATCTAGGAGGAGGTATCTTGAGTTATGCATCACAGTTCCAATTGCTGGGTTGCTCAAAGGATCAATACCAATGGTGGGATTCAAATTTCTTTTTACTACTGGTCCTGTAGTCATGGCTTGCTTGCTGGGTGGGCATGGCTGGGTGGGCATGGCTTGGAGGTCATATGACTGGGTGGGCATGGCCAACTCAATGTCACTCATGTCAAGGTGTGCGTCACGTGGCCCGTCTCCTCACAGCCATTTCTTGTCACACCCTGCCTCAACATATCTATAGTTCTGTAAAAATATTGTTCACCTTTTTTTGACTTTATTATCTACATACTATAGATGTACTTTCATGAACCACTGAAAGGAGGAAATGGCTCACATGCTTTGCCCAGGAGTGTAATAGGCAACAGGCTTTTAAGGGGCTGCCAGAAAGAAGGGGGAGGGGAAATGTATTTTCCAAAGCACCATACCAGAGAACTCCTGAGCTTCCTTTACCCTTTCTTATGGTTGCTACTGAGGAACACAATGTTGGACTCTAGTATGATTTCTTTTAGAATCAATTTAAGAATTGTGCTTTCCCAAGAAATATTCCTTTATTAATTCCTCTCCCGTGCTGTCAAGTGAGCAATATCATTTATTCACAGCATTTTCTAAGAATGTTCTCATTAAATATTGCTTTAAATCCATTTTTGGGCAACAGTACATTTAACCCTTCCTCTATCATATTAAATGTATTTCTTTTTTAAAGAATGCAATTAATTTTTCTTAAAGTGCATATAGCCATATGGACTGTGGAAGAAGATGAATGAGTCTGAGAAAAGTTGTCATGATTTTGCTATAACAGGGACTAAAACAAGGAAAGCTTGTCGGAATGAATTGTCAATTTATAATACATTTACAACTGTGTAGATTCCATAGGATGAAAAATAAATGCTTTAATTAAAGCAATCAAAATGTTACAAAATAGCCTGCTTTGCAGACATATTATTCAGCTTGGATGTTAGATAAACCAAAAGGATCACTGTATAATTTTAGACATAATATTTAAAGATATAAGGCACTGTGAGCACGGGCATGGATTGTCGCAATTGTGTGGAAAGCAGCCCACATAATGTGACTAATTTGAAATTAATGAACGGAGAGAGTGTTCAGCAACTGATCCAGATGTTTATTTTACTACAGGATAATTTCAATGTTTTCTCAGCCAACTTTTCTTAAATGTGCTTTCCATACCACTGATGGCACCATCTTCTCTATGCATAGACTCACATAGAAGCTATGTTAAGGAATTACAGATGCAATGTGGCTATTCTTTTCCTGGATGGCCTCGAGGTCTCTTATAGTCTCTCTGACTATGCAATCTGTTCTTGTGCATAATAAGGAGCAAATATAGATTGGACATTCTTGCCAGCTGTAACCCAACACACAAAATTAAAAGAAAGTTTCTAACAATATTTTATAATTGGTATTAATATATATAATTTATAATATATTATAATATATAATATAAAAAAGTAATAATGTAGCCTGTTGAATGGCTGCATTGAAGGGGCAAGACAGAATGAACATATCCATAAACTTTTATATACCAGGTTTATGGCTCTGTGATCTTTATAAAGATATATTCAGCTTCAGTTCTTCTTTACAATTTTTACCCCATCTGACAAGTCTTCAGGGGAAAGCAAAGTTGTATTATATTAGCTTAGCAGAAAACCCTGTATTTTATATTGTTGGTTGATTATATGCCACTAAGTCAGCACTGACCCTTAGGAATGACACATATTTTTTCCAGAATAATCTCTCCCCAGTCTTCCTCCCTTAGGTTGTCTAGACATGCATCCATCCCAGTGTAACAGAGTTCATCCGCATCACTGCTAGTTGTCTTCTAATGTATTAATAACACTCAGAGTGCTAGCCCACTTATTCATCAGAAACTGTAATCTTGTCCTATCTTTTTGGACAATTTTCATCCTGTTTCCATCAATTTTTAGAGAAGTTTGTTGAGTAACAGATCACATGGTGTCCGCAGAGAACTTTGGAAGAAGTAGATGATCTGGACTTTTTCCAATTAGATTTCAGTGTGGGGCTGAAATGGTTGTAGATGACCCCTGGCAGGCTTGGATATATATAATGCATTCATCCTTGCCTTTCTTGATATTCAGCAGCTTTTGTTACCACTGAAACTTCTGTACCAGCTTCAGGATTTCAGGAGGCAATCTTGTACTGAGATTCATTCCAATCAGTGTTGATAGGAAGAGAAACAACCATCATATGACCAAGTGCAATAGTAAATGGGAAAGATCTTGGGAGACAGAAGAAGACATACTGCCAGATAAGAAATGGCATAGCCTGAAGCTGCATTACAGAGAAAGATTCAGAAGGCACCCTTCCTAACTTACACTCAGTAAAAGAGATAGGTAATTTGTACTATCAGACTTGCAAAATTCTGCTAAAGGAGCCTTACAGTAAAATAGCAGTAGCTTATCTGGTTATATTTTCTGTCTGGCCTGCTAAGAAACGCTGACACCAAGCCAGAAAATCTTTTTAGGTGATGTTATTGCTGACAAGCCATATCAGAGCCTTGCTATCATTTTCCAACCTTGCAACAAATCAATTTTTCTGACTTTTGACTCCCTTGATTTTCACTGATATTAACCTGACATGAATGTGAAAGAAACTATCAGATGAAATACAAAATGGTGTGTCTATAAAACTTCTGTGTGATCAGGAAAAAAAGTTATGTGAAGTGCAGGCAAATCTTTTACCTAGTTGCACAGCAGTTTAAAATGATGAGGTATACCACTCACACAAAAAACCTAGGCACCTGTTCGTGGAATTGACATACGATTCAGTGAAGTCTGTGAACAAGACATAATTTGACAACCTTCTGGTCTTATATTCCAATTATAGTTATGCCATTATTGTTTCCATTAAACATTGCTTTATATAGTTGTATGTTATTTTTTTTTCTCTATTTTTGCTTACTAGGCATTGTCTGCAATCTAATAATACAGAACCAAAATCCTGTAAAACAAACAAGCAAAAAGGTCTGGCATCAGACTGTTATCAAATAACCTTAAATCCATTCTCCCCAAATGAAATAATGCAATTTTAATGCATGTGTTCCCTTGGAGGGTGATGCATCATAAGGTGAGACAAACATAATTTTCAGTCATTACAATCGTACAGGATGTTGCCTCAATCAGTGCCAAACCAAGTTGGAGGCAGAAATGCAGTCTGTTCTCTTTTGCTCTTCAGACTGTTCTGGGCACAACCAGCATGTATGCATGGCTACTACCAAGTAATGTGTGTATGTGTCTGTCTGTCTGTCTGTCTGTGTGTAGAAAGATAGATATCTGATAGCTAGACATATAGATGATAGATATAAATGATAGACAGATGATAGGTAGGTAAGTAGACAGACACACAGGCAGACAGACAGATGAGAGATATAGGTAAAAATCAACCAAATCTCAATGGTGTCATTTGAAAAACTAAGTATGCCCTTCTCCCTAAATACTGTAGCTATTGGAACATCAAATAAATTAATTGTGGCTGGCCTGAGGGTACATATTAACTAGGAGAGTATTTTGGGTATAAATAGCTTTTGTCCACATATGAAGTTCATGTAAAGAATTGTGAGCCGATTCTTCATTCTTTTTAATTTTTTCTAAATAGACTAACTGCAACTTATATAGTCTTTAAAAATCTTTCAATATTTTGCATCTATCTGGATCTTAAAACTGGAATAAGTCCTTTGCTTCTCCTTCAATGGATTCACTCTCATTTGTTTAACTCTCACTGAATTATGAACCCCTCCCCCCCTTTTTTTGTTTACCCTGCACTCCTAATGGGGGAAAAGCACACGGCACATCTATTCTGCAGCTCTACAGCACTTTCTGTCCATAAATTAATCTGTCCAACAAATAACTCTCAAATAAAAATAAATGCCCTTTCCATTTACTGCTGCTGCTGAGAAAAGCACAAAAAAACATAATCAATGGAAAGTAATACAAAAGGTGTGAAGCTTGCATGACCTCCATACAAGAAACAAGCTGACAGCCTATGAAAGCCAGACCTGCAGTTCAGTCCATGTTATTCAATCAAAACCAATGGGAGGGGATGATGTCTAATTTAATGTATTCCATTTCAGACATTGTACGAGGAGAGGCATATTAAAATGAGCAGCATGATAACTTTTTCAGACTAAAAATCGCCCACCTGTGTTAAAATCCTGTATCACCATATTTATCTGTGTATCTGATCAGCTGCAGTTCACAAAGGATTATGCTTTTTAATCAAATTAATTAGTCTGAAAAGATGCTACTAGATTCCTTCTGATTTTTATGTTTTGTGGATTAGCAGTTATCTTCTTCTGAAGTGCATGAGGAAGACCAGCATTTCACAAATGCAAGGCAACATCCCAACAGATCTGTCTCCTTCTCCCATGCCGATTTCTAGAAGTGTGGAAAGTAAGATCAGTTTCATGGAGATATGTGGAAATCACACAGGGCAAAGAGGCTGAAGGAATTTTTAAGTCCAGAATGAGTTAACACTTGGAAACGGCTCAGGCAGATGCCTTCCTAATTCACTGTAATAGAAGGAGTAATAGCACAATCAGGTCTCCAAGATTGTGTTGTTATATAACCAATTTCAATAAAACTAATTTTAGCCTTTCTCTGGAGTTGATTTCCTGGAGTGGTCTACATAGTTAAGGAATTTAAAAAGACTGCACCGTATGTATGTAAAGGTAGGAAGGTTATCTCCACAAAATGTTCTTCTCTTTTAACAGATAATCAGAGTTGGAAGGGATCTTGTAGGTCATCTAGTCCAACCCCCCACCCAAGCGGGAGACCCTACACCATTTCTGACAAATGGCAGTCCAATCTCTTCTTGAAAGTCTCAAGTGATGGCGCTCCCACAACTTCCGAGGGCAAGCTGTTCCATTGGTTGATTGTTCTCACTGTCAGAAAGTTTCTCCTTATTTCCTGGTTAAATCTCTCCTTGTTCAGTTTCCAACCATTATTCCTTGTCTGGCCTACAGTTGCTTTAGAAAATAGCTTGACCCCTTCCTCCCTGTGGCAGCCCCTCAAATACTGTAAGACTGCTATCATGTCTCCCCTGGCCCTTTTCTTTACTAGACTAGCCAAGCCCTGTTCCTGTAACCATCCTTCATATGTTTTAGTCTCCAGTCCCCTAATCATCCTGGTTGCTCTTCTCTGTACTTTTTCTGGAGTCTCAACATCTTTTTTATAATGTGGTGAACAAAACTGGATGCAGTACTCTGGGTGTGGTCTTACTAAGGCTTTATAGAGTGCTATTAGTACCTCCCTTGATCTTCTCTCCGAACCTCTCCAAAGCATGTACATCAACTGCATAGAATAATCTTCAACTTATGACGCAATTATGACCACAATTTCCATTGTTAAGTAAAGTTGCTGTTAAGTGAGTTGTGCATGATTTTATGATTTTCCACTACAGTTGTTAAGTAAATCATGCAGTCATTAAGCAAATCATAATGACTTGCTTGTTGGAAGCCAGCTGGGAAGGTCACAAACAATGATCGCAAAGATATTGGAATTATTGTAAATACACACTGGTTGCAAATGCCCAAATTTTGATCATTTGATTGTGCAAACACTATGATGGACTGGTTGTAGGTCACTTTCTTCTGTGCCATTGTGAGTTTGGTTGCTAAACGAATGGTTCTAAGTCAAAGACTAAATGTACATGCAATTATTGGCATGTCAAGTGCGGTCATACACAACCCAATCTGGGTTTTTCTCCTAATTATGTTTATTATGCTAAAAAGAAATATGCTTATGTCGGGGTGGCTGACATAACCCAATCTTCTATCGCACTCTGCTCCACAGCCAGAAGAGCTGTGCATATCTTGGGCCAAGGATGTGCATGAAATTTTGCTGTATCTCACTCAAAAGTTCAGAAGAGATTACACTCCTGTATTGGCATTTGTGAGTTGCCACTCTAAATTATGTCCAGAGTGCTCATTTCTCCTGAAATGTATTTTCATCGAATTGTCATAAATGCTTTCAAATTACTGACTGAATGGACATGACATTTAAGAATGACAAATTAAGGCCCCCAAAATTTCACTCTTGTCAAAAAGTTGGAAACCTTCCAAGGATTTCCAAGGATTTCGAACAGCCTGATACTTGAGTGAAAATCTTGAGCCATCTTGCTAAGCAACATCAATGCTAACAATCTCTACAGAGTTTCTGGCAAGAAGTTTTCCTGGTGCTCCTGAAAATGCCAGGAAATTGAACCTAGGACCTCCCACACGTAAAGCATGTCTTTAACTAATGAGCTACAGCTTTCTTTTCAGAGGACTGAAGCTTAAGTGAGCAGATTTTGTCTGGCAGGTTTGAAGTGTACATTTTAAGTGAGAAAATGGATGGAGGAAGGAAGGGAGGGAGGGGAATAAAGTACTTAGCAATGTTCTTGTTTAAAGCAAGCAATGATCTGCCTTCAGAACATGCATTTTACACTGCAGTTTCCAGGATGTATTTCGCATTCTTCTGAATCTAAGATTCAGTTTCTAGTCATGTACAATGTCAAGTTCAGTCACAGGATTGTTCAATACAAGAAACTCTGTTATGAGAATATCTACTCTCCTGGAGATTTGCTTCAAGTCAAATCTAGAAAGAACATTGCTCAGAAAGGGAATCATGTAGGTATTTTCTCCTATCTGGTAAGAACTAGCCTATTTTTCCTCAAATAAATGCATATAAATGCATCTTGTTGGACAAGATGGACAAAATTGGGCAAGAATGCAAGATTGAGAACTTAGTGTTGGAAAGAAAAATTCACTACACAATTATAGGTATATTTATTCAGAAATAAGAGCTTCCCCTTTTAATGGAATGTCTTCAGTAGGAAACATACAGAGAGCTGCAATTGTTGGCTGACTGACATTCTGAGAACTTTTGTATCTGGGGGCATAACGTTACTGCAGTATTACTAGATGGGAAGAATGAGAAGTATTTGGGAATAAATTGATTCTGCTGATCTGTCTCCCACCCTCTCTCCTCCTTCTCTGATGCTGATCCATCACTCAGGGCAGAATCACTCAGAACAGCTAACAAATGACACTGCTAGAAGTTTGCATCTCAATTGTATCTGCAGTTTCCACAATTAATAATCTAACAATAAGTGTGCTACACAGCAAATATACAAGGATTATGGAATGCAAGGAAACTGATTTCTAGTCCTGCCTTAGGCATGAATGCCAGCTGGGTGACTTTGGTCTGGGTCACTCTCTCTCAACCTCCTAACAGGGTTGTTGTTGTGGGAAAACAGGAGAAGGAAGTATTAGGTATGTTCATCATCTTGAATTATTTATTAAAAAATCAATAAAAGTGGGGTAAAAAGAAATCTAACATAAACAAAACAAATCATTGCATACCTGGAAATGACAACACTTCAAAGAAGAGGGAGCAATTTAGTATAGGATAAAAGAACACTGATGAAACTAAATTCAAATACCTGCAATGTATTTGGACGTATGAGTCTTAATTTATACCCATCTAATAATGCACTTATACAAATGAGCATTTTCTATACTTTCAATTATAATCAAATTGTAGCTTAGTGGTTTTCCTGGTGCCTTTTCAAACCACTTCTTAGTAGGAAGCAGTTAGTTGACTGTTGAAAAATTTCATTTGGAGAATTAGCAAAAGTAATAATGTGCAGATTACATAACAAAACAACCAGACTACTTTTCTTGCAGTATTCAAATCAAAGGAAATCATCTACTCAATACATATGATCATTTTACTGCCATATGTTTGGTTGAAGAAGATTTTTGTTTTCTTCGGAGTTTCCTGTTTGTTGTCCTTTTGCGAGATTGTGTCTTGCACATCATCTTCATTTTAATAGCATGCCAGCCTCCCACTCTTCTTTAAGTATCATCAGGTCCTGCGTGAGGCTGTGCTCTGTCCCATGAGTCACTTTCATAAGATCGTAAGTCTAAAATGCAGAAGAAAAACATTTTGTTATGCTTGATGGTATGCCTCTAAATATCTCCATCTGGAATATTTTATTTCTAAAAAACAACTTTTGCAACTTTGCTAGCTATTGATTGTTACTGCAGCTTGCCTCTTCATATACTCCATAACAATGCAACCTCTTTTCTGCCAGTTTATCCAGATTGCTATGGAATTTGCTGCTCTGAATGCTAGTTTTCTTGGCCTCTATACATTTTAAAAGGACCTGTGACTTGGGATACGTTTAGGTTAAACATGTGCACCTTTCAAGGTAATTCAGCTTAGTAGTATAAGAGCAGCATTATGGAACTGGCCTTGCTGTGTTTTCTTCCATGATCTGAAAAAGGTTTCAGTTAGCACTGAGATCTGTAGAACGAACAGTGACAAATAATGAAAGAACTTAACCATGAGCTACCCTGAGCAAATTAATAGGATACTCAAAAAACACACTGCTTCTCTCTCCAAGAATATAAAACTCATTAGGTAATTGATAAGGAAGTGCAAGTAAAAGCCCAGCACATTCATTTATGTCTAATTTGCATTTGGATTGAACAGGATACCTAACATCAGAGACACATGTAGTGGTATGCAAATGTGCCTGGCTTCTGCTCAGTCATGATGAAAGGAGAAAGCAAAATCCGTCATGCTAATGGGCTCCAAAGCAAAGGCCAGGATATTGAGGAAATCGTTTCGGTTTCTACTTTATCCTTCAATTACATGAAGGCTTCTTAGGATGCATAAGAAGGCCATGCTCATGTTATTCACATCACACATACAGTAAATAACGCGTGTGGCAAGCTGGAAGGAACCAGGTCAAATGGAATCTATTTGGAAAGGGATGCCTGTCATTCTGGGGCAGATACATCTGGGTTATGTCCCTTTGTAGCAGGGAACTAATATTGGGGGAATATACACACTTTGGGGGTAAGAGCTTAATGTCTCAGTGGAAGACTTACTGCATTCTTACAGCTTTCCAATCATTTCAAGTAGTCTTGGAATATTGTGTGATATAAAATTATTGGAGGCTAAACCTCTTCCTGAATTCCTCAATTTTTCTGTACACTTTGCAGAGGGTTGGGGTTTTTTAGGATCTTATTAGTATCAAAACATAAAATCTGCCCTTTGTCTATTTTGGATAACCAAACTAATCTTTTGAAGTTTGAAAAATTATAATTAAAATATCTTTTAGCTGTAGGGAGTCTTTGGAGGTTACAGTTTAGTGTAGGATTTATGAAGAACAGTAATTACACCAAGATAAAAAGTAATTTAATCTCCAGAAGGTGTGCTAGGAAGCTATTTTTCTACTTACAGGCAAAACTAGACTGCAACATTGACATGGATGGATATGGTGGCACAGTGATTAGAATGCAGTACTGCAGGCTACTTCTGCTGACTGCTGTCTGCCTGCAATTTGGCAGTTCAAATCTCACCAGAATTGAGGTTGACTCAACTTTCCATCCTTCCGAGGTTGGTAAAATGAGGACTGAAATTGTTGGGGCCAATATGCTGACTCTGTAAACTGCTTAGAGAGGTCTGTAAAGCACTGTAAAGCGGTATATAAGTCTAAGAGCTATTGCTACCTTCCAGGGATGCAGTGAAATGATCACTCAGTAATACCATATCAGACTTAGAATTCAACGATTCTATTAAATGAAGCTACTAGATGTCAAAATCAATTAAATGTGAAAGAAATAAGAGTTATGAAATAACACGAAATTAACCAAAATTTTATTTTTTAATTATAACACTTTATCACAGATATTTACACCTCCAAATCAGCTTTCAAGAATATTATTATTGTTAGTATTATTACTACTATTATTCTGAATCAATCTGCTGAAGCATGAAGGGATCTTCACTGAAGATTATGGATTGTAATTTGTCATGCTGATCAATATAGGTTATGCCACCATAGATGCCACCAAATGGGCATTTATGCCCAAGGTAGCATTGGAATTTCAATCTCGCAATTAGTAGTCTAACATCATAATCCCTAAACTACTTTGGCAATTACTTCAAAAAACCCTTGTATTTATATGTGTACATCTGTGTGCATGCGTGTGCGCTCATATATACATGTAAGATGTGTATGGCTTAATGCTGCTAATTCTTAAATGATTATTTGTAATGGGAAGTAAACAGAGGTGGTATGCAGCAGGTTCTGACCAGTTCTGGAGAACCGGTCGTGGAAATTTTGAGTAGTTCGGAGAACTGGCAAATATCACCTCTGACTGGAGATTTTACAGTATCCTTCCCCTGCCACACCCACCAAGCCACGCCCACAGAACCAGTAGTAAAAAATTTTGAATCCCACCACTGGGCGTAAAACACACCATCTTAAGCTCAGTGAGAGAAAGGCCTGAAGCCTAACAAATAGGACAGGAGCATAAAAATAATTTGATAACAATTGGTGTTCAATCTCAGATAAAGCATTGTAATGGTTTAGTTGAATTTTTAGAAACTTTTTTTTACATCCTTAAACAAGAAACTGGAACTTAAACTACAATGTGTGAAACTTAACAAAGAATCAGTTGGGGAATTACATAAGGCACCTGTCACAAAGCTATGTAACTCGAGCAAATATATTTTATATATACAATGACATTTCCAGAAGATCTTGTACATTTTATAAATCTATCACAAATTTAGAAGAAACTCCAAATAAGGAGCAGCCAGCTGAGACAGGTTCAGGTCAGCATGCAATGAATGAACTTATATATATAGGACACCATTCATGTGCAACCAACTTGTTTTATGCGACATAACTAAAATCTTATTACTTTCTCTCCCCAAATATGTTTTAAAGTTTAAACAAACTAATAGATTTAATTACCTATAGTAACTTATTTTTCCACAGGAGGTTATTTTGTTTAAGTACTTTTACAGATTTGGTTTCAGAATGCTATTGAGCAGAATAAACTGTTAACAAAATAAATAATCATCACTGGAAAACATGTACTGCTTTCAGAAACAAGTTAGTTACTAATGTATTTCCGTTCAATAATGATGAGCAGATTATGTATATAAAATGTATTGCTATTCAGAACTGGCTTACAAATAATTCATATAAAGAAACTTCCTCCGATCAGATCTTTTAATAATACACATTCCTTGCAGTGGTAAGCTCTGAATTAAAGGGGCTCACAACCGAATGCACCCGGATTTTGATTGTCCTCTTTATTATTTTCATCAGCATTCCATCCCAAATATTTCAGGTGAATTTCAGAATTCTTGCTACTTCATGATCAAAGGAAGCATTTTCACTACTATTTACCTTACCTTCGCCATTCAGTGAGATGCAGAACATGATCAATATTTTAAAAGGAGAAGCAGATTATGGTACTGAAACAGTCTCTTGTTCATCCAACTTAATAGCTATTTGCCATTCAAGGTTTCGGCTGATTAATGTCACCCCCTCAGATACTGAACAGTAATTACCAACCACTGCTATTAAAGTAAGTCTCTCCTGGAAACTGTAAGCAACTCACTTTGTAGCCATCGCCTCAGGGGCTGGTGTAGATATAAAAAAGTGGGAGAGTGCTTGCTGACTGACATGTGGAAAGTGAGGTGAGCAGGGAGGTTGTAGAAATGCAGTCAAGGAGAAACAATTAGGAGGAAAGAGAATGTAGAACTAGTGAGCAAGACTGACCTGTTTCAGAGTTTCAAGGGCCTGAGAGGACATGTCCTGGTGGTACTGCAACTTGGCCACTCTCATCATCTGGATAGCCCTCAAAGGATGGAAGCCAGGATAATAAAACCTGAAAGAAGGACAGGAAGAAAATTACATCCATTTGTCAGTTCTCACCTTCACCGTTCCTGCCTCAGTGGAGAGCCATTTGAGTAGGACTACAAAGCCACGGTGGATTTTAATGAGTATTGGGGAAAATTAGCCAGTGTCGAGGAGGGTGAAATACTGAGGGGTTGTTAACAAATTATTATTTTTAGTCTTGGAACAGTTCTTATGTTATCCTGTTAGAAAGTGACAAGGGTAGGATTCCCCACCTTCCGGAGACAATGTAATAGCCAATAAAGAAGCATTCAGTCTTACTATCATGGGGGCAATGCCATTTTCACTAGTATTTTTTTTCTGTGTAGGACCTGAACCTTCATATTCCCAAAAGCTGCCTGAGCTTTAATCTTGTGAGTTATTTGGGACTTATACTTCCTAACATGTGACTCATAAAATATGCATATGTAAATGATTAGGGGAAATTCATTTGCCCTATAGAAGCCAGCCTTTCCTATCCTGGCATCTTCCAGACACAATTTCTGGGAATTATGGCAATGGCCTTGACAGGGCGATATATACCAGGCAGGAAAGATGCTTTCGGTCAAAGATGGGAATAATGTTTGTGGTGAAAGATGCACTTTTCTTAAAATCAATTAATTCCCTGGCTGAAAAGTGTAGAGAATTTAGCTGCAATGGATGATATCCATGGACTGGGTAGAACTGAAATGTTGAGCCAATTTGGGGGTGGTGTGGTGGAAATTAAAGGAAAAAACTCTTCATTCTTAAGGTGAAGGCATTGATTTTGTCCCTTCAAAACAGACCATGCACACAGAGAAACACGTACAGGAAATAATTAATCACAGCTTGCCCACTCCTAGTTGGAAACCATGAGGCCCAAGAAACCTGTTGTAGCAGAAGAGATGGACATGGGCTATAAAGTCTCTTTTCTTTCCTCAAATATGAATCCAATAACTGGATTCCAGAAAGTAGTACGTTTTCAGCCTTCTACAATATATGTAGTAGGAATATAATAAAACCAGTGGTGCTATTACGATTCCTGAATACTGTTGGAAACATGATGACTATTCCTACAAATAAATTCCTACACATAGCAGTCATGTCCAATGTGCCTTTTTAACCATTATTTTCTGGAAGAAACAGATGTTTTAGGCAGATTAAATTATTCTGAATAAGCAAGCAAAGCAAAGCATAGCTTGCCAACTTTTTCAGAGGTGAGAAACATGCATACAAATAATTTAAAATCAAGCCTAATGTCATCTTTCCCAAAATGGCCTTCTCCTTGTTTAGATTCTGCCAAACCCCCATTCAAATATCTTGTCCTCATAAATGTTGCTATTCCCCTGCCTCAGAGAAACAAGAATGGCTGACAACTTGGGCCATTGAGCATAAAACCACTTGAAGTAACAGCAACTGATGTCTGGAAAGTCAAGAAGATGGCTTCCTGAGCTCTTTCACGAACAGTGCTGACTGGCCTTTTGCCAGGCTGCCCAGCCATTCTCTCCAGCAGGAAATTGATCCTGCAGGGTCCTTCCACATCAGTTCCACTGAGACTTCTTTAAAAAATGCATCCAACTCCTAAGGTACTTAAGAGTCTGTAAAGATTTAGGATTGAGGTAAATGATACCAGAGGAAGTAGTAACTAATTAAGCAACATCAGGTTGATAACTAAAGCCATTCATAGGCATAATCTAAAAACAGGAAATTCAAGAGGTGAAGGTAAAGGAAACAAGCATGAAATGGAGTGTACAGAGAACATAAATATTTACAAAGCTGTTTTATTGGGCTGATTTATGTACTTATTCCATGCATGGGCTTAGTGGCTTTTCATTAGCTTTAAATCTGACATCTAAAATAGGTGCCTGGTATTACTTTCTGTAACAATGTTTCTAAAATCATTTGAAGATTCCTTGCATGGGACATATGGTAACAATTTCTTTGTCTTCTCTGAGAAGAGAAATGAGAAGGAATGTCAAGACAGATGGGTCCCACTGAATTTCAAAAAGAAGATAGCATGGGGACAGTTCAATTTGTTAATGACATACTTAAGTTCAGCTCCCAAAACACTAGAATCTTAAGGCCATCTCAGAAAAGTAAAAAGAGGCTGACATACCTAGTTAAAAGATTAAGCTTTCAAATATATTTCAGATATATATTGGTTTCGAGTCAAGTCAAGGTATCTAATAGAATGAAGGAATATACTGCCATCACTAGTTTAACTGGCTCTCACACTCTTAAGACCATGATGGCAAACCTATGGCATGTGTGCTGGAAGTGGCATGCAGAGCCACTTCTGCCAGCACGTGAGATGTCACCTGGAAGAGCCCCACCCCTGGAAGAGCCTTGCATGTGCACGTGCCGCCCGCCCACCAGCTAATTGTCAGGTATCTGGCATGCATGCGTGGGGGGCACGGGAAACATACGCGCATGCACAGAGATGCGTGTGGTGCACAGAGGATCATGCATGTATGCACAGAGATTCATGCCATGCGGGGGGCATGCCTGCATGCACAGGGGGTGTGGGGGGACGACAACACACATTGCCTTCTGGTTGCTGGCATGCGAGCGTGTAGGGAGCCAAAAAAGGTTAGCCACCACTGCTCTAAGAGAAAGTACCACGAGTAGCTCATCACTGGCCACAATTCTCATCCCAGTTCATGTTTAACAACATATAGTCATAAACAAGAAGAACTATAATGAAATGATGAATCTCATGTCAGCAGTTAAGAATATATTGTATCTAAGAATAAAATTATTGACTATTGAAACTGACTAAGAATTAGTCAAATTTAAGGGACAACAGAAAAAGAGTTCACTGTAAAACATGTACAGGTAGTCCTCAAATTATGACCATGCATTAACAATTGTTCAATGTTACAAAAGTGGTGGAAAAAGTGACATATGGCCAGTCCTCACACCTACAACTGTTGCAGCCTCCTCATGATCACATATGGTGATCAAAATTTGGGCATTTGAGAACCAGAATGGATTTATGATGGCTGCAGCGTCCTGGGGTCATGTGATCACTATTTATAACCTTCCCAGAGGGCTTCTGATAAGCAAAGTGAATGGGGGAAGCCTGGATTCATTTAATGACTGTGTGGTTTGTTTAACAATTGTGGCCAAAAAAGGTGATAAAATCAGGCATACCCATCTCAATGACTACATTGCTTAGTGACAGAAGTTCCAGTCCCAGCTGTGGTAGTTAAGTTCTGTAATAGAAAGTGGGATGGTCCCGTTTTCAATTCTGCAGTATTCTCACCTTGAAACATCCATGCCAACTGCATCAAGCCTTTGTAAGGGAAGTATTTACAGACACTGCTTTACATGCAGTAGTTACCACATATACTGACCACTTAGAACCATTGCAGAGCACCCCCAGAACTGCACCCCACTCAGGCCTCCTCTGCCAATTGACAGAGCAAGAATTCAGAACTCTTTCAGAAGGCCAGAAGAGTGGGGCCTGTCTCACACTGGAAGTAAGATGTCCCAATGGGTGGAAGCAAGAACGAAGAAGACTTTCTTCCTGGATCCCATCAGTGAGAAGCCTTTAACTGATATGATCCGGAACATACCCTCCTGAGTGGCAATCTATGGAAGAAGCACTTCGTCTGGTCCCTCTGATAAGATCTGTCTAGTATGACTGAACCTCTGGCATAACTCTCATCTTCCTCAGGGTACAAAAGCTCCACAGCAATGTCAAAGTATTGGGGATGAGAGGGTGGAAGAGCAGAAGGAGGAGGATTTCAGTAGAATTTGAAGTAATTCTGATATCACTACAGCAACTATTGTAAATATCAGGATAATAACAGTATTTTGGTATAGCCAAGAGAACATTTTGTACTGCTACATCTATATCTATGAACTCTGTGCAAATTTAAAATAAACTCAGGTCCAGAATAGGAAATAGACTAACATACAATAAAAGGAACAAACTGGAAAGAAAGTAATTCAAAGGAAGATGTACTTTAGCAACAATGTAACAATAACCTTGGCATTCATTATGTTCTCTGACAGCAAATCAATGCTGGTTGTTACTATAAGTAGCGCACACTCAACTCTGTTACGTGCCTTCAAAGTGCAATTATTAGACTACCATGAGGAACAGAGATGGCAAAATCTTCAAAGAGTGTATAATCTTGGAACAACATTCCTATCTTTCCTTATTTTTCCCCCCAATGTGTGAGTGACACATTTAAATATACACAGTGTCAAATGCTAAAACACTTTTGGAACATCAAGGGATTGTTTGGCCTTAAAAACTACCCACAAAGACAGGATGTGAAGAAAATTATCTGAGATCTATCCGATTTAAATTACCATTACTGAAGTTTGGGAAAATGTTCCTAAATTCTGAACAGTAAAAGGAATTACACATTCTTGCCATAGTATCCAAAACATAGGTTCAGTCATTTTAAATAGTGAATTGGAATCCAGCAACAACAGAAATGCAAAATACCCAAAACATTATTGTACTATTTTTAATGCTGGAATTCATTTAATCTCTTGGGGACATTAGTATCATATTTACAATTTATTTTTTCATGGTAAGACAAATGGAATCTTTTTAAAACAGTATTATTTCTAACTTTATAATTATGATTACTATTTATTCATAAATGTATTTTGAACTCCATTAAACAATTAAATGTTATCCACACTAAAAATGATCTTAAGTAGCCATTATTATAGGGCCGCTACTAATTATTTGTCCCTGTTGTTCATGATTTACCTGTCTAAATTCTTTCTACATCTACATCTATATGTCCATTCTTGTTCTAAACTATTTTCTTTGAACTTTTTTATTGGCTTTCAAATGACAAATATCCTGCCACATTTTTTCAATGCTTTGAATTCTGTTAATAATTATTAAATTGATCATACTAAACAGAAAGAAGCTACATTATTATTTTACAATGACTTTAAAGTCAATTTTGTTGGGATCAATGCCAAACTAGTTATGTTTTATAGGCATTTGTTTTATTATAATTTTATATTCTGTGAATCTGTTGAAAAGTAAAATCTATAAAATATCAACTAAGATAAACTCTGAATTTGCCATATAGGATACTAGTGAAAAATAAAATCAAGAAATAAATTTCTTTTAAGATCTTCTGATTGGCTACCAAGGTCATATGGACTGTAACTCCTTAACTGGAGAATTTTTGTTTTGTTTTAATGAATGCATTTTATATTTGTAATGAAGCTGAGGTTAATTCCAGGTTGAAGGGCAAGAATATGAACTTAAGCTATGCTTTCACATTTAGAAATAAGCATTTATCAACTTACCACTGTAGATGTAATGATACCCTGCAGCTGCTTTGTATTATTGAGGTAAGTCAGCCTTCTCCTATCTGATTCATTAATCTTCTAGCTAATGTGATCATTGGTCATGCTTGATACAGATAAAAAGATCAAGAAATCTAGTAATTGTACCTGGAGTTTGAGGTTTTGGGGATGTATTCACCTTACAGACTTAACATTTTCTAATTGCTTGATCAAGGAGACCCTAAGTTTTGGTTGTAGTAAAAATCCACAGCATGCATCATTGGGGAAGGGAAAATAAATAAATAATTACATTTATCACTGCCCATTTATATTAAATCATTCAAAATGGGAAAATATTAAATTACCTCTGTTCTTCAAATCAAGTCACAAAAAACATCAACAAAAGAGACCCTATATCATTTCAGATAGATCCAGCCTTTTCTTAAAAGTCTCCAGTGATGAAGCACCCACAACTTTTGTAGACAAGCTGTTTCACAGGTTTAAATGTCCTCACTGTTAAGAAGTTTCTCCTTAATCCCAGTTTGCTTCTTTCCTTGATTAGTTTCCATCCACTGTTTCTTGTCTTGCCTTCTAGTGATTTGGAAAATAAGTTAATTCCCTTTTCGTTGTGACAGCCTCTCAAATATTCAAATACTGTTCTTCTAAGCTACAGCTATAAGATCAAGTAAGGTACTAATACCACTCTATAAAGCCTTAGTAAACCACACCTAGAGTACTACATCCAGTTTTGTTCACCACATTATAAAAAAGATGTTGAGACTCTAGAAAAAGTACAGAGAAGAGCAACCAGGATGATTAGGAGAGAAGAGAACGCAGTTGCTCTTGATATAATCACAGAGGTCATTTATGTAGAGTATGAAAAGAGTTGGTCCTAGAACACTGCCTTGGGGGACACCACTGTTGACAGGTACAGAATTTGATAGGACGCTCCCAATTTTGACCATTTGTTGTCTGTTTGACAGGAATGCTTCTATCCAGTTATTCTGGTGTCCAGAGATACCGTAAGGTTTTAGTTTTAGGAGTAGTTTGTCATGTACCACTGAATCAAAGGCTTTACAGAAGTCTATGTAGATTCCTATGCCCTGATCGAGTTGTATATTTATGTTCATATTTATATGTATTTAGGTTCATATTTATGACAGTTGCAGCATTCTGGGGTCATGTGATCAGCTTTTGTGACCCTCTGACAAGTAATGTCAATGAGGAAGCCAGGTTCACTTAACAGCTGGTGTTACTAACTTAACAGCAGTGATTCACTTAACAACTGCGGCAAGAAAAGTTGTAAAATAGGACAAAACTCACTTAATCAATGTTACATAAATTTTGGGCTCAATTGTGGTCGTAAGTCAAAGACTACCTGTAATCTTATTTATTTATTTTATTTATTCATTTATTTTGTCAAAAGCTTACAATACAATAGAAATAAGAATAAATGCAAGTTTAAATATAAGAAATAGGAACTAATAATTGGGGACAATGGGACAGGGATGATAGGCACGCTTATGCGCTTATGCACGCCCCTTAAAGACCTCTTAGGAATGGGGTGAGGTCAATAGAGGTTAGTTTGATAGTCTTTTATAATCTGTCCACTAAGTCTGCTCTGCAGGGCATATACAAACCCTACAAGAATTCAAAAATAAATAAAATAGAGGGTTTTTTTTCGATATCATCAAGAAGTATACATTTACATAGTAATTACTGGATACTTATATATTGTGTATCTTGATTAAATAATGCATCTAGGTAAGTGACCAATACACTCTTATAAAAATACCTACATTTTTACAGTCCAACTTTTTAATGGACACTTTTTACTTTTATTATACTATTATAACTACATGATCGCTTATCTTTCACATAATATTCAGTTAATGGATACTTTTAATACCAATTAATGAACCTTCACTGAGCAGCATGGCACAGAGCTTCTAACAATGGTATCACCCTGGACTCTGAACTCACTCTGAGCATTCTGGATTGGAAGAGGTACTAATAACAGTTGCTCTTTTTTTTACAGAAACACAGAAGCTTCCATTGGACAAGAAGTTCAGATGGTTCATTGTGAGTCAAATACAGATATCAGAGACCTTCTAATGGATTTTTAACGCTGTGTAGCTGAAGCATACTGGAGAAAGCCAAAAAAGATATCACTATTTTCCTGTGCCATTTGGTATTGTTTGTTCTATATAAACTAGAAGGCTGTTTACTTTTGATCCAACGAAGTAAAAACCAAATTTAAGAACCTTACAAGACAGCTTTTCCTACTGCAGTTTGTTGATTTCTTATCATCTTTTTTTTCTTTCAAGTGGTCTTTCTGAGTGTAAAATTCTCTTTCATTCTTATCTCTCCCCATCTCCTCTCTTTAAAAATCCCTTTTATTTTTCTTCCTCTCGTATCTCTTTTGGCTACCATTTCACTCTTAATTTATTCTGCTGTTTCCAGATCATTTTTTTGTCCCTGCATATTAGCTGCCCTGCTGTTCTACTTATTGTGTGCAGGTGCTTGACAAAGCTCAGCTGATAAAATGGTTAATCTCTTCTCAGAGATAGTCTTTTATAAATTTAATCTGAAACTTCACACACAACATGGCAAAGTAGAAAACAAACTGTGGGCTCAATCATACCACACAGATTTATTTCATCAAGAATAGCAATTATGTAGTTATACTTCTAACATGCTAGATTTCTATAGCAACTAATGTATTTTCTTGAAAATTCTGGAAAGGAATCAGTCATCTGATTAATAACAGAAATGTAACCAGAAGGTTTAATTCACAGTCTGAACTTTTTCATTAACTTTTCACACAACCGTCCACTATGTAATGAAGGGCAGAGTAAGCTGTTTTATAACTTTTGTTCTATCTTTTAGTTATCTGAACATTTCACAGCGTCATCCTTAATCAAAGAACATTCACAAAGAAATATAACAAACAGCTATCCCAAGTCAAAAACTGAATTGCAGTTGGTGGTGGCTGTTTATTTTGTGGGGGGAAAAAAATCACAGGAAAAAATGTAGATTTTTCAACAGATTTCACCAAGGCCTCACATCAACTCAACTTCAGCTTTTGCCTGGGGTGGGATGGGGGTCTCAAATGGACTCTCTTACCTGGAGGCCATTAAACAAGTATATGTAAACTAGTCTAACGTGATCAAAGATGAGAATTAGAATAAGAAGCAGGCTGCAGGGTTCATGTTATGCTTTTCTTTTCTGATGCTCGTATCTGCTACGTTGCCCAGGACTGATTCATTTTGTAAAACAGATACAAATAGTTCGGTGAACATCTACATCGAGCTGATTCAAAAAATGATGGTATGAAAATACCTCGCTCATATAGAGAAGTAGGCCACGATTACAGGCAAAACTGAGTCCAAAATTTATGTTGGTAAGGGAGGCGTTTGTTAATTGAGTTCGGCCCCATTCTTGCCACCATTGTTAAGTGAATCACTGCAGTAGTTAAGTTAGTCATATGAATCTGGCTTCCCCATTGACTTGGCTTGTCAGAAGGGCACAAAAGATGATCACTGCAACTCATAAATACATGTCAGTTGCCAAACATCTGAATTTTGATCATGTGACCATGGGGATGCAGCAATGATGGTAAGTGTGAAAACAGGTCAGAAGTCAATTGTTCAGGGCCATTATAACTACAAATGGTCACTAAATAAATAGTTGTAAATCGAGGACCACCTGCCATAAGAATAAGACCATAAGATGTCCAGCCTAACTCATGAAGGCCTCTGCAGTTTCCCCTGTCAATCTTTTTCCTCTTCCCAAGAACTCTAGTCCCTGACTAAGGGAGCTATTACTTCAAATTTCTGGAAACCTCATGGCAGATCTATCACCTTGACTCTCATCTTGCCCTACATACCAGGGCATCCTAATAAGGAAAAACTAACTTAATTGCAGTTGCTAATTGAAGGATTCTCACTCGGTGAGAATGCTTGTGAATGAAATGAGATGGGTGGATTGTTAGTAAAGTTAATTAGTAAAAGTTTAAAAGCTTTTAGGATGGGGTAACTACAACAATAATAATTTGGTAAAAGCATATGCTACTCAAATCCAAGTATTAAATTTAGAATAACCATTTAATAATTTTATTTGTATACTGCTGTTACTCCCAGTCAAGCCAAAACATTACGCAGAACAAAAATATAGTAAAAACAATTGATAATGTGCTACTAAAGTAATACAATATGATAAAAGCCCAGCAAAACTAAAACAACACAAAATAAGAAAACATTAACAAGGCAGTAGTCAGTTACATAACAATAAAACAATTATGTCAAGAGTTACATTACATTCATATGGTCACTAATTTTACAGCAGTATCGTCCTAGAACAAGTTCATGTTGCAATTGTTTATATGAGCCACCATGTCTTCAGCTGTTTTGCCAAACTGGGCAGCATAAAATTTACCTACCGTTTCCCCAGGAGGAAGCTCCATAAATCCATTATTCACTATGTATTTTGCATAATCAATGTTACTGAAGAAAAGAAGAAGTGCATAGCTCATGTTTTTAGTTGCTGACAGCTATGATGTTTAGTTCAACATGTTACAAGTTAACACCCCTGGGAATTACACTTCTGGATTTCTGGGAACTGCACTCCCAATCTCTCTTTGATGGGGAAGGTGAATTTACTTTGTTTATAAATCAAGAGAAATTTTCCCAAGATGTTCCCCCTAATGACCCTTGCAGCGATATTTTCTTCTGGGTAGCGTGACAGTTTTCTCCCCACTCATCAGTCACTGTTGTAGCCCTTCAATTTAGATGAGCTTTATCTACAGGTGAAGTTATTAATCTGAGTAGGACAAATAACTCACGTTAAGAGAACAGGTCAGAATGATCAGCTCTTATTGAAAACATTATAACCATAGCTTAGAACTTTAGAAGCATAAAAAACCTGTTACATGAAGTCTTTTTGTGTAAGATTCTTAGATATCATTAATCAGTGTGTTTTCAATGAATACTGAACCGGTAAATGCTTCCATTATAGCAGCTCTGCTCTCAAAAAACTGGGACTTCTAATGTCTTTGAAACCAGTCATAAACTATACTATGAAAAAATTCCTCAATGCCTTAAATCTGGTTTAGGAAGAATTGAAATAAAATACTAAAAATCCAAATCGTCATAAACTATTACTGTCTAGACAGAATATTAACAGTGACTAAAATATAGCAATGGGTATTAAACCCAGTTTCAGAATATGGTTTTATTGCATTCATATTTTTTAAGTTTAATGGCCATGCTTTCTAATTAACTTTATATTGTTACTTTGTTTAAAACGGAGTTTGAAAGTACACATGTTCCTGTTTTTTTAAAAAATAGGAAAGAAGGAATTGTGAAGATATCTTCCCTATATGCAAAATATTTCCCTAATCACCATGGAAGTAACCTATCAATAATCCTTTTAAAATTACTCTCATTATTGTTCTTTAAAGATTACCATACCTGAAGCAAACCATATTCTAAGACCTGAAACAAATCATATTCTAAGCAACTAATTTTGCTACTCTATAGTGTAGTAATCAGTGGTGCATTTCAAAACCGTTTACCACCGGTTCGGTGGGTGTGGCTTGGTGGGCACTCTTTGCATGTGTATCAAACACAACTTTGCACAGGCACAGAGACTTTCTGACTCACCTCCTGCAATCCTGCATTCTTCCTGTCACTTCAGCAGCTGACACGTGGCAATCTGCTCTGCCGCGCAAAGCAGCTGCACTTCAAAAACAGGAAATAAAGGTCAGTATGGGAGCCTGGGTGGGCGGGCGGGTGGGCAGGCCCAACAGCAGCTCCTCAGAGAAAACCGGTTCAATCTCCACCGATCTTCAGCGCTACTGGTATGCCAGAACTGGGCCAAACCGGTAGATTCCCACCACTAATAATGTCTCATTCTCACAAGCACCAATATTGATATTTGCAAATAATCTTTCTTTCTATGATAATCACATTTGGACAAAAATAATCCAACAAGCACTAAATGAACAGTGAAGATAATGCAGAAAAATTCTGGTTCCTGCTGCCACCTTTTGATCATTCAGATTTTTGTAGATGTAATAATTAATCAAAGAATTGTTACTGAGGTTCACTTAGTTAGAAATCTTATTCTTTCACCAGCTACGAAGGCTTGCCAATTGGTTTTTCTTGGCTAGTATACCCTGGGTTGTCTCAAAACATTCCTAAAAAGATGTGGAATATATACATAACAGACTACTAGATTCTGACTGATTTTCACTAACTGATCTTTTTCAATGCAGTCTTTTTTCTGCTTCTACCTATTTTGGGCTGGGCTCTAATTTTCCAGCTGTTTACCTGAAATGCTTCTGGAATAATTTTTGATCATCTTGTCTCTTGACTCCAGCAATATTATGTACACACAGCTAAGAACAAAATATTAAATCAAGTAATAAGAAGTTTACATTTCTGTTGGAAAAGTTTTTATGATTTTCCTAATTTTTGCAAATTTTTTGGCAGAGAATCTTACCAGAGCTTTATGCTGATACATAAAGTAAGTCTGGATGATCAAATGATCAAACATTTATTTTCATTTATTTTGTGAATAAAATATAGTGGTCCTTGATTAACTATGGTAATTAGAATTGAAATTTCCACCACTAAGCAACATTTCTATAAAGCATGACATGTGATTCTGAGTCTCCACTTATATGTTCCAAATGTGCTATTTTTTTCCCCTGGAGGCAACTGGACTTTCTTGTTTTTTCTTTGAAGATGTTTCGCTTCTCATCCAAGAAACTTCTTCAGCTCTGACTAGATGGTGGGGAATGGAAGATTTTATATTCCTTGTAAACAGCTGGTCATTTGTCTGCAAGGAATATAAATCCTTCCATTCCCCATTATCCTGTCACAGCTGTTTCCAGCTTTTGTCATCTTCTTCCTGTGGCTGACAACATGTGCCTGGCCTGGCTCTTCACAAGGCAGCTGTAGGCCTTGTTTCCATGACTGCATGTAGTCTTTTTGGAGTTGTGTGCAACCTTCCTGTCCTCCTGTCCACAGTAGCATCCACCTCTGGCCCAGCTGTGCTTTTGCGGCACCATAGTACTTGCTTGTATGTCCTCTCACCCCTGGCAGCATTCACCCTGCCATTGCTATAGCAGCCTCTTATCCACTAAGTTGAAGCAATCACTTACCAACCCATCAGTCTGCTTGTAAGCCACCTGGGACTTGTGGATTCCTGTTGGCTTCCCCACTGACTTTGCTTGTGGAAGGTAGCAAGAATTGCAAGGAGGTCCTCACTTAACAACTTATGATCATTGCTTAATGATGGCAATGGATTCTGCCATTGCTAAGGAATGTGATCACACATGATGTTCCAGTCCCAATTACCACTGTTAATCAAGGTCTATCTGTATTTTTCCACAGATTTATTCAGCTCAGGAACATTTCAGTTTTTTAATAAGTATAAACTACTTGTTTCATTTCTGGCATGTTTCTGTGATTTTGCTTTTCATTTGTTATCTTGCATTTTGGGGAACGCTGTCTTATTGCAAGACTTCAATTTGTTGATGAACAAATGGACTGATATTTCTCGGTAGAAATTTTTAATACAGTTTTCCAGATATAAAACTATTTTAAAAATACAAACATTTTTAAAATGAAGTTAGAAATGTTGGATCTGGATGCTTGTTCCAAGAAATTATTCTTTTTTCTGTCATATACCATATAAATTATCACATGTTTCATGACAATTTATGTGATAGTTCTATGAACAGGAAGTGCATAGAACTATGAAACTTATAGTCATAACTCTGAAAAATTATTCTTCATTTCCACATCTTTCCATCACTATACAGGAGTTTGTGCATGCATATAAGACTTGATATCCAGTAACTTTAATTAAATCAGTTTATAAAACAAATTTTCATGCCTAAAATAAGAAATAGGCTTTTAAAAAAATTATTAAACAAATTTATATGGCTGCCCAACTCACACACAGTGACTTTCCCGAGTTCTCCTTTGAAACGATCTATCAAAGATGTACCAGTTGCTTATTTAAATCAGTCCAAATTCTGCTCTGCTTGTGCAGATTTACAACAGACATGGAGCTACACTAGAGACATTCAGATGCAAAAGCAATTGAGATGGACGTTTGACTGCACATGGAGCAGACTTTCTTCTGAGCACACTCTAGTAAACTTGCAGCTCTTTCACTCTCTGATTTACAGCTGTGAGGCTACTGACCTAACAAGTTCAAAGTGGGCAGCCTGTGAATGAACAAACAGGAACAAGGCTCTCTGCAGAAGTCGTTCTGTTCACTGAGGTATAAAGGAATGATAGCTTCACAAAGAGAGTGCTTAATCTCCTGGCTGTGGTAGGAACAATCAACCAGGACAAGTACATCACATCCTCCTGTTTTATTTCCTTAATGCCACAGCCACCCTACATTAGAATCCAAAAACTGATGAAACTAAAGATGCTGTCTCCAGTTCAGGCTATTTTAAGAATAAGCTCCACTGAACCGTGGATTTATTAATGGTGCAATATTATTGATGATTGACTGAATATATTAACATTGACTAACACAACACTTCCCCTTGCATTTTATTATAAGAATTTCTGTGCTAAACCTCACAGAAATGGACAAACCAGTCCCAGCAGCAGTAAGAATGAACGATTTCCCATTTACAATGGGAAAAATCCTAACCTCAGTTCAGCCATCTTCAAAAGAACCAGACAATCTTCTATATTCAATAGGTAAACCAGCAGCATTTTCTTTTCTTTTTTCACATTTTTTTTATTTTTAACAACAAACATAAACAAATACAAACACAAAACAACAAATAAAACCTTTCAGTTGTACAGTGTGTCGGTTGGTACATATTTCTTGTGCACAATATCAATAATCTTTCCTATTTAAATTTAAATTTATATTCCTATTATATTAATAACTTTCCATGTCATATTATATTATTATTACATCATCATTAGACTTTAATGCAAATTCACATTATTCTTTTCAAGCAAACTTCCATTTTTACAAGTTCTAATTCATATTATAATTCCTTCTACAATAATCAATTATAACACATCATTACTATTGTATTATATTTATATTATATTTCATTTTCCTATTTTCTATCTAACCATTGGTAAAATAAATCCCATATTTTATAATATACTTTTTCTTCTTGCTCTCTAATTGCCAATGTCAATCTACTCATCTCTGCCCATTCCATTACTTTCTTTATCACTTCCTCTTCTATCGGAATTTTTTCATTTTTCCAGTTTTGAGCAAATACAATTCTAACTGCTGTCAAAACATTAACAATCAAATATATCAATTCTCTACTGTATCCTTTAGGTAAGATACCCAATAAAAATATCTCTGGTTTCAAGTCTATATGCTAACCAGCAGCATTTTTCATGGGCAGAATATAATCCCTCTTGTTGAATATTGAATTGTAATTTCGATTAATTATTAAAGTCATACAAATTAGCTGTGGGTCTACTGTATGTCACCATAATTAAAGCTGAACCAAAAGTTGAAACTCTCACACTAGTAGTTATTTTCACCTTTAAAAATTGACACATACATACATGCAGAGTCAATAATTCATTATTATTAGTGTCTTTGACACATATGGATGAGATTATAATAGCATGATGAAATGCTTGCTTGTCTTGGAAAATTCTTACATTAGAAATTATAGCACAGCAGGTTCAAAATATGGTGTTAATTAGAACTATTCACAGTAATTGTATGATCCAAATTTAAAAGAGTTTAAAAGTTAACAACCACATTCAGTTCAAGAAGTTTGCATTTCTTTCATCATAAATCTAAACCAGGCACTTAGAGATCGCTAAACTTCAGTTCCAAGCATTTCTACACAGGATGGCCAATGATATGGGATGCTGAAACTTATAACTGTGTCTGATTATTTTAATCAGACTGTTTGGTTTGATGTTTTGTGCATTTTTATGGATTTTCAAGTTTTGTATGCTGCCCAAAGTCCTTTGGAGTAAGGCAGGAAATAAATTAAACTAACTAACTAACTAGTTCAGAAAGATATTGACAGTAGATCTCTCATTTCTGCCCTAAATAATCAGCATTATATATTCCTTAAGAATCTTGTGGGATTATAAAGAATGGAAGCCATGACTACTCAGTAAAATATAAAAGCCGGCTATAAATCAAATATAAATGAATAAATAAGATGGGAAGGTAAGATTCCCCCATAAACTTTTTCCTTATAAGTCTTGCTTTGATCTTTTTCACTTTTGGGATCATTGGCAGATTTTTTTTTTTCTTGTAATACAAAAACTTTGGAATGAATTCCTGACCGAAATAAATATTACTAGCTTTCTATTATTACATAATGAACAAACCAGCCGTAATCATTTCAGAAAACTTTGAGGGCTTACTGAATTTGACATTTTTTGTGTGTGATTATTTGTTTGTTGGATTTTAAGACTGATTCTGAAAAGATTCTGGGCAGCTTACAATATTTCAAATATGTACTTTAAAAACACTGTTAAAAACATAGCTGTCCAGACAAGACAGAAACAATAACATTAAACATTTATTCTGTTACATGGAATTTTAGTTTGTCCAGTTGAAACAGTTGGATAATGTATTGCAGCAAAGCTGTTTAGTGTCACCTTTTTAATTACTCGTAGAAGTTTATTGGTTTATACTTTTCTTTTTAGTACTGCTTTTGTCACTTAGATTCAGATTCAGAGGAGGAAAACAAAGCAGCTCTTAATAAACAATTCTATTCTTTTTGCGGGGGGAGAATAGAAAAACAATGAAATATTATCCCATTAGATAATGGAAATATTTAAAATTATTTTTGTAAAATTAGTTGCACGCATTTCTTAAGAACAATTGTGAAATAGGAAAATATATCACAAAAGCTATTTTAGGAGAAAATCCGTGTTAGTTTATGCTAGCAGAAAATTTGGAGTCTTGTAGAACACAGCAAAACAAAACTGCTCACCTACAGCTTACAGCTCAAACCACTCAAAGACATTATTAATAAGCAACAACCATACTAAACAATACTGCACTCTCTTAGCCATTGGGTGAGAGGCTCACCATGGTTGCATAAAGACAACCACCCAAACTGAAGCAGGATCTTACTAGCAAAAGACATAACAAAATAATTGTGCTGATATGAGAATTAGAATTAGAATACTTTTATTGGCCAAGTGTGATTAGACACACAAGGAATTTGTCTTGAATCAGACCCTGCAACAAACACAGATGTTTGCTTTGCCCCCAGGGGTTTACCAACAGCATCATCACAAACTGCAATAACTTTACATGTAAAATTAGAATAGCCTCTCCAACACTCTTCCTCCAATGTGATATATGGCGTCTTCAGCCAGCAATCTCCTATGGAATCTATATTGGAATAACCAATCGGTTTTTGTGCAAATGAATTAATGAACACAAAACAAAGGTAATCACAGACAGTTTTAGCCTCCCAGGACACTCTATATACGGATTTTAAAGTAGCTGTTTTGAAGCAAAAAAACCCCAAAACCTTTATCAGCACAATTGAGAAAAAGATGGTTCAACATACTCCATCAAAAGGCTATCTTAGGAAATCTCAACCTGTACAGTAAATTTTTAACATTTCAAAATAAAGTGACAGAAGAAAAATGAGTAAGTAGAAATGAAGGAAAATCTAAGAAATTATGTTAAATTGAGTTAATGAGATCCCCAAAAGAGAGAATTTTGAACCAAAGGAACTGCATGAAACAGTATAAGGACAAATGAAAGTAAGGACTGCAAAAATAATCAGGTATTATGACTGAGATTTCCTTTTCTTTCCCCTTTCCTGTCCTTCTCTCCATGACTCATTCTTGTATTAGTTTAATCACTCTATGCATTTGATGAAGTGAGCTGTTATTCACAAAATATTATGCCTTTTAATAAAGTGTATCAGAAGGATTCTACTCCTTCTGATAGTGAGAGCTGGTTTTCATGTTCTTTTAGATAATGCTATGTATAGAATAAGAGAGTCATAAAGTTCCAGGTCCGTCCAAGGAACTACTCACATTCGGGTTAATGAGGGATGGATGTGTTACCAAGCCTAACGGTCCTGAAAGAAAGAATAGTGCTAGAGCAAACACTGCCTTTTAGGCACCATAGTCTCTGATATTTTTAAGGTGTCAGTGTTCATAAAAATTCCCATACAGTAGATATCTTTAGCCAATGTTTATATATGTTGGCATAGTTACATTGGGGACCTATGTGGCTCAACAAAGGCAAAATTAAATGTAAAGAAGAGAAACCGTTCTCTTGAGAGATGCCTCTGACTGCCCAATTTTAAACATCTATCTGCTGCTGTAGAACATGTTTACTGAATTTACACATATTTACGCATATTGGAAAACTATTAGCTCAAAGCAGCAAAATAAGAAACCTGAGAAATGCAGAGATATTTTTCTAAGAAATCACATGTCACTAGGTCATCTGCTAATTGCTTGAAGATGATTGTCTGGGGCTGGTGCAGGGGACCTATAGCCCTCCAGGTATTATTGAACAACTAATTCCCAGGATCCTACTCCATTGGTATGTTAGACGGAAAACCAGAGGTTGTTCACAAAGAAAGACCCTTGGAAGGATGTAATCCAAAGGTTAGTAATTGCAGATGAATAGAAACATCAATTATAGCTGTCATTCTACTCATTGGTCAGCAGAAAACTACTGTATTTATATAGTTATAGATAATGTTTAATTATTCACCTCTTTTTGTTTCATCCAGCCAGCATAACATTTTTCTTGCCTGTATAGGTAAATAAGTTGATTAAAAAAAACCCAAACACCTATTTTCTTATCCCTAGAACATTTCCTTGACAGGATTACATTTTATTACCATTATTAGATGAGGTGGGGTGTGTGGGGATTGTTCCTTTCTCTCTCTTTTTCTTTTCTAAGTACAAGATTGGTCAGAAAGGAGCCACTGTTAACATTAGCTCAATGACTTAAGTGTCAAAATTATATTATAGATCAGTGAGCATATGCTGTGAGTCGCTTTCCTGCTTCTTCATGGATGGAATAGGTAAGACTGATGCACTGTTTATTACAGAAAGTTGCTTAGGTACATTTCTTGAATATATCAACTGTTTACCACAGTTTATAATAACAAATACTGAATATTTAATGCAATATTTCTTTCACATCTTTATTTACAGTTATGTGGAATTTGTACTTCACATTTCCTCCTGAGATCAAGTACACAATATTTCTTCTAGTCTGTATTATCCCTTCAACAGCCCCCTAATGAAGTTAAAAAAGATTATGACGGATACAAAATTATCATTTTTCAATAAACTCCATTCAGGTAATCTGAAACTAAAACTCTCCAGGTCTAGTCCAATATCATAACTAATGTACCATAATGATGTAGAGTACTATCTAATATGCTTAATTATACTGATTTATCAAATTTATATAGCTGCTCATCTCACAAATGTGATTCTGATTGTTAAAAGCTGAAGCAGAGGAGGTTTGGCCAGGCAATTCCCAAGCTACAGAGGACTGTTATTTAAACATGATCCACAAGACCCCAAAACAAACTGTCAAGCACTATTACCTTGGAAAGCAGCATAAAAGTTTAAAGGCTGGGGCAGAGTGAGCAATCAACTGTCATGTTAAGGCTTTATCCTTACTTGGAATACAGATACTCAACTAGCGAAGATGCACCTGGGATTCTTCTGCCTGTCTAGTCAGAACAGGTGAATTAAAAGTTAAGTGTCTTAAGCAGAGAACCAGTAGTGGAAATTTTGAGTAGTTTGGAGAATTGGCAAATACCATCTCTGGCCCCACCCACATCTATTCTCTGCCTCCCGACTAATTGGCTAGGTTTTCTTTTGTTGCCCTGCACAGGAGAATGGAGCTATAAAGCAGGTTAGTGGGGTGAGGAGAATGGGGATTTTACAGTAACCTTCCCCTGGAGTGGGGTGGGAATGGAGATTTTGCAGCATCTTTCTCCACCATGCCCATCAAGCCATGCCCACCAAGCCATGCCCGCCAGGCCACTGGTCTTAAGGTCTGTGATTTACTTCTAAGCCAAGGTATTAAGTCTGACACTGACGGAATGTGGAGCAACATACTATATTAAGGCTTATTCAAAATGTATACTGAAATCCTCACCCTTCTTCCATACAATTTTATTCTTTCCAATCCAAAGGGATTTTGTAAAAAGGCCCAGGATTATCTATCTATCTGTTGCTTGGCAGAATAGCTCTCTGTAAATAGAAGATAACAAAACCATATTTGCTGTTTGGGGAGAAGCTGGCAAAACAAAGATGGAGTTTGAAAATGGACCGGATCAAATCCAGGGGCTTTGGGAAAACTACACTGCAACTAAAGTTTCCAAATTCACCCCTATGGGAGAGTGTGGTGATAATTTCATTCTAAGCACACAACCTTCTGCTCCTGGCCACGTGACCCAGAGCAGACTGTGTTCAGCCCGCCCCCTGCTTCCTACTATAACATACACACAAACATATCCTCAATGCTGGTAAAACGATTGAAAAAACCCTGAAGCCATGCTCTATATGTGTTCGTTTTGTCCCAAAGGTGCTGTTCAAAAGGCAACCAGACTTTCTTGGTTTTTTCCTTCTCTTCCATGAAAAACATATTCAGTTTTGGATGACCTGGAGCACTGAGAATCTCCATAGACATTGTTCCCTACTTTCTTTGTATCCAACAGTTTCTTTGATATAGGTATGCAAAAATATCTAGGATAATCTGTAACACTCCCAATCCTTGTTGATGGTTCCAAACTCACAATCCTCAAATTTCCTCACTCCCTTCTACTTTTCCACAATGCTTTTCCTCCACTTCTGCTTTTGTCTTTTCTATGGCAGCTGCTCCTCCGAGTCTCGTCAACTAAACTATTTTATCTGACTTTATTTTCTATTCTTGGTATGCTTTGATCTTGGGACATCCTGTTTTATTTGCTGTCTCTGTTGTCTCCTTAACTACCCATTCTCTCCCCCCCCCACTTTATTTCCCACTTTTCTTGCCAGTTTAGGTTTTTCTTGGAATGACCCATTCTTTCAAACATTATCTTCCAAAAGAAAGCAAAAACTGCAGCATTTTTAAATCGGCAGATGGAAGCTCTGCTCTTCAGAGCTGTTCAGTAGTGGGAAAGATTTCCTTTGAAGGGATGGATTCCCCATTGCAGAAGGTATTTGAACTGGACGATAAGCCTTATATTCCACTGTTTTATGGAAAATAAAATTGCATGGTTTTTAACAAAAATAGTATTACCCTCCAAAGAAATAAACTAAAATAACCAAATATTACAATAAAATAAATAGAAATGCCAATACTTGTTAAGAAGGGATCTCAGGTTCATTCCCTCTGGAGTTAGCCCTAACCATGCTCTGTAAAACCTGGCATGACCCACAAGCTGATGAAAGTTATGTGTTCCTGCTATAGCTTACCACTTCATCTGACGTAAGTTTCCTTTTCACATTCTGAAATATCCAAATAATTAAATATAATATCCAAATTATAACAGAGAACAAGACAAACAGAACATGATGTTCAGAAGGCAAGGAACATTCCAAATGAAGTCTTGATGAGAGATTAACAAATGAAAAGTTGTGACTAGTTTTAAAAATATTGGGCAACCACAATGTTGGGTTTTTTAGGCATTTTTTAAATCTTTCATTTCCAAAATATTTTATACAAAATTAACTATTGAATTATACTGAAATATAGTTTATTTATTTACTGAAGAAGATTCATGCATGCAAAAGGGTGCGCTTCCATTTTAAAATCTCATCTTTCTAAAACAGGATCTCTTAAGCACTCTGCCCTTTAGAACTGATTTTTATTTCAAGAAAGGGAAGAAAATACTTGATAAGAAAACTATTATTGTAGCCCTGCTTTAGCACACAAACTATTCCTTTCCTAAAACTACTTTTGCTTTATTTCAGATCCACAATTGTGTGCTCATGTATAAGCACATACAAAGAAAGATTCAACTAACGAAAGAGATGTACACTAAATACTTTGATGAATCAGGCTCCTTACAACTTCCATCTGTTCCTAAATGCTTCTCAGAAAATATACTCAATGTCACCCTTTTGCATATTTCCACTGCCCTATCCTAAACACACTTAGGCTGCTGACAGATTAATGCTTAGTTCACTTGAGGTATACATTCTTTGGTTCTTACACATGTTCTTATAAGGAAATGGAACTCAGTAACCACTTCATCGCAAGTTTGGGCAACGTTATTGTACAGAAACAATGCCTTAACTTCACTGTGGTATCAGATGAAGGTATCTCTGTATAAAACATAACTGTCACCAGTACTACCATGAGCCTCTTTTGTAAATCTGATATAAACAAGGTCTGCTGAAGATTTGTCAGTGAATCGCTAATGGACTAAATAAGTCAGGAGGGAATAAACCTGGAAATTCACAAAATACAGGGCTTGAGGTCTACTTTAATTCCAGTCAGTTGTTTTAAAAGGTCAAGAATACACAAGAACACTTAAACACAGTGAGAAGGCTCAGCTCTTCTTCTCCTCACAATGAGAACATGGTTAAGAAAAATAGAACACCGGGACCTTCTAATTTCTGAGCCAGGGAAGTTGATTTCAAGAACCCAATGAATTTCAAGTTGATTTCAAGAAATTTCAAGGAATATAGTCATGTATTTTTCATATTGTTTAACATATCACTACAAAAGGGTACTGAAAAAGTATATCAAACAGCACAACAACCGCGGGCTTCCTTTTTGTGGGCCTTACGCTCTTCTGTAAATGCAACACTGAGCTTTTAGGAACATAATTGTCTTTGATATGATATGTCAATGACACTGAGATAATTGTTGGTTTCCAACACCAAACAAATTGAAAGTTTTTGCCTATGCAGATGGAGAATAACAGGGCAATACTTGTGTGCCTTTAAAGCCATTTATAGCAACTCTTCTCTTCTTGGTATCTGTCCAAACCTGAGAATGTTACCTAGAAAGCAGACATGCCACAGAGAGAATATGCAGACTGGTCATTCAGAATCCAGACAGGATAGAGATAAGCACAAGGTTATGTTGGCAGGATATTATCTTCTTAAAGATATCATAGGCTGTCTATCCTAAAACGCCAATTGGGCAGAACTGCTGTGCTGTTTAAAAGTTGACTGAAAAAGAAAACCAGTGGCTTCTGGAGAAGTGGGCATCCCTGGCCTTTTATAAAATGTCCTAAAAATGACATGTAATTTGAAAGGCTTTATGCGATGAAACCCTGGGATAAAATAGGATGCAACAGTTTTTCTCTCTGTTTTAGAATTGATTTTATTGCACTGATATTTGTTTCAGATATAATGGGATATCAGATATCCTGCTATCAGAAAAGCTTATTACTATTAAGAGTACAATTTATTTCTCTACCTATTGGCAACCAGATTTTCAGACAAGTTGGATTCTCCAAATATTCTGGGACCTCTTCCATGAGGTACAAAAGCAAATGGGAGATGAAGTGATGAAAAGGCTTCTGCCATTTTATCAACAATGAACATTTCAAGAATTATTTTTCATAATTATGGCTTTGTTCACAAATGGGAGAAAGAACAAAGAGTACTCCAGAATTAAATTATGGGTAGCACACCAATTTCCATTCACAGGAGAAGCTACCATCTACTGCTGTATCATTTATTCCAATTGACAGCAGATGACAGAGGAGCATTTTCTTGTTCAACCGTTCTACCCAAGATCTTTTAGCTGGCTCTATAAAAAGATCAGTGTCTTCTAAGATAGTACCACATCCATTCTTAATTTAGCACACTTCAAAATCTGTTTTGGTAAATTCAAAACATGTTTTCTCATAAGAAGTATTTTTGACACATATTTTTCATTGTGTAAGTTGTGAGATGAAATCCTACAGTATCTACCCGCCCTAGTCTGGTGCTCATTCTTGCATTTAATGACTTGTGCATTTTCTCTGCAGACTATAAATAAGAAATAGATTCTGCAAATCCCAAGCAGGAAGAGTACTTTCTCTTTCATTTACTGTTATGAACAATTTCCTTTGCCTTTTATTATTTTGCAACAGATTTAGTTGCTGTGAAACATTTCCATGTGGCCAAAACATGACTTAATACTGAATGTTTTATTCAACTATCCACAAAAGCTCCTCAATTCCTTGTTACAATATCTGACATTTGTTTAAATTAACATCACAAATCGTACTAAGCTCTCCTTCTGCACAAGCAGATGCAGGTAATACTTGACTTATAACCATTTGTTTAAGTTACCATTCTAACTTACGATAGCACTGAAAAAGTGTCTTATGACCAGTTCTCACACTTATGACCAGTGCAGCACCCCCACACTTACATGATCAAACTTCAGGTGCTAGGCAACTGTCATATATTTATGATGGCTGCAGCATCAGAGTGCTGGGATTGTCATTCGCAACTTTCCCAGGGAGTTTTTGACAAGCAAAGTCAATGGGGAAGCCAGATTCATTTAACAACCACATGATTCACTTAATAACTATAGTGATTTGCTTAACAACCATGGCAAACAATCATAAAATGGGGCATGCCTTACTTAACAACTGCCTAGCTCAGCAATTGAAATTAGGGGCTAAATTGTGGCCATAAGACAAGGACTACCTGCATGGTTATCATGACAAATATACAGATTCAAATATGATCATTATTTAAGAATAAGGGTTTTCCATTCTTTTCAGTAAGTTGAAAGATTTACATGACCTAAAGAGAAATCGGAGTAATAAAGCCTTGCATTGTTTTGATTCTTTCTGTAAATGTTATTTATAATAAATAAAAATGATAAAATAAAGAAAATTATTTTAAACAATATTAAATTTGTCTGTTTTATATTTTCCCAAGCCTTTTGCTTCTCTTTTAGGTTTGAACCTATTGATAACCCATGCAGCTCTGTTGAAAAACAGTTTTAATTAATACATTATTTCAAGTACCGGATTTACCTTTGTTTGGAATTTTATATTCACAGATAGTTCCTTTCCAGCAATTTCAGTTCATAGGAACCAGAAATACCCACTAACTGCATTAGAATTCTTGCTGAGCTTGAAAAATGTATTTGGACATATGCACACCATTTGCGGAAAAGCCTTAAACCACATGCAGATTTTTCCAGGTTCTTGTGGCAGTTGTGGAAGGCAAGCACATAAGTCCAGTCCCACATGTTTCATGTGCCCTGAATCTTACGCTGCTCTTCAATACTAGATTGCTCCTCTAAAACATATACATTTAATATAATTAATTCTAATATAATTTTGTATGCACAACTTCCGGAATAAAACTGGTTTTGTATAGAGTTTCCAAATGTATTCTGTTGTGTATATAATTTACTCAAATAGTGATGTTTCAAGCCTCAAAAGAAGAAGATAAGTGCTGTGGACTTTCTTGCTATCAATTCCATTATGGATGATTTTGTGTGGTCAGAATCTGATCAGGTTAATTGTGTAAAACCTGTTCTTTTTTATCTTCGTATGAATATAAATGAGTTCTCAATAATTCTAATACGGTGGCAAAATATCTGAGACCACAACATTATTTTTTTTCCTCCCTCTAGATTAAAAGAGGCTTGGGTTGACTGTGTTAGTTTGTGGATAACAGTCAAAATATAAGAGGACCTCATAATAAATAGCTTTATAAGGAAAAAATATCAAAATTTCCACTACTCATGATCAGCCACTATCATTGTGGTGAAAATCAGTGCAATTAATTTTTTTCTGGATTTCTAAATTCTACAGGCCTTTCTCTTAATATGCTTCATGCGAGTGGAATTCTAGGTTTTGAACCACTGCAAACAACTCTTAATCTTCTGGATCAAGTTATATTGGTAATCAATTTGCCAGTGCATTGTAGTGTGAATCTACACCACAAAGTCCACCATTACATTTATCTGAGTGATAGTTTAGCATGGCCTTTAAATAAATACTGAAAGCCCAGCAATGTCTGCAATGAAAACATAAGTTCAAAAAAATGCACTTAGCACACTATAGTGGAAATGCACCCTACTGATCACTAAATGGAAATACTCACAGTAAATACAATCCCTGAAGTTAAAATGGTTTTAGTCCAATACTTTAAACCCCTTTAAAGGAAGCCTTACCACCTCTGATTTGTATGGATGGCTTGTTTTTCAGGTTATTCCCCACAGGTAACAATATGAATATTTCTTTTCCCTCAGAACTGAGAAAAGGAAAATTGATAGCTGTAATGGAACTGTGGGAGCAGTCAAGCAGTAGATTGATTCAACTGGAGAAATTCAATGCAGTCCAACAGATTCCCTAGGATTTGGTACCCTGCTGCTTCAGGCACAACTTCTTGTAATGAGAAGCAGAAGACTTTTTGTCAGAAGCGTCAAAGCTTGTACTGAAGCCTTGAAGGTAAAAAAAAACCCACCTTCAAATAACAAGACCTTAAACTGAAAATATCTCTCCTCAGAAAATGCTTTTGCACATAGAAAGACTACGACGCCCAGTTCAAGGTAGAAGAGAGGTCTAAAGCCAGCAACCTTCGATGAAGAAGATACAATTGTATGTATCTCTACTGTGGGGGAAAAACAACAGGACCAAGGGCAACAACTTGGCTATAATAAATATGACACACAAGAAAAAAAAGCGGAGAAATGATTTGATAAACTTATAATTGCTATCTGCTGCAACTCTTTTGTACCTATATGGTATTTGTGACCAATTTTTGAATGTTATAGAAGCATAGCTGAAAAGGTATAGCAAGTAATTAAAACAGAAAGGTAATTTTTGATGAGAGAGATTAGAGAAAATTGTAGAGACAAAGCCTATTGATAATTCTTGTCAGGATGTCCACAGACAATGCTTCTCTAAGAGGCAATTCCAATTGGGAGCATTCATCTGCTGCCTTGGGTCCTCCACTGGATCCTAATTATTGGCTACAGAAACAGAACGTTAAACTTGAGAGGCTTCTGCCTAGCAGGACAATCACATTATTTTCACCAATTTTGTAGAAAAGCATGGTTTACTTAAAACAACAACGAAAACAATGAAAATATGAGGCATACTTTTCATGGATGTTTAAATAATAAAGTATCTTTCAATAAAATGATTATAAAGGCCAATATTTTGAAATTAGGAAATTACTAACATTTTGTTTAATTGCATAATGTAGTTTTGTTGACAAATCAGACTGTGCTTCGTTTTTAATTATTAAGTGCCTACGGGGCAATTTTGCTGTGGATCTACTCTTTGCTTAAATTAGTATCTTAAACTGGACAATCTTCATCTGTCTAGAGTCTAGAGCAGGGGTGTCAAACTGGTGGGCTGTGGGCTGGATGCATCACCAACAGGCCACACCAACCCCGTTTCCATAAAGGCAAAAAACCTCGCAATGCATCCTGTGACATGATCGAGTTTGGCACCCATGCTGTAGAGGGTTGAGATTTTTATGTCATTGCCCTTCATAAGTAATAAGTACCTGAAATTAAATGAAAAGGATTCAAATAATGCAGTACATTCATACATTTAAAGTAATTTTCCAGAACATGAATATTCAGTAAAATATAGGTCTGTAATTAAAAAAATGAAAGCACATGACTTAGATAATTGGAAACAGAATAGCAATTAAAATTCACTCTGTGAAATGCTTCTTTATCAGGACCAAATTCCGCTGAATGGTAAAAAGTGCCTGTTTTTATTGTGTAAATAGATAAGAAGAGATACAATGCCACTAGTAGTATTTGAAGATACTATTAGTGAGGCTGCCCATCATTATTTTCTTTTTAAAAAACTGTATTTCTGTGACCCAAAAGAAAGAACAGGAGAGAAAGAATACAAAGTTAGAGATCTTCTTTGATCACCCTGCTCTTTCACCCTCGCAGCTATACCATCTATAACTTATCTCTGTTTCAAAGGAAGAAGCTCTCTTTTGTTCAAAGTCTGAGAATCAAAATTAATTAGTGACAGGTTAAAAACATGGAGCACCAAAAGGAAGAAATGGAGTCACCGAAGACAGGATGCTATTCTCTTAACAGGTACTTGGGAGGCTTTGAAAAGTAAAATGGGGGACCTAATGCAAAACATTCCAGAACTTTCCAAAGAAATGCCATAAAAAGAATAACCAGTTTTCCCATTTCAAGTATGGTGGGTTTTAGCCTCAGGAAAAGTTGAAGTGGCAAGTCTATTGTTCAATCAGTTGGAAAGTTGGATGTGTCAATGAGAAAGAAGACATCATCACTTATTGATCAGCTAATCTTACATCAAAGAAGGATGAATAAGTGTAAACTACTTGCAAATAACTTCATTGTTTCCTCTCTTTATCAGTGTGGTAATTCCTATCCTATGTGTATGTAAAGAGCCAGAGAAAATGGCAATTCCTTAAGACTGGTGTACATTTGCATATAAATCGATACAAGCAGCTGAAGAGCTGAATGGATAAGGAAAAAATATATACACAGCAGAGCACGCTGTGATGATCAAGGAACTTGGGGGGCCTGGAGGGTTGTGGTGAAAAGAAATTGGTTTTCTTACTCTGTATAATGTAATTGTCAATAAATATAAAACAGTTTCTTTTGCCCTACATCTGTAAAATAATTTATTCTCTGTTTTCAGAGTGAAAAAGGTATCTGTACAAATGGCCTTATTATATCTGCAAAATAGTTTCTTGCAGCTTCTATGGGAAAACTATCACCTTCTTGTACCAACACAACACAGAAAATATACATTGTGTCTCACCATCTTGGGTGGAAACAGACCCTTGCAATAAATCACAGTAAGGCTAACTCTCACCTGTAGGGCTCCAAAGTTCGGTTACCATAATGCAGAGCTTCTTCCCAAAGGCCCAGGTTTATGCAGGCATCCATGGCAAGGTCAAGTAATTTTAGCTGATAGATGTTGGTGTCTGGGAGGCGAGAGGTGTTGCTCTTCAGTAACGTCTGGCAGGACAACAGAACCTGCTCCCATTCTGACATTTATTTGTGTTAAGGATTAACCCATGACAGAAGCATAAATCAAAAGGCAAAACATTAAGTTAAAACAATGCAGTTTTCTATTCTACAAAAACCCTTCCATAGAAAGCTCCACTTTTTTAACCAACAAAACATGAAAGCAAACTACATGAATATGAATGGTGATCATATGAAACCACAACTAATTTTGTTATAGTTAATTTTCTATTAAGCATTATTTTCTTAAAATAGACAACATATTTCTCGTAACCTTTTTCTAGTTTAAAGCTCATCGTATAAATTAAAAGAAATATTTTTTCAATCTAACAATTTTGGCAAAAGGAATTCTTCCCTGACGAAAATTACACATTCAGGGATGGGAGAGGAATGCAATACATGGGGGAAGGAAAAAGGGACTCTATATGATGCTCAACATTATTAAACATATCTGACAATCTTCTTTGGGATATAGCGGAGAAGACAAAATATCTCCATTTTAATATGAACTCTTTATGAGTTTTTGCTATAATTAAATTGACGTTCATAAGATACTTAGTTGACATTGATATTCCCAATTTCACATAGTTAATACCAGTCAAGGGATAATCTAAATTTACACATTGATTATGTATGTTTATATGACTGCCCAATAGACATATGACTCTGGGTCGCACAATACATTGCAAATAGAGTATTCCCAAAACATATAATCATCACACCGAGATGGACCTGCTCCATAATTTGGACTAATGCTAAATGGGGAAAGCCAGTTCTTTAATACCTTATGTATGGCTAGCTGACTAGTAACATCTGAATCTCAGGGGTGGGAATGATAGCTATTCCATAGGAATAGGAGTGGCAACAGACAACATGCTTTCTAGATCCCATTAGATGGCACGGTTTAATATAAGGGTTCAGAGAATGCCCACCCTTAATTTAAACCTAAGCCATAAGATTTTTGAGAGAAATTGATCTAAAGAAAAACAGAGAACAATATTTGATGAGATGAAGAAAAGTGATGAAAAGCCAGAAAAAAAAAATCTCACAGTTATTAAAGACACCAAAATAGTGCAGATGTCTAAACTTGATTTACAAACATTTTATACTGAAAATAGAATGGAATATGGTTTACCATTTTAATAGTGAAATCTCAATAAGTTAGTATTGGATTGCAATTTAGGTGGCCAAAAGATTAACTTTATTAAATATAAACCTCTCTCTCTCTCTCTCTCTCTCTCTCTCTCTCTCTGTGTGTGTGTGTGTGTGTGTGTGTGTGTGTGTTCTTTTGGCTCTTCAAACTATATTAATACTTAAATATTTGAAGTGTCTGTAACAGTGGTGGGATTCAAATTTTTCTACTACCAGTTCTGAGGGCGTGGCTTGGTAGGTATGGCAGGGGAAGGATACTGTAAAATCTCCAGTCGGAGGTGGTATTGCTGGTTCTCTGAACTACTCAAAATTTCGCTACCAGTTCTCCAGAACTGGTCAGAACCTGCTGAATAACACCTCTGGTCTATAATCTTGTACTACAAGGCCAAAGCAAAGTTTCTGCTGTGAAGAGCCATGTTAGCACAGTGGTTAGAATGTAACATTGCAGACTAACTGCCCATAGCCAGGAGTTTGATCCTGACCAGCTCTAGGTTGACTCAGGCTTCCATCCTTCCGAGATCAGTAAAATGAGAACTCAGATTGTTGGAGGCAGTATGATAACTCTATAAACCTCTTAGGGAATGCTATAAAGCACCATGAAGTGGTATATAAGCCTAAGTGCTATTGCTCCAAAACTTAGAGATACAAAGCCTGAGGAAAAAAATTAAAACAAAATAATTTTCTATAACCCAGACCACAATTTGATTTGATTTACCTTCTGCTTTTTCCTTTAAATATGGTTTTATTTGAAAAATACAAAATACATATTATACGCAGAAAGAGTATGAATTTAACAAAGACAAGAAAACAAGTTGATCATTATAACATCCTGATCTGAATGGAAATGTGTGTACTATGGACCAAGGATACCTTCACATGACTTTGGTGCCCCTACTGTATTTATAATTTCTTTGGCTTCTTTCCAAGCTTGCTCATCCCCTGCCAACATGTCAGCATCCTGCTTTGACCGAAATAAAAGCAAAAAACAAACAAACAAAAAGCATCTGGTTAAAAAAGAGAGAGAAACTAATAGCACTATAACAGATGTTAAGTAACATTGAATACCAGAATGTTCCATTAAAACTGAATCTGGAAGTTGAGTTTTCAATGTTTCACCTCAAGAAAATTCTAAAAATAATTTATATCCAACATTAATAACAAAACCAACATTTGGATTTCATATATTTGCATTATATGCTTACATAATAAGGAAGGTGTCAATAAATGAGCCAAAAATACAATATCCATGTTTAGAAAACTTATAAGCTTCATTTTGGGAGGTTAAAAAAAAGGGAACAAAACTGAAGTAAAGGAAATTGAAAGGAATATGGTAAAATGGGATAAAGCTGAAAAAAGGAATAATAATATATTTCATCTTGGCTTCCCATTGACATGGAAGAAACAGGGTTTTGAAAAAAGTTTTAGATGAATAGAAGTTCTGAAGGAAAAATGAACAGTCATGGGACTGAAGAATTGGCAGAATACACTGAGATAATCTATTCAAGTTGGAGAAGCTATGAGAGATTTAAAGAAAGACCAGGATGATACTTCAGGTATTGAAATAATAATGGATATAGTAAAGACAATGCATCCCAACTAATGTATACTATGTATTGTTCTATATTGTATATATCTCTGAAACACCATTAGTCACTATCAAGAGAGGCAACTAGTTAAAAAAAATAATATTAAAACCAAAGGAGAAAGTTCTTTGACAAAGCTCAGCTTTGTTTGCTTTAGCAGGGATTTTTAACTTGCTCTGCTTGTCAGCAGAAAATAATAATCCATGAATGATGATCACATGAGGTTTACAGCAGATAAAATTCTAAAAAAACACCTTCTCTGCCAGTACCATAATTTAAACAAAGGAGCTTAGGGATGGCAAACCAATTTTCATATCTATTATCATCCCAAGAGCACAAAAGTTAAGAGGTTTTAATCTGCATTTTCCACACAGTGAAGTTAATTATTGTGCATTCCAAAAAGGAGGAAATATACACCCAGAGCTCATATTAATTCCATGTGTAGCTTTAGTGCTGCCTACTATAGAGGTCCAAATGGAAGAAAAATAGGTGAATTCTTATACTATCTCAACAGCTTATTGCATTAAATGGCTTCTCAGGCTTCAATTATATTATACACAAGGAATTACAAAGAAAGTAGTGTTCCTTTTAAAATTTGCAAATGTAATTGCCAAAACATAAACAATCTGATTGCAATATGTTCACCTGGAAATAATTTTGTACAGAATGAAAGCACATAAAGGTCAGCAATGGAACAATACAGTTCATGCTGAAGTACTTATGTCAGTTATGTTAATCGTACAGATCCAGACATGTTAAATTTTGCATATAACAGGGATGAGTCAAGGTTGGCCGTGATCTAACTGTGCTGCCTTCAAAGGGCACAGGATTAATTACATAGATTTTGATTTAATGTGCCTTTTTTAATTTTGAGAAGACATGTAGGAAATATACTGTAACTGAAAGACTAGAAAGCCAGAACTATGTGATGTATGATCAACCAACAAAGGGAACGAGTGTCTAAGTGGACATATCCTACAAAGTGATTCTATCATCAGTTTACTTATAGTCTATCTGAGGACAATGGAGTTACCATAGTTGGGCTGTAAGATTTAGGTGGGCACTAAATAGCAACAAAGAGATACTCTTTCTTTCTTTCTCTTAAAAAAAAGAGGGAGAGAAGGGAGAAAAAAAGGGAGGGAGGGAAGGGAGAAAAAGGAAAGGGAAAGGAAAGGGAATGAGATATGGATGGATGGACAAATGGATAGAGGGAGAAAAAAGGAAGAAAGGACCACAAACCCTGGCATTAGATGCAGCTTCAGAGTATCAAGAATCTTAATTATTTCTGACAATGCAACTGATTCTGCAAGTTTTTCACGGAAGCTGTATAGATGAAGTAGCTACATCTGTTGTCCCCTTCTCTGTATTTCCTGTACCCAGCCACATCGTCTCCCCAACCAAATAATCAGGGGGGGGGGGAGATTATGAATACAGCATCTAAGTATAGTATATAAAATCATACATTGCAATGTCCTACCTATCAATGAATACTTCAGCTTCAACCATAACAATACAAGAGCACACAATAGATACAAACTCAAGGTTAATTGCACCAAACTTACTGTGAATCAGTTATGGACTGATTCTCCAAACTCCAAAGGAAATACAATTTCAGCAACAGAGTGGTCAATGTCTGGAATACTCTACCTGACTCTGGTTTCTTCCCCAAACCCCCAAAACTTTAACCTTAGACTGTCTACTGTTGACCTCATCACTTTCCTAAGAGGTCTGTAGGGGGTGTGCATAAGCGCACCAACGTGCCTACTGTCCCTGTCCTATTGTTTTTTTTATTTTTATTTTTCTTATAGGTATCCATGTATTCATAACTATGTTTTTACTTATACCTATTATCTTGTAAGCAATTGACAAAATAAATAAATAAAATAAATAAATAAACTCCGTGTGACTGGGAAACAGGTAGAGAGGTTTGCTTCCTTCCAACGTATCTCTCTGATGTTTTAAGAACAATTATATTTTAAAGCCATATTAATGTTAGACCACTAGAAAGGAGCAGAACAAGAAAGCTTTTCAGGAACTCTTTGTCCATTCATACAACTTAGAGGATGGGTGGGGTTAAGGAGAAATATAGCTGTTGTTTCCTTAGGCAGAAGCAAAAAAACTCAAGCAAACTATATCCCATCAAATGAAGAGAAAATGATATTTTATGTCAAAGATGCCAAACAATTTTTTCATTCTTAATGCCAGACTAAAAGAAATTATATTTGTAGAACATATGAGTGGCAAGTTACTTTTTCAGTTAAGAAACATACATTAATATCTGATGTTTGCATTCTTACCAATGGGGAAGAAGACTCTCTACCACATATTCTGTACATACATTCTTCTTTAGCGCTTTAGGCAGTATTCCTAATTTGTACATGGTTGATTTAGGCACCATAATTTCTCTGTTTCTAGAGAAGGCCTTGAGTAATAGTCAAAAGACACCAAGCACAGAGATCAATGCAGATTTCCCATCTTGTCTATATTCTGAAAGGCCCGGGGCAAATTAGGGTACTTTATCGGACACCACTAGCAACAAGGTTATTGATTTGTTTGTTAGATTTGTATATTGCCTTTCTTCTGGGAGTTTAAGTTGGCTCCTACAAGGATCACTTACATTTTATTACCACAATAACCCTTAAAATAGATTAGACTAGGAGAAAGTGACCTGATACAAATGTCAAACAGTCAGTATCCATGACTAAAAATGGTCTTGAACCTGAGTGTTCTCAGTCCTAGCCCAAAACTAAACACCTCACCACAATTTACCTCCTACTTCATATACCTGAGATAGCCTTTTCTCCCTGGTATTCTCAGTAGGTTTTCCCAAAACGGATTATCTTATTCAGAAAAAAAAAACCCACCCTCTAATATATAACTGGTGAGATTGTCAAGAAAAATTAAACGTCATAATATTTCTCCATATCTGAGCTTCTCTGTAATATTAATCAGTTATAGCATTTGTTGTTCTTATTACAAGAGACTAACATGGTTTTTCCTTTATAGTGAATTTGTTGAGATAGGCATAGTGAAAGGCTAAACATTTCAAGATTCTTCTCCCAGAAGTACCCTGAAGATTCATGCTCTAGCACTATCTTCTGACTAGGTAGTTTCTGCTGCCACCACCTGTAGGATAGACGTATCTCACCTAGCATTCTTATCTAACCTTAGTGCGTGAGACACAGGACTGTCAAAATTCATATTGCTTTTCTGGTGATTGAAAAGTCAAAATGAAAAAGTTAGAATAGTTTGTATAGTGCCATTTCTTGGCCAACAAGTATGGTGAATCAATTTCAATCTCACAAGAGATAAACAAAATTAGGAAAGGTTTTAATTCCTGCTCAAATTTTTCAAGATCAGACAAGGTTCATCTTAGCGTATTAGACAGATTGAGTGGATCAGCCATTATAATTAATTTAAAAGAGATGAAGGTCAACACCATGGACCTTGAATACTTGCAGAACAACCCTTAGCATGCCTCTGAAGGGTCAGATGCAGTCTTATCTGGAAAAAGGTATCATATCCATGTAGATGAGCAGTATTGCTATAAAAATCTAAATGATTGAATATGCCATTGATGATTAAAAATAGTTGAAAATATCCTTTTCTGACTACCCAGAAACTCCAGCTAACAATTTATTTTGCTGCTAAAATTTAATCCTGTTCTTATTTCCCAAGAAAAATGCATATACTTCAACCCTTCCAAAATGCAGCATGCAATTGAAGCAACAGGGTTAGCATTAAGTGGCTAGTTTCATTCATAAGCACAGCAAAGAACCACTGTCACTTCAATTCTATATCTATAAAGCAACCACAGGAGACAGTCAGTGAAATAATAATTTTATCTTTTATAGAACAAGATTGCTATACAAATAAATGGTTTCACTAGATGTGCTTCAGAAAATTGAGCCATGTGACACGACTCTAGCTACAAATATAAAATGATCCTGAACTACAAATTGCAGAGACCTATTGCAGATATTAATAATGGCTTTAAATACGTTTATTTCATTTAGCAGTTTATATTTAGATAGGGTAAAATATGAAAGGACTCATTCAACAAATGACATTCTGGGTTAAGACTCTAACTAAACCTTTAGGCATTCAAAGAAGAAATAGTAAAATTAGGAGATGAAAAATGCTGTTTCAGACTGAGAATTAGTAGCATTTTTCACCTAGTAATATCTTTAAGTAAACATGCCAGCTTTTAATCAACTATTTAAATAGATGCCTCAGGTAAGTTAAAGGCGGGGGGGGGGGAATCTAATAGCAATAGCACTTAGACTTATATACCGCTTTATAGTGCTTTACAGCCCTCACTAAGCGGTTTACAGAGTCATCCTATTGCCCCCAACAATCTGGGTCCTCATTTTACCCACCTCGGAAGGATGGAAGGCTGAGTCAACCTTGAGTCTTTTAGGTAGCTGATATACCAAAATGGGGTAAAAAAAAATATGTTAAATGAAGAGAAATGGGGAACATTTATTTTATAACACTGCATTGATATTTGAAGAGTCAGTTTTGCCAACTGTTTGGTTGTGAGAGCCTGCAGTGTCAATTGCATATTCATACATATATGTTTTATTTTCCTTGAAAACCAATGAGCTCAGAAATAATACATAAAATTTTGTTTGCAGTTGGAAAAAACAGAATTATAAAAAGTTCCTTAAATAGTGGGTTATTTTTTTTCTATATATAGCATTTTTATTCAAATACTGTACACATTATAAGCTCCAGAGAGGCCATTGTTCTATTCTAGTAAAAAAAAAAAGATACTGAAACAAACAATATTCTATTTCTGTTCTCAAAAATGGAGGATGGAAAGTAGATGGATAACTACAATGCAGAAATTGCCAGCATAAAAATACATTACATTTAAAACTTTGCCTTAAGCAGTGTTGCTGAAGAACAAGTCTCCCTTGAGCTCCATGGATTTCCTTTCTGGGAATATACGTACAATTGTATTTTTTCAATGTAGGTTTATTCAAAAATATGTCCCGTTGTGTTTGGACAGGCTTACTTGAAATCCAGAGTGCTGAGACTGCAACCTTAGTATATTAATAGACAACATAGCAGCAATATATCTGTTCTGAACAGTGTTGAATGCAACATAGAACTTCTCTGGTTAATATTTCAGTGGGGAAGAACTATGATCTGTGGCTACCATGACTGTCCTGCTTTCTCCCTCATGAATGTATTGCAGACATAGAATTTACTTCTTGATACAGTACATGTACAGTTGTACCAGTCATAGTATTTCTATGTTATACCTTTTTATTACAGAATACAGACTGACAGAGTTGGAAGGAATCCTGGTGGTCTTCTAGTCCAATTGTTCTGACCAAGGCTTCCAGCACACGCTTATTTTAAAAACAAGTCTTGTTTTATTGCAACGCTGGGAATTATTTTCATTCCCAGCAGGTAATGAATCTCAAACAGTCCCTCGAGATAAGCACCCACCTTTCTTTCCTGTGAAGTGCTGCCAATAACAGAAGTGTTGAATAAACTAGAACAAAAACCAACCAAAGTATAAAGAGCTTCAAGAATGAATCTGAACAGAACAAACAACTTTGCTTCCTACAAAGGTATCGTCATCTTTGCCTGTCCTTTATACCTTATGGGAGGAGCAATCATTTCCCAGCCTTACTCCCAAGTCGCCCCTTTTGTTTCTCACCTTCTAGCAGCTCTGCGCACACGCACACTGGGAACAGGCTCCCCTAGGTCCTCTGCCTTGCTGCTGCCAAACTCTGGAGATTCTGGAGGCAGCACCCCACTCCCAGTTGGTCCTGGCCCCATCTCTGCATCAGACTCAGGACCCTGTCCGAGTCCTCTTCAGACTCCTGGACTGGTCCTCGTTCTTCCCCCACTGTCTGATTCTGCTACCATCTGCACAGGCTGCCGGCAAACCACAACACTAACCCCGTGCTCAGGCAGGAAGTCCTATACCATTTCCCACAAATGTCTGTGCAATGTCTTCTTAAAAACTTGCAGTGTTGGAGCATTTACAACTTCTGGAGACAAGTTATTCCAATGATTAATTGTTCCAACTGTCAGGAAATTTCTCCTTACTTCCAGGTTGCTTCTTTCGTTGATTAATTTCCACCCATTGCTTCTTGTCCTGCCTTCAGGTGCTTTAAATAATAGGTTGGCTTCCTCTTCTTTGTGGTAACTCCTGAGATATTGGAACACTGCTATTAGGTCATCCCTAGTCCTTCTTTTCATTAAACTAGTCATACCCAATTCCAGCAATAGTTCTTTGTATGATTCAGCCTCCAGTCCCCTAATCATCTTTGTTGTTCTTCTCTACACCCTTTCTAGAGTCTCAACATCTTTGTTACATTGTGGTGATCAAAACTGGATGCAGTATTCCAAGTGTGGTCTTATCAAGACATTATAAAGTGGTTCTAACACTTCTCATGATCTTGATTCTACCCCTTTGTTCATGCAGCCTAGGACTGTGATGGCTTTTTTGGCAGCTGCAGCACACTGCTGGCTCATATTTAAGTGATTTTCGACTAGGACTCCAAGATCCCTCTCACAATTACAACAATTGAGCCAGGTACCACCTATATTGTACCTGTGCATTTGGCTTTTCTTGCCTAAATATAGAACCTTACTTTTTTCACCATTGATTTTTTTTTTGTAACAAAGGCGACACAAGAGCTGCTTCTTTATGACCCTGCTTCACAGCACATTACTGGTTGGAAGGCAAAGCCCTGAAGGGTGTTGCTAAAACTCTGGGCACCTTGAAGAGGCAATTCTAACTTCTAAGCTATCTTCTAACTCTAATTTCCCCATTCTCCCTCTCCAAGAATAGTAGAGCAAGCCCAACATAGGTCCAGGACCAAAGATCCCCATCCTGACCTCTGATACCAATTCCAAATTTTAAATATGTCATTTTATAACCACTTGTAAGTGTACTTTCAAGCAAATATATCTCGGGAATTACCATACTACAATTACAAAATGAATCTGAGAAAGGAAAGCAATTTTCAGTAACAAGCTGTAACAGAACAAAGATCTGAATAACAGAGGAATCTAATCCTGTCATGTAAATTTGGTATTTAAATCTGTTGACAGACCTTGGGAAAAAAAGGAAAGGATTATATCTTTTGTACTAATAAAATCTGCCAAAGACATATAATTTTTGCAATCCTGAATCATAAAGCAACTTAATTTTTTGTTAATGTCATCAGTATATATAGACGTCTGAACCTGTATCCCAATGCCCTACTGAACCCGGTAAGAGTTATGTCTAAGTAAATATTATAGGAGTGCAGTCAAAGTTAATAGAAAAGAGATATCTTTTACACATTGCACTTTGTAATGTTATAGTAAAACTATAATGCTGTATATGAAGCAGCTGTCTTCTATGCAGCAGCTTAAAAGTATTGTGTTGCTAAATAGCAGAGATGGTATCTGCAAAATGTAATAGTGTTTTTAAAAAGTATAATAGATTAGACTTTTTTTTGTTACAAAATGGATAGCTTTGGATTTAAAGGAAGATAAGTTGTAATATTTAGACACTGGAGAAGTGAAAAGCAGATCAAATACAAATTGTTTCAAGTGTGTAGTTAGTGTTGACCAGTGATTTCATCTGGTTTTCTAAAGTGCTCTCTGTTGACAGCATGGCTTAGCTTGGGTGGCTGCTTGAATAGTGACTCTTTTGGAAAATGTGACCCTGAGTGCATTTGAGAAAACAAAGAATAACTCTGGTAGATTGGCTGAGTTGTGGCATTTACTGAATTCTGGGCATTCAAAGAATAGGGTTGGAAGGGAACTTGGGAGGTCTTCTAGTCCATCCTCTTGCCCAGTGCAGGAATCCTCATATCATTATGGACAAATGGTTGTCCAATATTTCTTGATCTATAGGTGCTGGAGCACCTATAGCTTCAGAAGGCAGGCTGTCCCACTGCTTAATAGCTTTTGCAGTCAGAAAACTCCTATTTGGTTCAAATTTGGATCTCCCACTGCAAAGCTTCCACCCATTGTTCCTTGTCTTACCCTTAGGTGCTGGGGAGAATAAATCTACTGCGTCTTCCCTGTGATATTCTTTCATGTATTGGAAGACTCCTATCATGTCACCCCTTAGCTTACTCTTCTTTAAGATAAACATAACAAATTCTTTTAATTACCCAACAAAGAATTTGGCCTTCAAATCCCTAACCATATTTATTATTATTCTCTGCACTCTTTCCAGTTCCTCAACATCCTTTCTACATTGTGGTGACCAGAACTAGTATTCCAGAGGTGGTCTGACCAGTGCAGCACAGAGTAGTACTATCACTTTCGATGATCTTGATATTATACCTCTATTGATGCAGCCCAAAATTGCACTGGCTTTTTTTGGCAACGGCAGCAACAGCACATTGGTGGCTCATCCTTAATCCATGCTCTACCAAGAATCTCAGGTCTTTCTTGCAAGTACTATTGCCAGGTTCCATCTACCTTATACTTGTGCATCTGTTTTTAATTTCTTAAGAATAAAACCTTAAAATGCTTAATGCTGAACAACGTTTTGTTGGATAGGACCCAATATTCAAATGTATCAAGATCTTTTTAAAGCTTGAGCTTGGTTTCATGGGTATCAGCAGTAACTTCTGCTTTGTGACATCCTCCAGGCTTTCTCTTGGCTCTTTTATTTGAACAGACTTAAACATGTGAAGGATTTTGCATCTTTTATTTCATGCTCTTGTGCAATGTTGATGCAGGTTCGTTTATCGGGCATTTGGTTACAAAGGCATACTTGAATTTAATTCTTGGTTTATCTGTTTATCCCTTTAGCCCTATAAGTATAAAAAGAAGAGTTGTTTTGCTGAGCAAGGATGTGAATATGATTCATGAATACCCTTTGTTCTGAATGTTTTGGGGTGTAAATGCTGGCAGCCAGGTTTGTCTTTCCCAAGGTGAGGCCTCTCTCCTGGGAAGAAATGCCTATTTCCTTCCTTCCTTCCTTCCTTCCTTCCTTCCTTCCTTCCTTCCTTCCTTCCTTCCTTCCTTCCTTCCTTCCTTCCTTCCTTCCTTCCTTCCTTCCTTCCTTCCTTCCTTCTTCTCCTTCCTCCCTCCCCTCCCGTTCCCTTCCCTTCCGCAAATATTCTCATTCTGCCAGGCATAAACTGCAATTTCTTCTTTTTGGCATCCAGCTATTACAAATATTCCATTCCTCCCCTATAAGTCACAATTTAGCAAAGTAATTACTGGAAAGAATAGAGATGGTCCATCTTTTAACTGCCTGGAGGTTACATTTAGGCACATGGAATTCATGGATGGCTACATATTAATAATGAAGGAGTATGTATTGTACATCCCAATGATGCTATGAGCTATACCATCTACACTGTATATTACCAGAAGGTTTATTCATGAAAAGCAGGTCACGGGTAAAGAATCAGAATAAATATAATCCATTGGACAAGAAAATAGGCTATATTCATCCACTTCATTATTATTGTTATTTTTAAATCCAACCCATCCCAAAAGCACATTTTCAACCAGTACAGAATTGATATGATACTGAAAGATGTGTCTCCCAGCTCAGAAGATTATCCAGTAAGCTACTGGAGAAGAGAGAAGGGCAAATTCAAGTAGTTCTGTTACTTTTGATATGGCTAGAATAAGCCAAAAGGACACCCAGTTGCTGATATCCCCATAGACTAAAGGAAGCTTCAATGTTACACAGAATGCAATCCCTTAAGAGTTGCCCTTAGCCTCCAGTCTATCTATTTCCAGAAAAGGAGTCAACACAACTATTTAATTGCTTTCATTGGCTTTTAATTGCTCATAGTTTAGTCTGTCAGGAAACTTAAACACCCTATCAGTGGGCTATAAATCATAATCATAAACAACATTTCAAAGTCACTTTCCATTTTAACTACAAAGAAACTGATTATTGAAGATGTACCTTCATAATATTAAAGGTAGAATTTCACTCCAATCATTTGGTATAATTTGGGGGAATGGGGGATGGAAAGCAGATATCCTCATATATTTAAAATAGGTGATTTTTGTACTATTTCCAAGCACAACTCTAGTGGATTACCTTGAGCTCAATGGTTCTCTTAAAAACTTAGAAGGCTCCCTGGGGATTGAGAGATAACATCCACGCTTGGATTTCCCCCTTAAAGCCTCTGTTTTCTTCTCCGTTCCTGGGGTAGCAATTTGACATAAAGCCCTCCCAAAGAGCATAAAATTGCAATACTAAGCTTTTAAAGTTTGGAGCTCTCTTTTTCACATTTACTGTAATTGTTCATTTCTACTATACATTTTATTTCATGGAGGTTTTCTTTTTAAGTAGCATTACAAACCACTCTAGGAATGGATCTGAGCTAAAGGAACAAATTGATTTGCATCAAAAATATTACAAAGCAGGGAAATTAAGTGAAGAGTACTTCCAATATTTTTCTTTGCATTTAATGCCAAGAATTTATGAACCAGAAAACAAAATATTTCTTAGCAATTTGGGAAGATAGGGTATTCCTTACATCGAAGTTCTCCAATGTTTCCAGCTTTGCGGACTGGCAGGGAGGGGAAGGGATGGTTCGAGCAAGTGCACACGTGCATGCAGTTTCATTTGCGTAAGTGGCATATACGCATGCCTTGTTCCTCACGTTAAATGGAGTATACATGCACACATTCGCCTGCTGGTGCACAAGTGAGGGTGCACATGTGCAAGCTCATGCTCACTGGCCATTTCCATGGCCCAGTTGCAAACCCCTCACAGCCCACTAGTGGGCCGTGGCTCATAGGTTGAGGACTCCTGCCTTACATGTTCCTCTTAGAACTATTTAAGGGAAAATACCTTTAAGCACTCAGGGAAATGGGATTTGTTTGTTTGTTTATCAAACTTATATAACTGCCCTACTCATGTGACTCCAGGTGGTTTGACATAAACCATTAACCCCATCCCATGGCAGCAACAACATTCCCATCTTCATTTAGGATCCTCAAGGGTCCCCTAACAAAACCAAGTCTTTAGGGCCTTTCAGAAAAACAAGGTGAGGGAAATCATTTCTCCAGGGAATGATGCTTCATAGAAAAGGTGCCACCACTGAGGAGGCCTTTTTTCATGGTCCCCCCAGATATATATCCTTAATAGATGGGACCCACAACATACCCTCCCTTCTCATTCTCGTGGGCTGGCCAGAAGTAATGGGAGAAGTGTGGTTAGTCTTTCACAGAATCTTTGACCGAAATGAGAATACTGAGTATAAGCTCACACAATTTTCCTTATTCAACAGGAAATTTAAAAAAATGTAATGTTAAATGAAAAGGGAACATTTAGAGAAAGAGTTTTGGTGGTTTTTGGCAACTACGTTCCTCTATTCAATCACTGTGAAATTTTATGTCAAATTATCAAGCATATTTTAAAATGGGTTGTTTTACATGTCCTAAGAATATTTTCATTTCAATTTGCCCCATCAAATGCTTCCAAAAATCACATCCCATCTTGTAATGAGCCTTTTAATATTTAAAATATTTGCATATAGCTTATTATTGTTCCATAACTGATTCACAGTAAGTGGTCAATCAAGGAACTATAAATAGTTAAATTCTTTGTAAATGAAGTTATATATTAAATATACATTCACATATAAACACAACAATTTGGGTAGACAATTTAATTATCTTGTGTAGCTGATCAGTTTAATCAGCAAAATGCTATGTATTTCTCGCTATTCTTATAACCGGCATGTAATTGAGTCATATCTCAAGCCTGATTCTTCTACCAAAATATTTACATAACCAAATGAATGTATTGCATTCTAAATAGCACTGTAATTCTATCATGCTTTGTTTCCCCACTACATCAATGCTCATTATTTTTACAGAAACTTCCATACATGACTTCCCATGTTAATTAACTAAGTACATGGTGGTTTAGTCCATTCATATTTTCCCCCCTTTTAATATATTAACTGATCTCAAGTAATAATGCCACCGTAGAAGCTGAGCCAGTAAATGCCTTTCTACATTCAGGACCCGGAACACGCAAGAATCATCAATTTTTATTAATATTAGACCAGTACACTTTTGTGTGCAGACTTCAAAACTACAAAACATATAATGGATGTAATTTGGATTAAGTGTCAGAACTTTGATTTTACAATTATTCTATTTCAAGCCCAAGGATTATATTGTAATGAAATTCTTGCTCATACACCAAATGTACAGAATCTGTTCTTAATGGAGAGCTTCATCCCTCATTTGTCAAAGTAAAAAAGAAGTTGGGTATGTAATAGTCTCTCTCTCTCTCTCTCTCCCCCCTCCCCTTGTGTGTATGTGTGCATGCATGCATACGTGTGCGCGTGTGTCTGCTAAAGACAGACAGAGATTGGGAGAGATGCATGTGTCTGACAAGTGCATGTGTCCTTAAGTAAGCTGCTTGACCTTTTCCGCCAGCCTCTTTAATTGTTAAATAGGAAGATAACAATTTTCATTTTAATGGAAGTGTTACTACATGCTCTAAATACTAATAAGTTGCTATCTGTGACATTGCTATTATACAACTAGGATATAAATAATAACTATTTGGAATCTCATATTGGATCCACAAAAGTTAATTAAGAATTTTAAAGCATTTGGCCATGGAAAGAAGAAAACACTACCCACTTACTGAGGATCTAGGGTATTTTTTGTCGCTTTAACATTTTTATATGACATAACCTTGATCAATAAACAAGAGGTGGAGGGCCTCTGAGCCTCATCGCTAATCTCTTTAAAATGAATACATAGCTAAAGCTTTATACAGATATTATTAGCATGTAACAGATTTCAGACAACTGTCTTGTCTGTCAGTGAAAAGATTAAAAGATTATCCATATTGATGGGAGGAACATGTCACTCATTTAGTTTATTATTTAATCTAATGTTGCAGACAGGGATATTGATCAGCTATTTTATAGATTAGAACAGGATATTAATGATTATGCCAACCCAAAAGAGAACAAGAAATTCCTCTTGAATTATGAGATTATAATTTTAGTCCTGCTCATGTTGACCCAGCAGGAAAAACAAAACTGGGTTAAACAGGCTGACTTCTATGTAGGAAGCTGTCTTCACGAGTTGCTTTGTAGTAGGTTGCCTGACTCTCTATTATCCTCAAGCAACTCAGTAGCAGTCCAGGTTTTCCAATCTTTTTGATAAAACAAAGCATCCTGATAATACAAAGGATCTATTTAATGTAATTAGTTCCCACAAGCTAAGGTCTCTCTTCTAAAGGCAGGTAATCATTAGTGGTTATTTAGTATTGTTATTAAGTTGCACCTCAGGCTAGACTTCAGAGCTGAAGTTCAACTCCCCCCATGTTGCCTCAGAAAGCAGGCAGTGAGGGGGAAAACTAATTCAGCACAGATATCTGAGTTGGCTGGTGTTGAATAGGAATATCAGAACCCGATACTGCTCACCCTATCTACAGTATGTCTGCTCATGGCAGCATGTATTTAGTTATCAATTCTTAGTTTATTATCTTTATTTTAGAAAACATCCTTTTCTACATAAACGTGGGCATGTACTCAATATGTTAACATCAGAGAATCAAAATCCAATTTATTCCTGTCCCCATATGATATCCAAATTACTATATTAATCACACCCAATGACTTAATATATCCCATGTCTTGAGATAGGGTCAGGCTGGAGATTGTATTGTCTAATGGACAGCAGACTGTGGGTCAGGCATTTGGCTTTACTGCCTTTATATATTTTTTATTATGTGGTGGTTTTTATTATTGTTGTGAAATGCCCAAAGCTGTGTCTTAGATAGGTAGCTATAGATGTCCGTTAAATAAAATGTACCAGAGACCATGTAACGATAATTCTGCCTGCAATGCCACACTTCATGGAAGCCCAGATCCAACAACTGTACAATTGGAGGCTCCAGTGCAACACCTCTTTTGGTGCCCACCAAGCTGCTTAACTCTAAGACTATTTTTTTACATTCATTTAATCAAAAATAAATAAATGAGAAAGTAGCATTCTGCAGAGTAACAGCTTCATGCATAACCTGTATTTCCAGCAATGTCTCTAGAGTCAGGTATAAAAAACGAGGAGCTGGGATAGAATTTTTAAAAAAACATTTCATCCTACCTATGCACAAAAAACTGATCTACTAATGGTTAAGGCAAACTGGTGCCAGATAAGAATAAACAGACTTCAAAGGGAGGGGGAGGGGGCTGGACTTAGGTCTCTTAAAGAGGCATAGTGACTCCAAACTGATGATGCATTTGATCCCATCCTCAGGTTCAACCTGGTCATCTCCTACATCTAGGCCTTAATTCGACCCCAGTGGCTTTCATTAAAAAAATAGGGTGGATGACTGCAATGTGTTGAGGTAATTCCCCGTTAGGAGAATGAGCGCACAGTGAGAGTAGTGAAGAATAACACACAAACAGCACACAGCTACACTGTATAGTAAAATGTAGGTTTTACTTTCAGTAAACGGTTAAGCAAAGTCCAAACACAGTCCAAGTCATTCATGGTTAAAGCAGTCAGTTTTCAGTCCAGGGATAATCCAAATAACAAAGTCCAGTATCAAAAACAGTTCAGTAACACACTTACATCAAATCAAGAATAATGATAATCAGTAACAGTCAATAGGGAAATGCAGGAATACACTCTCAGCAACAACAGAACAGGAGAGAACTAAACAACCCAGGTTTCTGGCTCCATCTTATGGCCATTTGAGTAACCACACCCAGTTACAATTTTAGCATTCCCTTAAAAGAGACAGTATTAAAATGTCTATCCTGGTTTATATATTTTCCAACCCAACTGTTAGGTGACTTACATTCCTAACACAATGCAGTGCTTTCTCAAGTATGTCTCAAACATAAAAATGAAACTGTTATTCATTTAACAGCTTAAAGAAACTGAGACAAGAATTTTTTGAAGTTTCGGGTGACAGTGAGGAACAACCTCATAAAATTTGCTGCTAGTAAACTGGAGAAATAGTGGGCTACATCCACCATGGTTACCAATTTGTGAGATACTGAAACATGCTCTTGAAATTTGTACTGTGCTCACTGGCCCAAAAAATTTGGATAGCCAAGATTGCTGTCCAATCATTTTTCGGAGCTGCCAAGTTTATCTAGGATAAACAGAAGCTGGAAATTAATTGTTGCCAAGCATGTAAAACTTTTACGGTGCCTGAGGCTCCATCAGAAACACAGAGGAAGAAAGTCTGGTTAAATAATCTATCAAGAATGTTACATTTCTTTCTAGCCTCTTGGCTTGGTGAATAATGAAGCTCAGTTCCTCTCACTTGACTGCAAGGCCCACCTCTCACAAGAGTGTTGTATTCCAAACCTATTCCAGCAGGTCAGCACAGAGAGCCTTTCAAATTGATACTGTCACGCCATATCAATATAAATTCCCAGTTTCCTCTGAAACTGAACTTCTGGCAGAGTTTTCAGGGCTCTCATTAATTTAGGTGAACTACAACTTATTTTATCTGCCCTGAAGGCATCTCTGTCTTTTTAACCTATTCAAAAATGCAGTGGGAAAGAAAGAAAGAAAGAAAGAAAGAAAGAAAGAAAGAAAGAAAGAAAGAAAGAAAGAAAGAAAGAAAGAAAGAAAGAAAGAAAGAAAGAAAACCTTAAACAACTGAAATGAGGTAAACATCCCTCACAGTCTCAGAGTCTCTCATCAAGTTATCATTTATCAGGCAAATGCTATAAAACCAGAATTTATGAACTACTAAAACCTAAATTTAGAAATGACTCTTTGACTTTCAAAGTCATTGCTGACTCTAAGAAATAAAATATATTTGTTAAGTAAGTCTTGCACAATTATGTTAACTGTGTGAAATGGTCAGTTTAAGATTGGCCAATTAACCAACATTATGGTATATCCACAATTATGTAAGCCATTTTCAGAACTCCTGTCTGAATTGAAATATTTGTAGGATTGCCATGGCCTCCCACTAGATGATTCCCCTGTTCTTGGGCCATTCCTGCTTTCTTGCTCATCAGGAAAGCAATGGGCATTATGTTTTCTATACTTTCTGTCTCTTACTAAGAAGCATTACGCTTCTTAAAAACCCAGCATATTTCTTAACCAAAAGTAAGTTTATTATATTTGTAAACATTTTCAATACACTAATTAAGGTCTTTTCAGAAATTATTTACTCCAAGATGGATTTTGCAGGGTAGCCTTTACAAATTACTGTCTTTGCTGTTTTCCAGGGAGCTGCTAACAATAGTTGCTAGGAAACAGGAATTATATGAGTAGCTTGGTAATGTCCATTTCACAGACAGATAATTCAGAAAGCAATCTTTTGCAATTTGGTGTCTTCCAGATATAATGAGACTGCATCTCCCAGAATTCACAGTTAACCATAACTTTGGCCATGTGGAATATGCCAAGTTGAAGAAGGTTATATTGGACTTTGCATGATCTCCCTGTGGTTCTAAAATATTAAAAAGCAGATTAAATGGAACAAATTTCATAATACTTACTACACAGGATCAGTCACAACCATTATACTGTAAGCTAATATTAAATTGCATTTAAAGTAAACTCTCAGATATGCTGGATGCTAAATATTGCCAAGATTGCAACTTTTTATCAGTTTTAAAGCATTTGAATTTATTTGCAATGACATTATTGTCAATATAAACTTGAACTGTTGGGGACATATTATATTCAGTTTGTTTAATTACACTGATTGCTAATTTACTTTTGCATGTTGTTCAGGAAGCTGCACTGTAGGCAGGGATGGGAATTGTTACCATCTCATATACTGCTTAATTAAAATTCTCAGTAACTCTGGCCAGCATGACTAATGAGAAGAGATGCTAGAAGTTCTAGTTCAGCAATATTTAACCACCACCCACATCACATTTTTAAAGACCCTCTATGTTTCTTCATGCATATACTGATCAATATCTAAGATTCCAGACTCCATTACCATCTGAAGCATGGTGGCTGCTGAAAAGAAGGAGGTCTTCTCAGCAGTGACTTCGACTCTGCAGAAGGCCTTTATATGACTTCCTTCCTTCCTTCCTTCCTCCCTCCCTCCCTCCCTCCTTCCCTTCCCCACCTTTATTTTGTACAAACCAAGATGATGTATACATAATGGCATTTTGTCCTATCCTTCACACAACCTGGTGAAGTGAATTATGCTGAAAGAGTGTGATTGCCCCAAAGAGAGGATTGGAAATTGTGGTTTCTGGTTCTGTACCTTAACTACTACACCAAACTGGCTCTTATTTATTTGTTTCTTCATTTATATGCTGCCCAATCCCAGAAGGCTCTAGGCAGCTAACAATTCACCAAGCCCTGACAATGTAGCATATGGACAATTGGTTTAACAACTTGCAATTTAAATTTTTCATTTTCTGGGTGAGTATTTTTTAAAAAACAATCTTTTGTTTCCTATTTGTGAATCAACTTCTTTCTCAGTCCCAGCAGAGCAACAACTCTGCCTTATTTCCTCAGCAATGTTTGAGGAAATATTGGATGGAACTAGGTCTTGTTTTTGGAAATCCTGAGAGAGGAAAGGAATGCCATGTTGATAAAACTCTTAGCATCCTCCAAGGAACAGATCAGTTGAAGCTGTAACACAGCACAACTTCTTTAGGTTTGGTAGGAGAAGCTGGCAAATATTCATCTGTCACTCAATAATGATAATGGGGATGACTGACCCAGGAGAACGGATTACCGTGGACAGCCAGTTTGAAAGTCCTGAAGGAAGGCTGGAGGCTTTGAAAACAAAATATTGTATGGGAAAGTATACTCCAGCAAAATCTCTTATACACATTTTTTCTCTTAATGATTATTACTGGTGACAAAAATGCAGTCATTAAAGAAAAATGCAATGCCCTTCACTGGCAGTTTCATAATAAGAATGGTTTTAACACTAGCAATAGATTTAAAGATTGGTGCATTCAATGAATACGCAAATAAAAGTCTGTCTTTCTACCTACTGCCATATTTGCCATATTTATATTTCAATTTTCCTCCATTCACATGGTCTCCTGTCCAGAACTCATGTGTTCCAGAACTGCTTCAGTTATGCTTTTGCTTTCTAAAACTTTGCATTATCTCTATCTTAACTGATTCCTGAGCTATTATGCTAATTACTGTTCATCACTGATGTGTTTCATATATTAGTGATTCGTTTTGATTAAAGTCAGGTTGTTTTATTCTGTCCTACAAAAATTGTGTTTTAAAGATAAAAGATACAGAAAATGAGTAAAAGATACAGATATAGATATTGCAACTGAGACCCAATAATCAGCAACAGTTTTGCAATAGTTTGGAGGTTTTTGTATTTTCTTCTCAGAAACAATAAACCTCAAAGGTGGGCTAAAATGGATGAAGTTTGATCTATATTATTACATTTCAGACTGCAAGCATAATTTAGTGACACTCACACGAGACCATAAAGTTATATAATTTCAGACTAATGAACTAGCCTGTCAACCGCTGCAGAATGTGACAGGTAAGGGGGAGGTTTTTCTTACATATGAATGCAATGATATCTTATCTGACAGAGGGGTGGTTTCCTAATGTGATTTGGATGACTTATCCCTTTTATGAAAGACAATCCCATAATGCTGTGGAACCTAAGCATCTAATGGTCTAACTGTAGAGAAAACAAAGTATTCCTTTACAGGCTTAGATTTATCTTTTTTTTTCATTAATGCTATTTACAAAAAAGAGCAATGAGAGAAAACTCAAATTAATCTTCTGTAACTCTTTAGTTGATAAGCTACACAACCAAAGTATCAGAACTTTTGATCCACAATTGTCCTCATGACAAATGTTGGGGAGAAGGGGAGAATAAAAGCTGCCGTAATCACAAAAATGTTTTAAAATATGTGCAATTTGTATTTTTGTAAGATATAAATCAGGCATTGTGACACCCAAAGATCATAGTTCCCATAGAATGATAGCTTTTTATTGTTAAGCTGAAAATTGATAAAATTTGTTGCTTTAATTTTGTGAATATCTTTCTAATGTGATTAGATCAATCTCTATCTATCTATCTATCTATCTATCTATCTATCTATCTATCTATCTATCTATCTATCATCTTCTATCTATGCATGTATGCATGCTGCATATATGTGTGCCTTCTACTGTTCACCAAGAAATCCTGAATAGCTCACATAGAATAACAAAACATACAATATCATTATAAAAATATTGAGCAGGAATACACTGGACAGATTCAAGCAACATCCTGTCCAATGCTGGGGGAAGGAATCAGCTTTTTGAAACGTGCTGTAACCATCTGGATCTAGAGGAGTGCTACAAAGCAGGCATATTGACATGTTTCCTGGATTCCATAAAATGACATGTTATTTAAAGGGATCTTGAACATGCCAGCCTGGATCATTTTAATTTTAGCATAAAAGTTCTAAATCAACAATTTGGCAGTGATAAATCTATATAGGGTACTTTATAGTCTTCAAATTGAGTGTCTGGTGGATGATTTTGATGACTTTTGCCAATTTACTATGTAGCCTACCATGTTTTACCCTTTATGGGTAGTCCTTGACTTACAATTGTAATGGAGTCTAGAACTTCCATTGTTAGTCATTATGGTTCTAAATCAAGGTATTCAGGTGATCAAATCCTATTTTATGACTTTTTTTTGCAGTGATCATCGTGAATGCTACAGTTGTTAAGTGAAAGTGGTGGTCATCAAGCCAACGCTGTTAAGCAAATCAGTGTATTCCTATTGGCATTTTTTTTTTGACAGAAAATGACCCCAAAAACAGAAACCCTCAAAAAATGTAGTAAATCGTAGTTGCAACCAGCTGTAAAGATAAGCCAGTTGCCAAGGAGTATGTGTGCAACTGTCAGAATTCTGGATCCAAGTCATAAGTAGCTTTTGTGAGGTCCATTGTAACTTCAAATGATTGCTAAGCTACTGGTTGTTGAGCAAGGATGAACTATACATTTGATGTTAATCTTTGGTTTCCATGTTGAGGCGATTGATTCTTGTGTTTTAAACTTACTGTAAAGAGTCTAGAGCTGTGTCAGACTGTGGAGAGCCAGTTCTAGTCTAGATCCAGGCTAGAAACCAGGAGACTCTAAGTTTTAGTTCTTCCTTAGGCCTGAAAAACTGGCTGGATGACATTGGACCAATCACTTTCTATCAGACCAACTCACTTCAAAGGGTTATTTTTCTGGGGAAAATAAGAGGTGAAAGGAGTGTGAGATATGTTCACCACCTTGATTTTTTAATAAAAATAATAAAGGTGAGGTTAAAAAAATTTGAAAAAAAACCCACCAAGATATCCCAGAAAAACTCATTGTCCTCATACAAAACCTATACCTAGGACTGGAAGTTATTGTCTGGATAGAACATGCCAAAACAGACTGGCTTCAGACTGACAAAGGAGAGAGACTGTATACTTGTTCCTGATTTATTCAACCTATACGTTGAACATACAGTATATCAAGGAAGGGTGTGCTAAAATAAATGGATGGTAGTTTTCAAATCGGAGGAAAAGACATCAATAACTTGTTTTATGCTGATACCTAAAAATGAAAATGTACTGCATCTTCTAGTGATGAAAGTCAAAGAGTACAAAGAAAAAAATAGGATTAAGATTAAATATATAAAATACTAAGGTAGTGATAGCAGGTATAGTAGCTTGCCTTAGAATTAATAATGAAGATACTGAAATGTTACTTAGTTTCTGTCTTAGGTTCATCTATCAGCAGTAAAGGAATTAGCAGTCAAGAAATACATCATAAACCAACACTTAATAGGGTGGTAGCGAAGGCCTTGAAAAAGGTATTTAGATACTGCACTATGATACGTTTTTGCCTCAGAATCATGCAGGCAATGATTTTCCCCATAACATTGTATGAAAGCAGCCATTGGATTTTAAACAAGCAGGATAAAAAGACTTGACATTTCTGAATTTGGTGTTAGAAAAGACTCCTGTGAATATATAACAAAAATAAATCATCAAACAAATCCATGTAGACTTCTCACTCAAGGCAGAAATGGCCAAACTGAAGTTAAATATATATATTTTACTAATTATATAAATACTTAGCTCTATTGAAAAATTGGTAATGCTGGGAAGGGTAGCTGGAAAAATAAAAAGAGAACAACCAGCAACAAGGAGAATGGACTTGATGGCAGTGATGGGAAGTACTCAAGCCTTAGGGTCTATCTATGCTTTTGCTGAGAGTTGACACTGGCTCAATGGTACATAATCAAATAATTATAAATCACTTATTAAGTGTAAGAATGAGTGTAGTTGATACCGAGACTGAATGATGGACAATACTATTTGGATATATGCCTTCTAAGACAATTTGAGGTAGTCCACTTCTTCCACTGAGCGCTTAAGCAATCACATTCTGTATGCTTTGCAACATTTTTCTAAAACAGCTTTTTCCAACTTGAAAATTGCATTACTGACATATTGATTACAATTCACTTCATTGTAGCAACAATTAGAATTGTGCCGTTGAGAATATTTGCAGGAATTCAAACTGAAGATGACTTCACTTTAACAATAAGGGCTAAAGATTCTGAACAGCAGTGTTTCCTCATTCACACCATTTGTTTTCAATTGCTTAACAAAAATTGTACCATTGTGATTCCTCCGATATAATATTTCTAAGAAAGTTGCCCAGAATTGTGTAGTAAAAGTATCTCATAGTTATTGCACAAGAACTAGTAATGCACCCAAGTTAATGATTATGGAAATAATCACAAATATGTCTTCAAACAGTATCATACTTTAAACCATACCATTGCAAATTTCTTGAAAAAATGGGCCTAATGAATATATTAAATGCAGGTGTATAATAGTCAGAAAGCAACTATGAAAGGAAATGGTTTCAAATTGATTTTTCAACAGCCCCAAGTATGAATTCACTCATAATACCGTACATTACTGAGACTAGTATGTTTAATTCCAGCCTTCCCCAGAGGAGAGGAGAGGAGGCAGCTGGTTGAAAGACAAAAATAAATCTATTTATCATTGTAGAGAAGAATTCAGGCCTAAGATATTGTATACAGACAAAATAACTGACGGCTTTATGAAATCCATAGTCCATGGAGTACTATTCTGTAGGAAGAAATTGTTTTAAATGTTTTAATGACATTCTGTAGTTGCCCACAGAGGGCATACAATAGGTAAGCACAGGAGACCAAGTTATCACCAAAAGAGATAATCAAGGACTATAAAGAGAATTTATTATGGGGAAAAAAATACGATACAGAATTTCACTAGAAGCCTGGTATTTTGTCACTATATTTAGGCTGAAGTATCCTGAGTATACAATACATTGCATTTATATTCTAGTTGGTGGGATGTGGGTAACAGCATGTTTACTTGCAGGATAGTCATGAATTAGAGATCTTAGAAAGTATAGAATACTATATTTAAGATAAAATTAGGCTTTGGTTGAACTTTTGGCATATTAACCAAAATATTTCACTGAATATTGCTAATATTGCAGCGTGGAAATGGCTAAGACCAGTGACTTCACATATCTTATATGAAAACTCAGTTGATCAAAGACATAATATGTAGTGGGGTCAATATTCCTTTGTTGATGATCAGAATGTATGGAAAACGGTGATTTACATGTAAGCAGAATTAATGAACGAAGTAAAGAAAAAATATGAGCTTGTAGAACTGAAATAAAGGGAAAGGATATAGTAAATTTGAATGAAAACAATCTGATTCATTCAATGGAGTTGAGCAATACATGGAAGTGTAGGTATAAGCTTATTTATTTATGGTATTTTTATACTGCCCCAAAACTCTTTATTCTAGGAAGCTTAGATATGAGAGAGCTAACAGTCAGAAAATATGAATTGGTATTATCGTGGAATGGACTGTGCAACCTTGGGGCACAGGAGGAAGAACCACAGGCCAGGCAACTACAATGCAAAAGATATTTCAGTCTACAGAAGAAAAATGATTATGGACCCATCTCAGAAGGGACCCTCCCCTAATTTTCTGGAAGTTAAAAGTAAGAGAGGGGAGTGGTGCTTTCAGACTTGCAAGAGCCTGTTATTATAATCTTAAAATAAAAGTAGCTTAGTACACTTGGTTTGTGCCTCTTTTCTGGACTAACTTCAATGTTCAGAAGGGCTAAACTTCTATATTGTTCTGGGTGCATATGAAAAAAGAACTCCATTAGATTATGATAGTTGCATGTTATATTCCAATGATTAATGTCGATGAAAAAACCAGAGATGAGTTTTGGAAGAAAAGGCAAAATATTCTGAATAAATAATTCAACATTACAAGACTGTTGAGATAAAACTAGAATAAATGGTGATTAATGAATGTGGACAGAATACAAAGTGAATGACCAATAGAAAAATACATAAAACTGATTTTCTCATAGAGAGAAAAAGGATTAAATCTCAAAATAAAAGTGACAGAAGAAAAATGAGTAAGTAGAAATCTAACACCAAGAAAGTTGTGTTAGACTGAGTTAATGAGATCCCCCAAAAGAGAGAATTTTGAACAAAAGGAACTGCATGAAACAGTATATGGATAAATGAAAGCAAGGATTGCAAAAATAATGAGGTATTATGAATGGTATTTCCTTTCCTTTCTCTCTTTAATCTCTTTTGTTTGCAACTTTTTATTCTTTCTCTGAACTTTGTTTAATGTTGTTTACTCTAAAAGGGAATAGTATGATTGGTATGTGTATATGTATGTATATGTATATATGTAAAGTTGATTTGCAATGCACATTACAGAAATACTTTCAGGCAACTGAATAAAGGGGATCTGTAACTACTAAAGAAAAGTAGATATTAGTTGAGGTTAAAGTTGTTTAAATTCTGAACAACAATGGCATTGAACCTATACCCCTTAATAATTGGTAAAGTGGTATTACTAAAGTATTATTAAAGTTTGCAAAACATTTTGTAGTTGTCCTAGATTCAGGATAGTTTATCTCTAGATAAGTTTAATTTTCCTTTGTAGACAGAGAAGTTACACATGGAGAAGTGAGTCTGAAAGATAAATTAGAAGACTGTTTACTTTTCATTAAATGAAAATGTATCAAATAAATGTAATGCGAGTAACTTCAGGGAATGGCTCTTCAACTTTCTTTATCTGATCAAGTGGGGATTGAAAAATAAGGATCCCTAAAATTCAACAAAACAATCAGTGTTAAAATTTTCTTCCAAATTAGCCCTTAGCCTTGGGCTAAAATCTACAGTCTATGTGCATCATCTCTCAAGAACAGTCTTTGTTCCACATTAGACACAATTTGTAGTGCTTCCCTACATATATGGACCTTGGACTGGTAACAGTTTGGGGCATTTGCCTGGAAGCATCCATGATGGTTATTAAAAAAACACTTTAAAAATGCATATGATATTCTTGGCAGCTCCTCATCTGAAGAAGAGATCAAGGAAGCCCATAAAAGCCTTGTTAGAACCACAACTTTCAGGAAGAGAAGAATCTGGACCAAGAAACATTACAGGCAATGCAATAGGAATCTGTTATTCTTTGTCATTTTCTTAACACAGACAAAAAAATGAAATTGAAGGCTATGAGATAAAAGTCTGAGAATGCCATAAACAAAGATTTTGTAAGATTAGAGACTATGCCACAACACTATATCACTATTTTTCAAGAGCTGGAAACAAAAACATTCTTTATTAAGCTGGGCAGTGTAAACCCTATTGTGAATTTTCATACCATAAAATTCTCACCAGAATTTTCTGGCTTGGTCTTTCAGATCACTGAGTATTAGTTTCTATAATATTTTACTATGAAGATCAGACATGATTGCTTTCCTGGCTTTTGACCAATTGCTTTTGTCTTGGACAGACTACTGATTATTAGTTTGGAGATATAAACTGGAGACGTAATGTGTCAAAAGTGGGAGATTTGTTCACAGAGCAGAACTAATAATAGAGAAAATGCAGTAGTCTGTGAATATTACACAGTCAGTAGTAATGTACTTCATGCATCTTTTTAAAATGTATTTGCACATGTCAAAATACTACACCATACTTTTTAAATATTGACATTTTTCATTTTGATTTAATATGACTATGAGATTGTTGTATAACTACAAACATTTTCGAACTACTGAAAAATAATTCAAGGATTTCAATCAGAATAGAGCTGGAAGGGACCTTTGGTGGTCTTCTAGTCCAACCACTGCTCCAGCAACAGACCCTATACCATTTCAGACAAGTGACTGTCCAGTCTCTTCTTAAAAAACTCCAGTGATGAAGCACCTACAACTTCTGAAGGCAAGCTGTTCCACTGCTTAATTGTCCTCACTGTTGGGATGTTTTTCCTTTAATTCCAGGTTGCTTCTCTCCTTGATTAGTTTCCATCCATTGTTTCGTTTAAAGATAAATATACACATAATCTTTTTTGACTCATGATTTCATTTCTTTCTCAAGTAAAAGGAAGGATTCAATCTATTGATGTCATCATTATCATCATCATCCAACCTATCTTAGTAAACTGTGGCTGTTTCACGAGATTATACTCTAACATATGAAACAGACACGAAATTTAACCATTTCAAACAAAAACAATAGAAAAAAGTGTAAACAACAATGGGATCAACATGCAGATATAAAACAAAAATATTAATTAAGTCATTTATTCTTGAATAAAATTATACAAATTAACTCATTTAAGCCAATTCTATGATGAAAGCCTCTCAGAATCACTGTATGAGACAGCATACAATGGAATGTTCATAAACAGTATTTTAAAAAGTCACGAGTGGCTGTTGGAAGGAGAAAGGCTATCCATCCAAGCAAATACAAAAATTATTAAGTAGCACTTCTGGATTCTGTGCTTTTATAAGTAAGCAAGTTGGGTTAAGAAAAAACTATAACTGTTTGCTCTTATATTGTGAAAGAACCAGAAGCAACTAATAAGAGCAAAACTCTTTAAAAAGGAGGGAAGAAAAGATAGGAATAAAGAACTCTGGTTCCAAAATATAAAAAAATTCCAGTACACCTAAGAAAAAGTAATGAAATAAAATAATTCCTAACACACACTTTTAAAAATTCTCATTATTTTGTTCCGTTTATTGTTTGTTTCAACCTATGTCTACTCTCAGCACAAGTATTGACCCATATTACCTGGTCAAAAGACAAATTTAGCTGACTCACCTTGCTTTGTGTGGAGCACATGATGCAATCACATTCAAAACAATACTGACGCTTCAGGTTCTGCTGGCGTTCAGGAGTGGGCATTACAGTTTCAGTATAACTGATGGTGAGCTGCATGTGACAAAGACCAGAAAGACTTATATTTTGACAAAGAATGCATATAAAACTTATGCAGCCATTTGAATACAAAAAGAAAAAAAAAAGGATTCCAAGATTAAAATACTGGATAATCATCTAAGAGGGACAGCTGAACATTTTTTCAACATTACATTAGAAAATAGGTAATCATTTTAAACCATAAATTTATATGGACATAATCGATAATTCTATATTGAAGCAAATTTCCAGTGAACACTATAGAGTCAGGGAGAATTACTGGACTTCAACTCAGATATTAGAAGGTGACTTTCTTTGTGATACAAAGAAAAATCAAGCGTGTTCAGTGGGGCAAGTGTCTAATAAGAACCACTTCCTTTCGACTAACCATCATGTTTAACCTCAAGCTGTGATAAAGGTTAACAAAAGGTTGTGCACATTTAGTTGTGAATAACATTGTAGAATTCTGAAAAATGCAAAATTTAGAGTACATGTAAGTATGTATGTATTCCGATTATTATTTACATTTGATAAGTGCCAGTGCAAAATAAATGTATTCACCATCTTTCCCAAAAGATAATTAAACACAGATTCCTGAGATTTGGACACAACACTAAACTCTGGGTGGGTAAAAATGCTTTTAGACATTATTGTTATACTGTAGGAGAATACCCCAGTCTTATTTACCTAATGATAAACTACAGTCCTACACTTAGTCCTACATTTAGACAAGTGTAAAGTTCTACATTTAGGCAAGAAAAAACAAAAGTACACATATAGACTGGGTGAAAACAGGCTTAATAGCAATAACTGTGAGAGGGATCTTGGAGTCTTAGTGGACAACCAGCTAAATATGAGCCAGCAGTGTGCAGCAGCAGCCAAAAAAGCTAATGCAATCCTAAATTGCATTAACACAGGGATAAATCAAGATCAAGTGAGGTACTAATACCACTCTATAAAGTCTTAGTAAGGCCACACCTAGAGTACTGCATCCGGTTTTGGTCACCACACTATAAAAAAGTTGTTGAGACTCTACAACAAGTACAGAGAAGAGCAACCAGGATGATTAGGGGACTGGAGACTAAAACATATAAAGAATGGTTACAGGAACTGGGCACGGCTAGTCTAGTGAAGAGAAGGTCCTGGGGAGACATGATAGCAAGGTTCCAATATTTGAGGGGCTGCCACAGAGAGGAAGGGGTCAAACTACTTTCTAAAGCAAGAATAATGGATGGAAATTGAACAAGGAGAGATTTAACCTGGAAATAAAGAGAAACTTTCTGACAATGAGAACAATCAACCAATGGAACAGCTTGCCCTCGGATATTGTGGGAGTGCCATCACTTGAGATTTTCAAGAAGAGATTGGAATGCCATTTGTCAGAAATGGTGTAGGGTCTCCCACTTGGGCGGGGGATTGGAGTACATGTCCTACAAGGTCCTTCCAATTCTGATTACCTGTTATCTGTTACAGGTTAGTTTTATATTCAAATGAACTCAGAGATGAAAAATTACATTTTATGTCAATAATATCTCATTCCATTAATGTGTTCCAATTCTTTAATGATTTATTTATTGGTTTAAATGATTTACAGCGCTGCCCATCTCACAACAGTGTGGTGCAAGGTTTAAATAAGTACAATGTTTGAATGAAACTTTACCTAACATAAGTGATTTGTGACTACCGATCATAACACTGTAGGTCAGAATGGGGTGGCAACAATCCCCATGAGCTACTGGGGCTACATATTGGGCATGGTATAGCTACTACTGAGTACAGCCAGAGGTAAAATGATCATTTTTCTCCCTTTCTCCAAAGTACCTTCTTTATATTTACCATTCTTTATTCGATTAGTTGTTGATGGCAAAATAGATTACTTGGCGGGTGGAGGTTCGTACTTCGAGCTTGTGGCTAGTTTTCCGAACATTTCATTACCAGGTTAGGCAGGGGTGGGATTCAACATTTTTAACAACCGATTCTGTGGGCGTGGCTTAGGTGGTGGGTGTGGCTTGGTGGTCATGTGACTGGGTGGACGTGGCTTGGTGATCATGTTATTGGCTGGGCGTGGCCAACTCAATATCACTCACATTGAGGCACGCATCTCCTCGCCTGGCCTCTCATGACTGTGGGGAATGCTGCAACAGTCGTAAGTATGAAAAATGGTCATAAGTCACTTTTTTCAGTGCCACTGTAACTTTGAATGGTCACTCCACACAAGGAAAGTACTAGCAAAGGAGAGAAAAAAAACTCCAGAGAAGTTCCTGAGACGGGAAGTCTAGTCCTGCCAAGAATGTAATTTATTTATTTATTTATTTGATTTGTCAATTGCTTACAAGATAATAGGTATAAGTATGTACATAGTTATGAACACATGAAATGGGTACATATAAGAAAAGTAAAAGAAACAATAGGACAGGGACGGTAGACACGTTGGTGCGCTTATGCACACCCCCTACAGACCTCTTAGGAAAGGGGTGAGGTCAATAGTAGACAGTCTAAGGTTAAAGTTTTTGGGGTTTGGGGAAGAAACCACAGAGTCAGGTAGAATATTCCAGACATTGACCACACTGTTGCTGAAGTCGTATTTCCTGCAATCAAGTTTGATGCAGTTAACCTTGAGTTTGTATCTATTGTGTGCTCTTGTGTTGTTATGGTTGAAGCTGAAGTATTCATTGACAGGTAAGTCATTGCATTGTATGATTTTATATACCATACTTAGATCAGACCGAAGACGGTGGTCTGATAATAAGGGTTAATGGAGAGGCAGTTTCTGTAAGCAACACCAGAATGTTTCCTTCCTGCCTTCCTTACAGGATTAGGCCAGTAATTTCTTCTAACAAACGGTTCTCCGAACTGCTTAGAATGTTAACAACCGGTTCTAGCGAATAGGTGCGAATTGGTAGAATCCTACCCCTGAGGTTAGGTAACATCTTCAGCTGAGTTTAGGGGATTATTAAATCCCCTATAGATTGCTTTTGGCAGAGGACTGAATATATTATGAGAAAAATCTTTTCTAATTAGGCTGAAGACCAAATGTTTCTGAGTCACAGCTTGCCCTCTCTGTTATAGGCAAATCCTGATTAAAGTTGTTGATTGTGTGCTTACAGTTTAGGAAACCAACTACTATCATACTTCATAAATATTTCTATTGTGAGGGCCACTCCTTGAGAAGACCAGGAATTTGAAAGTTTATTTCCAGTGCTAATATGATTCAATTTTATAAAATATAAGGCTCCCAGGGTCTGCTTTAGGTCTTATGGTTGTTTTTTTTAATGATGACACTTTTCTTGCTAAAAAAGAGTTAATCATAAGTGGTTTGGTAGTGAACTTCTTGTATGAGGCTGTCAGTTCTGATGACTCAGAGGGACTATTCATTTAAAGGTATGAAATGTGACAAGGTTTATTTAATAGGTTTTAATTCTATGCTGTTAGCTTTTAAATTCTCAAGCTTTACAGTATAATCTAATTATTTTTAGCTCTATATATGAACAGTATAAGCTAAAAATGCCAATATTTCTCTACCTGCTACAGGAACTGTAATCCAGTACAAGAGATTCCAATAAGCTGCTTTCTAAAACAAACAGAACTATAGAACTATAAAATCAGCAAAAATTACCTGTAAATTTGATCCTATCTCCAAGTAACCAATGTTTTCTGTCCCTACATTATATTCTTTGCCTCTTTTCCCTCTTGACAAAACTAACACTGGAGAGGAATAGAGAAAAAAAAGCGAGGGGAAAAAAGAAGTAGTTTTATGCTGCTGCTGGACTAATGTGGTATAATTGTTTTGGTGTTATTTGGATTAGATTTGAAGCTCAAGGAGTTTAACTAGAAACAGGCTGTCAGACAACCACACACACAAACACACACAGAGGGAGAGAAATTCACACAGGCACCATATTCTATTTTGTTCATAAATTCAAATAATTCAATATGGCCATCTTAAAAAAAAGAAAAAGAAAATGGTGTGAAGAATTCTCTGGCAAAAACACAAATCATTCAGAAGGGTAATTCTTTTTAAATAAAACGTAGGAGAAAACAACTTTTGCCTCATTCGTTCCTTGCAGGAAAGGTTTACTGCTTCAACATGGCTTTAGTCTGACAAATGCTTACAGTCGCACTGATTTACTGTATGTCGAATTCCACCTACATGTAGTTTTTCTTTGGTTTTGTTTATAAGCAGCACTGCAATGATGAGGAGACCATACTATTCGAAGAAAAGATTTATTTTGTTATGTTCTTTCTGAAAGCTATGAAATAGAAATAACATCAATATATTATTAAGATATTCAATCTTCAGATTACTGGGATGGAAGAAGCAACAAATTAATTACCTCTTCTCCCAACTGCATTTCTCGGATAGACCGAAGGTGGAGTTGAGGACCCTCAAAGATGACCACACAATTAGGATCACAACTGTTGTTCAGCAAGGACATGCTAATGAAGAAAAACAAAATCCAGATTTGAAATAGATATACAGGAAAGTATTTTCTACAAATCTGTCTAGCTTAGTATCTCCCAGGTTGATACTAGAAATTGCATAGGGAGGGACTCAAAGATTAATTGATTTATGAGGTTGCCCACCATTCCTTAACCCACATCAGATTTGTAGCTTGGTAGTACAACTCCCAATTAGGCAAACCAAATCCTCCTCTAATTCTAGCATCTTGCAAAAGTTTTAACTTTATTCTCGCTTTCTTACCTTGCCATATATATTTCAACACAATTTTATTTAAATCTTCAAAGTAGTCTTTTCCAAGCTTAATTGGAATTGTTTGAAACAAATATAAAATTCTGGGTAATATATTCATCTTGATTGTTGAAATTTTCCCTATTAGTGATAGTTGTAAATTTTCCCATTTTGCCAAATCTAGCGCTATCTGCTGTTTAAGTTTGATATAATTATTTTCTTTTAATGTACTACATCTTCCTGTCAAATATATCCCCAAGTACTTAATCTTATTTGTGACCTGAATTTTCAATAGGTCTGCCAGTTCTTCCTTTTGTCTTAATAGCATATTCTTTGTCAAGATCTTTGTCTTATCTGTATTTATTTTCAAGCCAGCCACCTTTCCATATGTCTCTATCTTTTCTATCAATTTTGATGCTGTTTCTAAAGGGTCTTCTAAGATGAAAACCAGATCATCTGCAAATACTTGCAGCTTAAATTCTTCCTTTTTGATTTTCATTCCTTTTATATTCTTTTCATCTCTAATATTTCTGTTTAGCACTTCCAAAGTTAACACAAACAACAAAGGTGATAGCGGGCACCCTTGTCTTGTTCCTTTTCTTATATTAATAGAGTCTGTCAGTTCTCCCTCTATCATTACCTTTGCTGTTTGCTTATAGTATGTAGCTTCTATTGCTTGAATAAATTTTCTAGCAAAACCCATCTGTTCCAACAATAATAACATGAATCGCCAATTCACATTATCAAATGCCTTCTGTGCATCTAGAAATATCAGAGCCATTTGTTTTTCAGGATGTGCCTCGTAGTATTCTAAGGTGTCCAAGATTATTCTCATATTGTCTTTAATTTGTCTCTTTGGCAGAAATCCATTTTGATCAGGATGGATAAAATTATTTAAATATTTTTTAAGTCTTTCTGCCAATATTGAAGCAAAGATTTTATAATCTGTATTTAGTAGAGAAATGGGTCTATAGTTCTTAATTTGTAATGGGTCGGCCTCCTCTTTTGGAATAAGTGTAATATAGGCTTCTGACCATGATTTAGGTATCTTTTTCTTTAACATAACTTCATTCATAACTTCTAGCAATGGAAGATTTAACGATTCTTGTAATGTTTTGTAAAATTCTGTCGGAAGTCCATCTGGGCCTGGTGCCTTTCCATTATTTTGCTTCTTGAGTGCTTCTGTTAACTCCATCATCATTATATTGCTTTCTAACATTTTTTCAGTCTCTTTAGGTATCTGAGGTAAATTAGCATTCTGTAAGTACTGTTTAAAAATCTAAACCTTAATCCAATTGTGAAGTAACCAATTATAGTTCAAAATAAAAATAGTAGAAAAAAGAAGCCCAATAATAATAATTTTAAAAAAAGAAAAAGGAAGGGAGGACAAAATTTCTTCAGGTTCTTGTATACCTTAATCCAATCAATAGTTAGATGAAAAAAAGGCTTAAGAAAAAAAAGGAAAAGGAAAAATTCTTCAGGTTCTTCAACACCTTAATCCAATTGAAAGGTCTCAAATAGAAAAAAGTACATAAGAATAAACCAGAAAGGTAGATGAAAAGACAAAAATACCAGGAAAGAAAAAAAAAAGGCTTTTAAGGCTTTCCCTTTAAAATAAAAAGCAAATGTAGAGATTGGACTTCCAAAGAAAAAAAGAAAAACAAAGACAAGCTCCAACAAAGCCAAAAACCCATAGAGTTATTACAAAAAAAAAGATAAAAAGAAATACAATAAAGCTGGTGAGGAGGGATAGCACAATTTAGCAAAAGTAAGAAGGGCACACTGCACTTTGTTTAATTATCCAAGGCTCTTATTATAGCTTTCTTCTCCAAAAACTTATCACCTTTTTCCCCCCTAAGTTTCAACACCAGACTCCAGCTGTTGATAGAAACCCAGAAGAGCACCTGCAATAATAGTCTTCCATGCTCTTCCCTCTATCTTATCAAATAGCAATGTCCTCATTGTCTCACCAAACTGGCACACTCCCTCTTTCTGTTCTCTTCCGTTTCGGAGCTGTCCCAACTTCAGCAGCTTTAATGGCTGCCTGTTTGCTGCTGGCAAGAAGAGCTTCTCCCGGATCTACCAGGGACTTTGCGGTATCCCTGGGATCGACAGTATGCGCTCTTCACTTTCACCGTCTCTTTCGAACGGTTTAGATCTGATAGGACCGTCCAGGAGCAAAGATATCAGAAGCGATCTCAGACCTCCAAGATCGCATGCCGTATCGTTGCGACACCAACTCCACCCTCCAGAATTGAACATGATTGAACAGAAAGAAACAAACTATTGTAGAAGAAAGAGGCAACTGAAAGTCAAAATCAAAGGAAAGTGTATAGATTTGATTGCGTTTCCAAAATTTGCCATGAATTTTTAATTTCCAATATAAAGGAAGAAAATGTTAAATATGTGGGAAGCAATTTTATTAATTGTATTAATATCATTAAATTAGAGATTTTAGACTGCAACCTGATCATGCCAGTCAGGGGCAACCTGGGGCAATCTCTGGTGAAAAGCTTTTCTCATTCACTGTCAGAATAGTCAGATGGTAATATAAAACCCAAATCATCCAAAGTGGCAAGAACAAAATGAAGGTTGGTGTTTTCACTGGGTTGACCAACTTTTGCTCTAGTGGTCATTTTCTATCTTGGTCTCAGCCTCAGCCCTCTTGTGCTCAGGATTTGCACACGTCTTTCATGCAATTCTGCTACATTTGACATAAGGAATCTAGTCTCAACATTATCATATCCCTATTTCCACTACATGCTGTGAATTCAGAGACTTTAGTGCCATATATTCAGTTTGATATGAGTTAAATTTCTTAATGTATTTGTAGAACCTGACATTTCAGCTGCCAAGCTGCAGAGAAAGAGAGAGAGAGGGAGGGAGGGAGGGAGGGAAAGGGAGGGAGGAGAGGGAGGGAGGGAGGAGAGGGAGAGAGAGAGGGAGGAGGGAGAAGGAGAGAGAGAGAGAGAGAGAGAGAGAGAGAGAGAGAACCACAAAAGTAATGCTTGTCCACTGTACCTGGGATAAAGTCCAACACCAACATCCTGCATTTCTCCATTGCTTATGCTGAAACAGTTACTGGTCACCTGTAAAAACAAGATTAAAGTCTATGATTAGGATTATTAGAATAATTTAGAAATGTCTTAACCTAATGAAAGCATTGTTTAAAAAGAAAGCAGCTAAGACAAAAGCCAAATAACCAGAATATTTATCCCTAATATAAATAACACCCTTTCATATTAAAATATATAAAGCAGAGACATGGCTTTTATCACAAACCAGTTAGAAACAGAAATGCTAGTGTCTTCAATGAGATGCTGAAAATTAATTTATTTTAATGTAAAAAGTACACAAATACTTTCAGTCTATGGATGCTTGCAAAATTATATTAATCATAAATTAAAATAGAAACATACAGTGTAAAACGTTCAGTGTAATTGCAAGTGCTTTGGCAGCGGAGTTAATTTAAGTGGATATGTGTATACATACACACATATATACATATATACAAACACCCTCTGTTTCTTCTTAAATTACATTAATTAGTATGTCACTAGTTTAACCCATTCAGACAATCCCTATCATTTAGAAAAGATATATATCTTAATTACTGTATGTTTTTTCTACTGCTATTGGAAACATAACTCCAGACAAGACTTGTGAGCTCTACTTTTTCATTTTAAGCAGCAAAAATATTGGTTACAAAAATATTGACTTTGCTGTTCAGAACACAAATGAACAGCTGTTTGCAGATGGGAGAAAAAAAATTCATTTTTTCTGCAATTCCAAAGAAACCCAGAAGGAGAGATGAAAAAATACACCTTCATTTCCTCAAAATCATTATTATACATAAGTAGATAAAATGCTTCAGGCTAGCATGGAGTGATTGACAGAAGCAGAATATGCCAGGGAGCCTTGAGGGAAGTACTGTAGTAGTTGTTTGAATGCTGTTGATGGCCTAGTCACCCTTTAAACTAGCCTGCTACACATAGATACACCCAATGATACTGTCAGCAGAGTTAAGTAGGATTGAACCAGCACACAGCACACAGACTCTACTCTCAGACTATCTGCAACAGGGTTGGTCTACTCCACAGCTGAATACTGCGCCCCTGTTTGGTTTAATAGCTGCCACACTAGCAAGATTGATACTAGACTAAATGATACAATGAGGATCATAAGCAGTTGCATACAATCTACTCCTACTTGCTGGCTCCCCATCTTGAGCCACATAGCACCAGCAGGGAGTACAACAAAATTATGAGAAACCCACTTCTTTCTGTGCATGCTGATCTTCCTCATCTATCAATTGGCAGGCTTAAATCCAGGAAGCCTTCTCTGGCACTTGCTCAACAGCTGTCTAACAACTTTGACATCAACACACAGTGGAAAGCCAAATGGGTGCTGAATGCCCAGATACAGGCAGTTATATAGATCAGCGGTCGCCAACCGGTGGGCCATGAGAAAATTTTGGTGGGTCGCAGAGAAATCTCACCCCCAGAGCACCCCCACAAAGCAATTAATCCAGGCTGCACAGAAACAGAAGGCTGCGCCGCCCACATGGCCCGCGGGAACCCTCCCTGCCCACTCACTCCTTACCTGGTAAACTTGCCTGCTAAATTGCTATTTTTCCTTTTTCCAACCATCATCTGTTCTGCTGTGCAGGGAGATTTAGATTAGCTAGGAAGCAGGAAATGGTTGGATTTCTTGCTTTCTACCTAGTCTTTAGATCTTTGGCTCCAATTTTAAGTGTACAGCCAAACCTCCCTTAGGACTGAAGGTTTTCTTGCAAGCAAATTCAGTGCAGACTCATGGCAAGCAAATTTGAGAGACTGAGCTAGCCGATGGCAGATAGATAGATCACTGACTGATTCTGTGAGCAATTCAATCTGCCTGCTTTGCCTGATTTGGGGTAAAAGTTGCTCTTTTTTAAATAAAAAATTCAATATTTTCACACATGGTATGTGTCGTGAGTTAATTTTGTGAGTTTGCTTGCAAGCAAATTTTATGTGACAGACTGAGCTAGCCAATGGCAGATAGATAGATTTCGGAATGAATCTGTGATTCCGTGAGTAACTCAATCTGCCTGCCTGCTTTGCCTGATTTTGGGTAAAAGTTGCTCTTTTTTTAAATAAAAAATTCAATATTTATATAAATATTTATAATATTTACATACAAGCCATGCCCAGCCAGTCACATGACCACCAAGCCACACCCACAAATTAGGCTACACCCACAGAACCAGTTAGTGGTCCCTGGGATCTAAAATTATGAGTTTGGTGGTCCCTGAGGTCCAAAAGGTTGGCGACCCCTGATATAGATGATCCTACACAAAAGGCACCAGGTTTTGACCTTCCTCACCAGCATTGGTCAACTCTGAACAGGATCCATACCCAACATGGTGTCTGCCAGGACACATCGTTTAAGTGGGGTCTTGTCTCTACCCCTCAGTGTGACTGTGGTGCTCCTTGACAAAATATTCATCACATTATGTCCAAATGTCCATCAAAAGTTTACACTGGCCCAATGTCTGTTTTTTTCAACATAGATCCCCCTGTCCTTGAATGGCTGGGTGGACTGGACATTAACATTTGAACTACTATAAGTCCATGTATTTGCCATATGCTAAATAAATAAAAGCACACAGTAGCATGGTAGGAATCAAAAGTTTGTCACTTATCTTGGGGGAAAAACACATTGTTCTGATGCTACTCTGGCAGAAAGAGAAGGCAAGTAAACATTTGGAAATACTGTAACCATCATCTGCTTAGTCCTTATGGTAGAAGACGAGATTGACCTCATAGAGGAAGATTGTTCCTTGTGCTCAGAATGGCACTATGGTAAATTTGATGCACTGAGGTGAATCCCTATATGCTGTTGCCCAGAAGGAAAATGGGAGAATAAAATGTCAGTTCTTGCTATGACCAATCCTTTACACAGAAAAGCACGGAGGTGGCAGTGTTAAGTCACTGAGCAGAGGGTGCTGCCTGCTTTCTCTTTTTCTACAGCCTAGTTTCCTTTTAACAGTAAGAGAAATGAAAAGAGGATGATTGTCTCCTGTGTGCATGCCTCTTTGTTTTTCTGAAAGGAGGTCACTTGCAGAGAGAAAAATAAAACTCAAGGAAGCATGGCAATGCTGGAAGGCTCCACTCTCTCTGCATCTAATTTCTCTAGAGAATGTTGTGGGAAGAATTGTGCCTGGCCAACCAAGAAGCTGTGGGAAGCTTTAGCTTCTGTTTACTGGGAAGTACAGAGAATAACATAGAATAACAGGCTTGGAAGGGACCTTGGACATTTTCTAGTCCAATCCCCATGCTCAAGCAGGAGACTCTTGCCATTCCAAACAAATGGCTGTCCAATCTGTTGTTGAAAACCTCCAGTGATGAAGCATCCACAACTTCTAGAGACCAGTTGTTCCATTATTTGTTTTTAGTGTCAGGCAATCTCCTTAATTCTAGGTTAGATCTCTCTTTAATGATCTTCTACTTGTTACTTCTTGTCCTACCCCCTCGGGTGCTTTGGAGGCTCTGTGACAGCCTCTGAAATACTGGAACACAGCTATCATATCACTCCTAATTCTTCTCTTTGATAGGCAAGACATCCCTAGTTTCCTTAATTGTTTATCATACAGTTTAGTCTCCAGACTCCTTATCATTTTTGTTGCTCTTCTCTGCACTTTTTCTAGGAACTCAGCATCTTTTTTTTTGTACTGTGGCAACCAGAACTTAACACAGTATTCCAAGTGTGGCCTCATTGGTATACTATTACTTTTCATGATATTGATGCTCCCTAGGATTGCCTTGGCTTTTTTGGAAGCTGCAGTAGACTGCTGATTCATATTTAGTGGTGGTCCACCAAGACATCTAGATTCCTTTCAGTACTGTGGTACCCTATTCTATATCGGTACATTTGATTTTACTTGCCTAGGTGCAGGAGCTTACTTTTCTCACCACCGAACTGCATCTTGTTGGATAGAGCCCAATAATAAAGTCTGTCAAGATCTTTCTGAATCTCCAGTCTATCTTCTAAGATGTTGGCAATTCCTCCCAGCTTGGTGTCATCTGCAAATTTGATGAGTTTCCATTCTGTTTCCCTCACCCAAATCATTTTTGAAGGTGCTGAAGAGTGCTAGGCCTAAACAAAACCTTGAGCTATCTCCATTTCATGCTTCCTTCCATGTAGATGTAATTCCATTGGGGACTACATGCTGAATGTCAGCCAGTTTTAAGTCCATCTTGTGTACCCAACATGTTTTCAATCTTACCAAGGAGGCAGCTGTGGTCTACTTTGTCAAATGCTTTACTGAACTCTAAGCAAACTATGTTCACAGTGTTTGCCCAATGCACTAATTTAGTCATTTGATTAATTTGATTAATCTATGCACATCAAAGTACCATCACTAGGGGTAAAGTTCAATGAGTGAGATCATGAGGTGCCTGCTTGCTTCACTTCACTGATCAGAAAGAGAAGGTCTCAGTAACTACATTTGTCAATAATTGGAAACCCTTTATGAACTTTTTGCTAAAAATAGGAAAAAAATCAACTTGTGATTTATGAGTTGGATGATTACAAAAGATAGGCTATGGAAAGAAGGGAGTCACAGTCTAACCTTAGAGAGGGGATAAAATATAAATGCATTTATAATTGCTGGTCACTCTTTATAATTTTCTATTTATTTCCTTTCTCTTTCATTGTATTTCTTTCCCATTTACTGATTACTTTCTTTTGTTTATCTTTTCTTCCTTTTTAAAAATTTCTATTGCTTTTATTCTGTCAACAATTCTTTAATAAAATTAATTAATAAAAGAAAGAAAGAAGAGGCCAAGCTCTCTGGCAGAGATATCTACTTTCCTACATACCTCTGCCAATATTTTCCAATCTCCTTTGCCATTGTCCCTAGGGGATCCAAACAAGAGAGATAAGACAGAAGTATGCAGCTACTACCATCTTATCTCAATCAACTACTGGAGGCAAAACTTAAGAGAAAGTATGGGAGCAAGGAAAAAAGGTTTACAGGAAATGACTGACTGGGTGAGATCTCACTTTTCTTGTGCAACCTGTGCTGTGAGGCAGAGAAAGAAGGAAGGGTTTGTATTTAATATTTGCTGCTTGGCTGCCTCTCATATGGATATGATTTATATGTCTACATGGTTAGAGTTACAAAAGAATTGCCTAGATACCCAAATCACGTGTGAATTCATGAACAAGGTAAAATAGCCATAGACAACAAAATCCAAGAATGGAAACTATGTTTTTAACCTGAGTCACTACACCAAGAAGATTGGCTTTGGATATGGATAAGTCAGATTTAAATCTGTTCAGCTATAACATTCACAGGAGAAACAGGACAGGTTGCGATCTCACTACTCTTCAAGATTGTATTAAAACTTTGACATCACTTGAGTACTAAATTATGTTCTAAGATTTGTTGCAAGCATAAGCAAATGATGCCTTTCTTCTCATATTTTAAGTCAAAGAAGAGAATAGTGTATCCATATGCAGATGGCTAAAGTTAAGATTACAACTTAATGTAGGTCTACCAGGTAGATATGGAAATAAGCCACCTATTAAGGGAGACAGAAGTAGAAGGGCTATTAATGATTTATACCTACTGTGGATAAAGAAAAGAAAAGTCTGCTAATTAGCATGTGAGGCACCTCGGATATTAATGTATTCTTACAATTTGCATAACACTACTTATGGTATTGCTTCTAAGACTGCAATTTTTATAGCTGGCTGAAGCAGCCCAGTCATAACATGTCACCCTCATCTATGGGATTTTTTTTTCCCTGTAAAGGGTTCTTTTTCCTTTACTCCATTTATTTAAGAATAAGCAAATAATCCAGAAATGCTAGCCTATATAAGTTAGCATTTAACCCTAAAAAACATATAATACTATTTCATATAATTTCATATAATACTATTATTGAGGTGAAAGGTATTTTGAAATTCATCTAATTTATCCACCTCCTTAGTACAGGACTCAGTATAGCATCTATGGCAGATGACTATCCAACTATTGACTGAAGATCTCTAGTAAAAAAGAACTCATCACTTCTTGTGGCAGCCCTGTATAGTCACAGATTCCTCCTGACATCTATCATGAACCTTTCTTGCAGTTTTATTCCATTACTTCTGGTCCTATTCTCTGGAGGAATATAGAATAATAAATCAGCTCCCTTTTCTATATAATAGCTTTTCAGATATTTCTAAAATCTGGTCACGTTGCCATCTCCAAAAGCCGATACAAAAATTTATGCCACCAGATAAAAATTGAATGCACCAATTATCACATGAAACAAGAAGAAAACCTTCTATGCACCAATTCCACCTGCACTTTTTACAATTTTGTAAACAAGAAACTAAAAGACTCAAGGTCCATCCCACCCATAAAAGGACCTAATGGTAAAGGCTGCAACGATGACACTATTAAAGCCAACCTTTTTAACACATTCTTTGGCTCAGTATTTGTAAACAACAATGGATCATGCCCAGTATTTCCTAGTCAAACCACAGACAACTATAATGATCTAATACATATCGATTTTACAGAAGACAATGTTGAAAAAGGACTACGCAATCTAAAATCATCTCTATCTATTTGACCAGATGGAATATGTGCCTACTTCTTAAAAAAGCTACCTACTGCCATAGCAGAACCTCTAAGCATAATCTTTGAAAAATCTTTCAGGACCAGCTCCTTGCCAAAACTATGGTCACAAGCCACGGTTATCCCTATCTTCAAAAAGGGAGACCCCAGACTAGTTGAAAATTACAGACCAATCTCTTTATGCTGCGTCACCTGTAAAGTCATGGAATCAATTTTTAACCAATCCATCACCCTCCACTTAGAAACAAACAACCTACTCTCTAATAAACAATTTGGTTTTAAGAAAAAACTATCATGTAATCTGCAACTCTTACACTGCAAAAACATATGGACTACACAACTCGATCAGGGCAAAGCAATAGACGCAATCTACATGTGTGGTCTTTATATTATCATATTAAGGGCAACTGTGTTCTCTTTGCTGATGATGTAAAGCTATTCAACACCACAGATAATTCTGCTACCCTTCAAAAAGACCTTGACTATGTATCAGAATGGTCAAACAAATGGCAACTTCAAATCTCAACAAATAAATGCTCTGTCCTACATATTGGCAAAAAAAAATCAGAAAATAAAATACAGGCTGAATAGTCAAGACCTTGTTGATGATCCAAACTCTGTCAAGGATCTTGGAGTACTCATCTCAAATGACCTAAGTGCAAGAACCCACTGTAATTACATAGCCAAAAAGGCGTTAAGAGCTGTTAACCTAATCTTACATAGCTTTTTCTCTGGTGATATTACACTAATAACTAGAGTATACAAAAAATTTGCTAGACCAATACTCAAATACAGCTCATCAGTCTGGAACCCACATTACGTATCTGATATTAACACAGTTGAGAAAGTCCAGAAATATTTCACAAGAAGAGTTCTCCACTCCTCTACTCGTTGCAGAATACCTTATGCTAGAAATACTAGACTCGAAATTCTAGACCTAGAAAACCTAGAATTATGCCGCCTTCAGTCCGATCTAAGTATAGTATCTAAAATCATACATTGCAATGTCCTACCAGTCAATGAATACTTCAGCTTCAATCATAACAACACAAGAACAAACAATAGATACAAATTCAAGGTTAATCGCACCAAACTTGATTGCAGGAAATACGACTTCAGCAACAGAGTGGTCAATGTCTGGAATACTCTACCTGACTCTGTGGTTTTTTTCCCAAAACTCCCAAAACTTTAACCTTAGAATGTCTACTATTGACCTCACCCCTTTCCTAAGAGGTCTGTAGGGGGCATGCATAAGTGCACCAACATGCCTGCCTACCGTCCCTGTCCTATTGTTTTATATTTTTTTATATTTTTTTAAAATTTGTCTTATACGTATCCATGTATTCATAACTATGTTTTTACTTATACCTATTATCTTGTGAGCAATTGACAAATAAAAAAATAAAAATTCCCCTCTCAAATGTCTTTTTAATAAACATTCCCTTCTTCATAGGCATAGGTTCCAGACTTTCATTATTTAGAATGTCCTATTCTGAGAGATTTTTTCCCTATGCAATATGTTCTAATTTGTTACTATCCTTTTTTGAATTGTGATGCTTGAAACTAAATGGGATCTAACTAGATAGAACAATTGCTTCCCATAAGTTGAGCTCTTTCCATTTATCCAGCCTGAGCATTTTTAGTAGCTACATTACACTGCACATGTTTATATGGTAGGTGATGAGTTTCTCAGTTCCCCTTTACATGTATTTTACATGTATTAGTAAAAAGCCAGGCATACTTGTGCCTATCATCATTATCATCAACCACCATCATCATGTCTAATCCTAATATGTGGTATTTTATTTGGTGTGAGAAGTAAAAAATACTAAACCATATTTCTTCATGGTTAGAGAACACATACATCATTGTAAAACATGTATTATGCTATACTTTATTAATGATTCATTCAGAGGAATACATGTAAAATAATAAACATTATCATAAAAATATATTTTATATTTTTTGGTATCTTATGCTTCATACCAGAACATATATTAACTTTTTTCTGAGTTCACCTCATTAATTTTATCTTTGACTTGCAAAACTGTTCTAAATTGTACTGATGTACTGTAATATGCAATGTTACATTATGCATGTGATTCAAATCTGCATTTTAAATGTAACCTGGCTACAGTGATGGAATAATTGATGAAACATTGGTCAACAAAGTAGATTCATATCTTTAGTTTTAAAACATCTTATAAACCTAATCCCTACTATAATTCAAAGCAGGAGTTTCTGCACTGATTATTATAAAGAGAGATTGTATTTAACAGATTTAACAGATAATTAGAGTTGGAAGGGACCTTGTAGGTCATCTAGTCCAACCCCCTGCCCAAGTGGGAGACCCTACACCATTTCTGACAAATGGCAGTCCAATCTCTTCTTGAAAGTCTCAAGTAATGGCGCTCCCACAGCTTCCGAGGGCAAGCTGTTCCATTGGTTGATTGTTCTCACAGAAAGTTTCTCCTTATTTCCAGGTTCAGTTTCCATCCATTATCCTTGTCTGGCCTACAGGCACTTTAGAAAATAGCTTGACCTTTTCCTCCCTGTGGCAGCCCCTCAAATATTGGAAGACAATTATCATGTCTCCCCTGGTCCTTCTCTTTACTAGACTAGCCAAGCCCAGTTCCTGCAACTGTTCATTGTATGTTTTAGCCTCCAGTCCCCTAATTATTCTGGTTGTTCTTCTCTGTACTTTTTCTAGAGTCTCAACATCTTTTTTATAATGTGGTGAACAAAATTTGATGCAGTACTCTAGGTGTGGTCTTACTAAGGCTTTATAGAGTGGTATTAGTACTTTCTTTGATCTTGATTCTATCCCTCTGTTAATACAATTTAGGATTGCATTAGCTTTTTTGGCTGCTGCTGCACATTGCTGGCTCATATTTAGCTGGTTGTCCACTAAGACTCCAAGATCCCTCTCAGTTACTGCTGTTGAGCCTGGTTTCATCCAGTCTATATGTGTACTTTTGGTTTTTCTTGCCTTTTCTCTACATTGAATTTCATTTTGTTTCATACGACCCGGTGTTCTAGTCTGTCAATATCCATCTGGATCTTGAGCCTATCTTCTTGGTTGTTAGCTATTCCTGCCAGCTTAGTATCATCTGCAAATTTGGTAAGTTCCCCTTCTATTCCTTCATCTAAGTCATTAATGAAGATATTGAAGAGTACTGGGCCTAAGACAGAACTTTGTGGCACCCCACTGCTTACTTCCCTCCATGTAGACTTAGACCCATTAAGGACTACTCGTTGAGTACGGTTTGCCAGCCAGTTGCAAGTCCATATAGTGATGGTGCTATCTATTCCACTTTTTTCTAGCTTACTAAGAAGTAGGTTGTGGTCTACTTTGTCGAATGCCTTGCTGAAATCTAAATATATTATGTCCACAGTATTTTGCTGGTCTACTAATTTAGTCACTGTGTTGAAGAATGAAATAAGATTGGTTTGGCATGATCTGTTCTTAACAAACCCGTGCTGACTGGTAGTTATTACTTTATTTGTTTCTAGATGTTGGCAGATCTGTTTTTTTAATTATCTTTTTTATTATATTTTCCAGTATCTTCCCAGGTATTAATGTTAGGCTGATTGGTCTATAGATTCCTGGGTCTGTTATTTTTCTCCTTTTTTGAAGATGGGAACCACACAATTATGCTAAGGTTAATGACATTTTTTTTCACAATTATGCCTTTATTGAGAATTGGTATTGTTAACTTGATTGTTAGTGTTAATCTGGGAATTAATCTCTGCTCTTCTGGGTGTTGATTGTTGGTGATATCTAGCAAGAATGTTTATTTTTTTTTAACTTTAAAATACATTTATCAAATGTATACAACCTACTTCATCAAGTGTGCGTACAATGTGTACAAAGCATGCAAAATAGTTAAAACAACTCAGATTTTGTGATCAGGTTTACACTGCATTTAACACTAGAAGTTCAGCAGTTCAGAATTATGGGAGACAACACACAGAAGTATAACCTGAGTATTTCAACTAGTAGAGCAGAATATGGTACATGGCACATTTAAAGGAGATGATGGCTACTACAATAGATATGGGAATAGAGTCCACTTCTCTTTAAAGTCTTGTTCTCTGACCATCTGGCTAGACATAATATTTGAAGAACAAACCCAAATGTGTTCCTGCTATAAGCACTGTTTTGTGGTTCATAAAAGAACAGCCTCTTTACAGCCAGATTGTACAACATTACAGCTATCCTCTTTGCTAATGTCCCAAAAGACTACTGCTGTGGCCAGCCACTATTATGAAATATTAATAGAAACTGAACACAAAAGAAGAACAAAAAGAAAGGACGGTGTAAGCAATCTACTAGTTAGATTAAATTTTTTGAGCCGTAACATGAAAAGACCCTGAAGAATCATTTCTGGAAAACATTTCTTTTTACCTGAAGGGGAAGTGGACCTGCTGAGATTCAGGTAGAAGAAACTGTGATTTAAGAATGTTACCAGTTGGCTTTTCTGACTGTAGCTTATTAATTAATAATTACCTTATTCTAATTACTTTATTCTTTTGTAGATTAAAAAATACTGCAAACAAGCCTTCTATGCAGCTTTGCCTTTACCCTTATAGAGCAAAAGAAATTAACTGCTTCCTGAAGATAAGCTTGCAATTCTGCAGTCTTGTATCTTGCATTTCATGAACTCCTATCTTGGGTCTTTACAGTTCTGTATATAGAATATTATACAGAGTTTGAACTTTTAACTGAGGTTACATGCACATTTCAAGAGGGCCCTCACTAATTTTCCTAACCCCAATTTTTTTGTACTTCTTTGAACCCTTATAAATTAGGTCACTGAAGTGGGAAAAATTATTTATTTACTTACAGAACTTATATTGCTGCCTACCTCAAATGATGATTCTAGGGGGCTCATAACAATCCATAAAAAATGGAGTTAAAAACAAAAGTACCTTTCCTCGATTGCAGGAAGTATGATTTTAGCAACAGAGTGGTCAATGTCTGGAACTCACTACCTGAGTCTTTTGTCACCTGCTCAAATCCCTATTAAGCCACATTGCTCCCTTCTCCATTCCTCCCTGCATGCCCTAAGATGAAGAGGGGATGGCCCTGGGTTGTCCTCTGAATGTCTAGCCAGACTGTGCCCGTCCCCCATTTCTTCCACAGCCACTGGAGCCACACTCCCACTCCTTGTCAGGTGCTCAATCTCCCCCTCAGAATCAGATTCCAACAAGGGCATGACTATATAACAGATAACTGGCATATCCAAGTCCTGCCAAAAGTGGTTCAGTTTAATTATGTGTCAAATAAAAGTGCATAAGCTGATGGTCATAACAGGAAAGCATTCAGAATACTGCAACGTTTTTTATAAGTGCATGTGAATTGAGAAGAATAGGGTGAGTTGCATCTATGACCATGAAGTTAGAAGAAAAATGATAAAAAAAACGGAACTAGGATTTTTTTTTCTCCATAAGTAAATACTTAAGGGTCTTTTTCTAGATTTCCCACCAACACCTCCAGTTTCCTGGTCAGATTTTGCCCATTTTCAAATTCCTATCTTTTGCTGGCTCTTCCCTCCATACCATGAGTTGGTCCTATACTATCAGTGGTGGGATTCAAAAATTTTTACTACCGGTTCTGTGGGCGTGGCTTGGTGGGCGTGGCAGGGGAAGGATACTGTAAAATCTTCTTTCCCTCCCCACTCCACTAACCTGCTTCCAGCTCCTGTGCAGGGCAACCAAAGAAGACCCAGTCAATCAGCTGGGACTTGGGAGGCAGAGAATAGTGGCAGGGCCAGTCAGAGGTGGTATTTGCCGGTTCTCTGAACTACTCAAAGTTTCCGCTACCGGTTCTCCAGAACTGGTCAGAACCTGCTGAATACCATCTCTGTATTCTATACATTTTGTATTTGGAGTTTCTTCATATTTTATTTCCAATTATAAAGTAGCTATCCCAGCAAACATTGGAAGCTCTAATACTGTTATGTTTTTAGAATTGCTATGGTAGATTTAGAAGGGAAAGGCATAATGTTATATGTTTTTCACTGTAGATTTAGACTTAGACTTAGAATAACTTTATTGTCACTTTTAATGTACACTAATCAGCATATATTAAAATGAAATTAGTAGTATTTTAGTTTCCCATTCAACCATTTTTAATCTCCACCCACCAATCTTTTATATACCTCCTCACTTTTTAAATAGGATTTTCTTCCCTTTCTCTCTCACTTTCACAGTTTTCCATTATTGCTCTGATTTTTAGTCCTCTTTCCCTTCTGATCTCCACAGTATTTTAATATCTCCTGGGCTTCAAGAAGTAGGTTAAATGTATTAATTTCAGTTACTTGATATTTGGATATCACTTGCATCTTACATTTTTTGTCTGTTTCTTTTCTTTCTTTTAAATTTATCTTAATTTAGACAGTAATGTGACGTTTTAAATAATTTTCTGTTTGAGGCTTAGTTGTTATAGACACACTGTAATTATTACAGATACAGATAAGCATGGGAACTGTAAAAATGTGGGAAATAACATTCTCAGGTTTCATATTTTTCTAACGAATAGATTCCAGTGGCCTCAAACTAGCAAAATGGGCCCCTTGGTTTTTTCAGTTTTTAGATTCTCTTTCAGATTTAAATATAAGTCCTTATACACATGAAGAAAGGAATGTCTGTACTGTGTTCAGGAACTATTACATTTAAATAAGCTGCATTTTACTGATGCCGGTGCCAATAATTCTAAGAAAGTTAAGAAGAACTGGGAATATAATTATCATCCCAGATCAGCTCTCGAGGCTTCCCTAAAATCAAAATATATTTGATCTACAGTTTAGTTTCTGAATTGTGAGATACCTTGCTTCAATTAGGCAGTAATTTAAACAAAAATTCATGGCTGAAATTCTATTAATAGTACACCTGTTTAGTCTCAAAGCAACCCAACTCTAGTTAGCCTATGATGATATACAGTCTACATATTTCTATTCTGAATCATGTGAAAAGGATAGGACCAGCATTTAAAATAGATTAATAGGTGGACATAATAATCAAGAGAGGAAAAGGTGACAAAGAGATTGTGAAAAAAGTTCATAATACACTTAACTTAAGAAAATATTTGGTGTTTCTATTCTATTTGGAGGGTGCATGTGCATTCACCAAACTGATTGTTATACCGGTGGGATCCAACCACTGAACAGCATGTTTAGCATTATCCTTTAACATGGGTTGAGCTCAGTTTTCAAATAAGTAAATGGTTTCTCCAGTTAATTATTATAACAGATAACAGATAATCAGAGTTGGAAGGGACCTTGCAGATAATCAGAGTTGGAAGGGACCAACTCCCCACCGAGGCAGGAGACCCCACACCATTTCTGACAAATGGCAGTCCAATCTCTTCTTGAAAGTCTCAAGTAATGGCGCTCCCACAACTTCTGAGGGCAAGCTGTTCCATTGGTTGATTATTCTCACTGTCAGAAAGTTTCTCCTTATTTCCAGGTTAAATCTCTCCTTGTTCAGTTTCTATCCATTATTCCTTGTCTGGCCTACAGGTGCTTTAGAAAATAGCTTGATCCCTTCCTCCCTGTGGCAGCCGTCAAATATTGGAAGACCTCTATCATGTCTCCCCGGTCCTTCTCTTTACTAGACTAGCCAAGCCCAGTCCCTGCAACCGTTCATTGTATGTTTTAGCCTCCAGTCTCCTAATTATCTTGGTTGCTCTTCTCTGTACTTTTTCTAGAGTATCAACATCTTTTTTATAATGTGGTGAACAAAACTGGATGCAGTACTCTAGGTGTGGTCTTACTAAGGCTTTATAGAGTGGTACTTCCTTTGATCTTGATTGTATCCCTCTGTTAATACAATTTAGGATTGAATTAGCTTTTTTGGCTGCTGCTGCACACTGCTGGCTCATATTTAGCTGGTTGTCCACTAAGACTCCAAGATTCCTCTCACAGTTACTGCTGTTGAGCCTGGTTTCATCCAGTCTATATGTGTACTTTCGGTTTTTCTTGCCTAAGGGTAGGACTACTTTTCTCTACATTGAATTTCACTTTGTTTGATAACACCCGGTGTTCTAGTCTGTCAATAGCCATCTGGATCTTGAGCCTATCTTCTTGGGTGTTAGCTATTCCTGCCAGCTTAGTATCATCTGCAAATTTGGTAAGTTCCCCTTCTATTCCCTCATCAAAGTCGTTAATGAAGATATTGAAGAGTACTGGGCCTAAGTAAGACAGAACCTTGTGGCACCCCACTGTTTATTTCCCTCCATGTAGATTTAGACCCAATTAAGGACTACTTGTTGAGTATGGTTTGTCAGCCAGTTGCGAGTCCATCTAGTGCTTGTGTTGTGTCTGCCTACCCCTACTTTCTTGCCACTTGTTTGATTAATGCACATTGTATGGCACTCACTAATAAATGCTTGGTTTTGGTTGACAGCAAGGTTGATAATCTTACCTGCACAAACATCTATTTTGCATGCACTGGTATCAATTTTAGGTTTCTGGGGACAGAAATGTTCTGTATCCATAAATTCTCTATCCCCGCTGTTCAGTTTAAATATTTATCCAGGAAATCTGTGAATTTAATGCCAAGTAACTCAGTCCCTTTCTTTGATGGATGCAAACCATCTCTTTTGTAGTTTTCATTGGACCAGCTGCAGACTTCATGACTAATAAAACCAAAGCCTTCCCTTTTACACCATTCCTTTAGCCACACATTAAAGGCTACACACTAGCCTTTCCCTTTTTGTTTCTTGTATACTGGTAGAACCTCTGAAAAGATAAGGCTACAGCCCATATTACTAAGTTCATACCCCAAGCTCTGGAAGTGTTTCTGAATAGATAGTACATCCTTCTGGAACAGATAGTTTTTACCAAGATGTATAATAGCATCAACATTATCTTTTTCAGTAGCATGGATTAATTTGCCAGGAATGTTTCTAAAGTCAGGAGTTTGGCCAAGATCAGCTCTTTTCCAACCTGGTGCCTCCAGATACAGATTAGAGAAAAAACTTTGGGAAGGCCTTCAGGAATGACTTAGCTTTAGTGTGACAAAACTTTCATGATTACCTGATAACTGATTGCTATCCGTTGGATTTATCTGTGTTTACTGCTATTGCTATTATCATTAAGCCACTTTGAAATAATTTTATGTTTTAAAATAATGAATATACATACTAGCCAGGATAGTCAATAATTTTTAGTCTGGTGAGCATATTCATTATGCAACTGACAATGATAGCCTCCTGTCAGGATATCCATTTTGTGAAAATATCTCTTCATTAAAATGGTTGACTAATGGGGATACTCAAGCACCAAACATTCAGAAGACAAAGGTCTGCAGCAACCTAGCATTTTTATGTTCTAATATGTTCTATGAGGGGCACATATAGGGCTACCATATCTGAGCAGAAAAATCAGATCACTATCAAATAGCAAAAAAGAGGCCCAGAAAACTCTAATAGGCTGTTGTCATCCAGCAGCCACCTGATTCCTGCAATCTAGATGGGGCAAGTCTAGATCGAGCTGACATTAATAAATGCCCTTCATAATCATAATCATTATCATCATCTCCATTTAACGACCCCCCCTAATCCCTTGTGGGGTGGAGTCTCAGCAACTGAATGGAGCTGAGTGTTTACTGGCCGGATGCCCTTCCTGTCACCAATGCAGAGTTATATTCAGCGGATATATTCTCAACATGCCCAAGGAGAGAAATATCTGCCTCTATCTAGGATTGAACTCACAGCCTCCTGATTGTGAGGTGAGACCTCCACCTCTAGGCCACCGCAAAACTCCTACATTAATGAGTGGCCTTGGACTTTTAAAAATATAGTTTAACTTTTAAAAAATACATTTGAAAGAACTAATATATATATTAAAAGTTATCCGTTCTGAGAGGACTGGAGCTAAATTTCTGGCTACATTAAAATCTGCTATGTTTATGAAAGTGAATATTGGCCTGGTAAGGTTTATACAAGGTTTAGGAATTCTGCACTTTAACATGGGTTGCTACAATAAGCACTGATATAATTTCACCAAGTGTCATTGACAATTGATATTATTTTATGCTTGTGGAAAGGTGATTCAGTTTACTTTGTATTGCTTGTAGCAGCAATATGTCATTGGTTGCTCATATAGACACATATTTCTTTTTATTTTGGATAAGAATCTCAGTAACAGTTTTGGAAAATTATTACAATGTGACTAAAAGCTGTTTTTTTGTTCTCAGAACAGCCTAACAGCCAGCAGAAGGAAATTATTACACAAATAAACTATGTAGGAAAGAATAATGTTCTTATAGAGTACCTTTTTTTCTGGAGAGATAATTTCTATGGAATGTCTAACCAACTTTTTATTAAACAAGGCTACTTTTATGTATTATGGGAGTGTAAAATAGGTATGAACTATATGATGTTTTGGGAGGAGTGTGTATCACTCAACTCTTCAACCAAGACTGGTTCTGTCCTCCCCAGCTGACCTAAAGAAAATGCAGAAAACCCATCTGTTATCCATTAAATAAATTCTTATTGGGCTAGATATATGGATGATAGCCCAGAAATAAGAACTGAGATGTAGATATAATGCAGAACTTTTAAAAACAATTAGTAAAACAACAGAGGCTTTATTTGTTGGCTTGAACTTTTAGGTTGCTTCATGAAATAAAAATACAGAAAATAAAAAGGGAAAAGGAGATGGATAGCTGTTTCTCTTATCTACATTAACTGATCAGTTCCAGCTAGGAAAGAAAATACATTTCATTCCGAAGTGTTTCCACCAGATGTCTTGAAAATATAACAAAAATGACGTCTAAGTTAGACAAACATTATGTTAAGCTTATAGCTGAAATACTTGCGGGTAGACTATCGAAGTTCAGAGATCTGTATCAAATCACTATCTACAGGAAATTCTTAAGGAAATATTTCTCTGATTACCACTCCAAATCCAATTCTACCCTGTTTACTAGCTAATAAAAATCTTTACATATTTCCTTCTTTGCCCATTTTATTTTATCAAGTTCATTCACTGTTATCAGAAATGGTCTGATGACTATTCAAAAAATTTTAATTTTAGCAAATATATTCAAATTATTTAACGTCTCTTCCTTAAAGCCATTTTTTTGTTCAAATGTTCTCGATTTAAGAGACAACTAATGCATAGCTGCCTGCAACCAGAGCATTATAGATAAAGCAGGAAAAATAAGCATTAAGGCACTGAGTTAACATTTGTCATGTTTCCTACAGGAAGGTGAATTCTGAGCTATCTTACTTGATAAGCAACATCTCACTAATAACATGCCATTGAACAGTTTAAAGTGTAGTCTAGCTTCTGATTTCTTATATAATTGTATAGCTTATAGATTTGGTTTATTAGTTTTCTAGCACATTTTTTTCCATCTGACCAAGATAATTATAGCAGCTACAACAAAAAGAAATGGAGAGGGATATTTAAAATAATGTCTGTCCTTAGAATACATACTGTATACAATTAAATCATTTCAGAGGGCCAGTTTAAATATACGTTTTTGTCTCTGTTTATGTGTGTGTGTGTATGTATGCATATGTATGTGTCTTGGTATTCTTTCTAAACAATAGGACTAGTGATAATCTAATTAAAACGTCAGGGTTTTTAAAATTTTGAAATATAAATAATTAGGATTGTTAAATTATTTACTACAAGCTATGGTTAGGAAAATTAGAACAAGGAAATTCTTTTTTGCTGCATCACTGCTGATGTTTCCGTTGGCACTGGGCATTCTGAAGTCCAATCACATATCTTAGAACCAGAAGGCACGGGAATCTCAAAGTCAAACTTGCTTTCCAAGGAAACTGGGTGCAGGGGTCAGTAGACTATGAGATTATTGGTGAAAACATTGATCTCATAATCTATTGGCCCCTGCCTGCACCCAGTTTCCTTGGGAGGCAAGCTTGACTTTGAGAAGAAGCATAGGCATTTTGGGAGTCCAGAAATACAGAAAGAAAGGAAGTTGCAGAGGTTTCTGAAACTTAATGGATGCTTCAGTATCTTCCTTTAGTTCTTTATAATAATTCTGAAGCAACCTTATTGTTCATACAATAATTCTTGACATTAGGACTTGCTTTTGGAACCTGATACTTGTTGAACCTCACGCATTCATGGACAGTCTGCTGACTCTGCTGTAAATCACCGTCTTTTGTCTCTGTTACACTGGTGGGCTCATGTTTTCCTTTTAGCTGACATGTCTAAAATGCTGAGGTCTTCTTGAACAGAAAACATCACCTTTTTAATATTCAATTTGCTCTAAGAACTTGTCCATGAGCGCTGATTATTGCCCAGTTTTTATTTTTTGGACATACTGGTAGCTGTGGACATTTTAATATGATTATTCGTGAGAAAAGTACAGGTTGGTTGTTATACAGTTTTTATTTAAAAAAATACTGTTTTTATTTTTCACTTCTACACTGACTGACTATTCTTCTCTGTGTCACTTTGGTTGTGAGTAACTCTTGGGGGAATTAAAGTTTAGACTGTATAATTATAACATTGCCACTCCCAGCCCAAACTCTGATGAAGGACAAGACACACGCATGTACTTGCATCAGAACTCAGCCACATTTACCACAACAGAGACTGCAAGTCCTTATTTTCTCTGACTGAACGTAGAACAAACCACTAAGAAATCCATCAGCTGCTACCTAATTCCACTGATATCTTTGTATAAACTTGTTCTAATTTTTATTTCCTTAGCTATGCTACAATTTACAGAATATTGAATGCTGACTTGTTAATACTTATCAATTCAAGTCTTTTTACATTTTCTTGTGACTAGAAAAAAATAGACTTTCAAGTTACTTCTTAAAAAATAGTATATAGCTCATTTCTTTTTTTCCCCCCAAAAAATGTACTTTTAAAACTGTAAGTCTTAAATATTTAATACTTTATATTTTTTAAAAAAAATAATTCCCATTATTTTCAAAAGATCTTTCTTAGATTGGATGCTGAATAAAATGAAAAGCAAAAAGTCTAAGAAGACTTTTTATATCATCATTTCTAAGAAGCTTTAAGTTGTTTTTGTTACGTTTGTAGTATAAATGCTTAAGATGATTCCTTCTCTTAACACTGTTAAAAATGTGTGAGAATTCTCAATGGCTAAATTATTTCTAGGAAATAGCACACTATGGATTATTTAGCAGTCTTTATGATAAATCATTTTGCTAGATGAAAGTTTCAAAATATCTACGTTTAGATTCCTAGCAACTGATGAGAAAACAGCAGGTACTATAATATACTGTAGTTACTGCATATTTCCAACCACATCCATATTTTGCATGGCAGGAGGTTGAAGAGTGAGTAGATTAAGGACCATCTTAATATATTTTACACCATCCTTTGGCCTCTCATGTAAAGATGTCCATGTTATCTCTTCTTAGCCCGGGCAGTAATATCAGTGAAATAATTAACAATTTTGCTCACAACAAGCAAAACATTCATAACATCCAGAATCAGTTTCCTGAGGCACCCTTTTCCACTCTGTCTAAATTATGACACTGGTCCTGAGCAAACCACAGGTGTGAGAACTGTAGTATCTGGCTCACTGTTTTGACTTGAGCTTCTATGGACTGAATTAGGGCGTGTGTGGGAAAGCTAAAGAATGTGATGAATGTGATGAGTACACTAATAGAGAGAGAAGAAAGTAAACTTAGAATCTCAGGATAGATTGTGAAGAAAGAGATAAAGTTCTATAAAGAATGAAAAATAATTAGCTACTTTTAAGAAGAACAGCAAACTTCAGAAATGTTTCTAAAGGGATACAGAGGGAGCAGAGTAGATTTGAGAATGCAGAAGCACTCGTTTTAAACTTGTGTCTTCTGGAATAATTTTCTAGTGATTTAAATGAAGTTAGGTGACATTTAGTGTGTAATTCCAAAATAAGTAACTCCCAAGTAAGCCAAATATTATGCAAGTACTTTATGTATGATTTTAGCAGAACAAAAGACACTGATAATGGATTTGTTTTGAAAATGTAGTCACTTACTTTGGAACTACTGCTAGTACAGACACATCCAAGCAAAGAAAAATGGAGACAAGATAACCTCTGGCTAGGTTCAAAGGCCAACACATGCTAGTGTTTGTTCAAAGTCAAGGTGATCAAGTGGGAAATCAGAGACAAGGAAAAAGAAGGCCAAACACAAGCCTCCAATTCTTATGAAAAGGTTATTTTCTGTCTCTGGCAGAAATTGGGAAGCAAAGTTAAAAAGAGGGATGAGGCTAATTTTATCTTTCCAGCAACTTCTGAACTAGATTTTCTTGAATCTGGAGGTAAGTCTGGAAATAATTGAGAGAGAGAAAAACTGTTTTCAGAAACATGTATTTATTTATTTGAAACATTTATACAGCCATCCATCTGATAACCAGTTCTTATATAGAGTTGAACATTTAAAACATTTATACAGCCATCCATCTGATAACCAGTTTGTCAGCCTTCAAGATCTTCTACTATTGCTTTGCATCTTTTGGCTGCCATAAGTAACGGGGGGAAGAGGGGGTAAAGTCTGGGAAGCGAGCTGGAGGTGTTACATTCTAGTTTTGTATAAAATGAGGAGGGGGGGAGTATAAATTCTTGCTTAGGTTTCTATTTCTCACTTAGCTTTCTTTTTTCTGCGCAGCTGCAAACCTTTATCAAAATATGCCAAGGTCAACGGACAGAGGCCTCATCACCACCTGAAGATGCCCACATGATCATATTCACAACTTTTAATTGGAAGAATCATTTGAACTATTGGGGGTGGGAACATTTCCATCACTTTGTATATGTGATTTGCGCACCTAATTCCTCAGATTCAGAATTCTATGGTTGCTACCACTTCATTTTCAGTAAAAGATAACTTTTCTCTAATCTAAGGAGTCTAAGTATTTCTTTCTTGAATTTTGAATGGAGCACCACCTGACATTATTCTGAATCTCACTCTACCAGCCCACCCGGAGAAAATATCCAGTTTCTGATTTGAGGACCCACTGGCGGAGCGAAAGGCCAGGATCAGGATGAAGACCATAAATCAGGGGCGGAGATCAGTGGTCGATTACATCCAAGAGTTTAGACAACTGGCGTGTCATATCCGAGGCTGGTCCCAGGGAGCCCTGATAGAAGCGTTTAAAGATGGATTAAATGAAGACGTATACCAGAGATGCATTGCCAGAAGGGACCCCAATAACTTGCAGATGTGGTACTTGCTAGCAGAAGAGGTGGAAATTGATCTAACCCGAAGCAGACACCGGGGGGGCTCTGGGTGGAGCAAGCCTTCCCTCCCACATCTTCAAGAGGCCCCCAAGCCCCAGAAGGGAGGGGTGGCGGCAAGACCCAAACCCACTGCCTGCTTCCGATGTGGGAAGGAAAGTCACCGGGCTGTGGACTGCAGGGCCAAGTTGGATCCAAAGGGGGCACCAAAAGGATGGAGGAAGCCTGAAAACCCCCCAGCGAAGCCTCGCGAAACCGTGCTAAAGACGAGGGAGGTTGTAGAGGTCTCCCCTCCGGAAGGAGAGGAGCTGGGACCTCCGACCTCCTCTGAAGAGAGTGAATCAGAATCAGAAGACGACTTCCTGGTAAGTCCAAACAAGGGCCCTATGACCATTCCAGTGAAATTGAGGGTACCCACATCAGGGGCCGAAGGGGAGATGCTAGCCTTGCTAGACTCTGGGTGCACGAGTTGTGTAATCAACACAAGATTGGTAGAGGAAATGGGCTTAAGACTAAAACCTTTAAAAACGCCCATAGCCTTTTGCCAATTGGATGGATCAGTGGCGGGGGGCTGCCCTGCACGCTTCATAATGGAACCCATAGAGAGCATAAAGAAACCCTGTGTTTTATTGTGGCCCCTGGGATGGAGCAACCGCTAATACTGGGATTACCATGGCTCCGGAAGTAGAACCCCCACGTTAACTGGAGGAAGGGGTCGTTGCGCATACGTACCAACCAGCGACTGGAAAGGAAGGGGCGATCTCAGCCAAAGCTTCAGAACCCGGTTGAGTTAGCCTCCATAGGTGCCGAGAACTTGAAGGGGGGGAGAAAATTCCGAAGGAATATTGGGATTTAAAGGAAGTGTTCAGTGAAAAGGCCTCAGATGAGCTCCCCCCTCATCGGTCAACAGATTGTAGTATTGAAATTTTACCTGGGGTGAAGCTCCTGAAACCAAAGTTATATTCGATGACACCACGGGAATTAGAAGAGCTGAGATCGTTTATCGATAAAAATTTGGAACATGGTTTCATCCAACCCACTAGACCCCAGGTAGCGGCCCCAGTGCTGTTCCGTGAAAAGAAAGATGGCTCCAAGCGCTTGGTGGTGGACTATAGAAATTTGAACGCTATTTCCGTGGAAAACATGTACCCCCTTCCCCTAATGAAGGACATGCTGGCCCACCTGGCCAAGGGAAAGATTTTCACGAAGCTGGACTTGAGAGAAGCATACTACCAAGTTCGAATTAAGGAAGGAGTTGAGTGGAAAACCGCTTTTAACTGCCCGATGGGTTGTTTCCAATTCAACGTTCTCCCATTTAGCCTACAGGGGGCCCCAGCCGTATTCATGCAGATGATCAATCAGGTGTTACATGAACATTTATACAAGGGGGTTTTGGTTTACCTTGATGACATCCTTATCTACAAGGAAACTTGAGATGAACATGTGAAACTAGTGCGGTCAGTTCTACAGAAACTGCGGGCCGCTAAGTTGTATGCTAAACTGTCCAAATGTGAATTCCATCAAAAGAAAATCGACTATTTGGGGTATCGCATCTCACATGAGGGCAGAGAAATGGATCCTGGGAAGGTGCGTGCCGTGTTGGAATGCCCCCCCCCCCACGCACCAGAAAACAACTTCAAAGTTTCTTGGGATTCGCCAATTTTTACCGGCAATTTATTCCGGCTTTTGCTAAGATAGCAATGCCTATCACAAATCTCTTAAAAACTAAAGGGGAGGCAAAGCCAAGGCCTAGCAAGCCATTGGAGTGGTCCATGGAGTGCCAAGCAGCCTTCAAAAAGCTGAAACGACTGTTTGCTGCAGAACCAGTGCTAAAGCACCCGGACATGGATGCTCCTTTCGTGATCCAAGCCGATGAGAGTGATGTGGCCGTTGGAGCGGTATTACTTCAAATCAATGAGAAAGGAACTTTACAACCCTGTGCCTATACTTCCCGTAAACTATCTGAAACCGAAAGAAGGTGGGCCGTCTGGGAAAAAGAAGCTTTTGCAGTTCGTTGGGCTCTATTGACTTGGAGACATTTCTTGGAAGGAGCGAAACACCCGTTTGAGGTATGGACTGATCATAAGAATTTGGAGGCCTTAAAAACACCTCAGAAGCTGTCCTCTAAACAAGTTCGCTGGGCCCAGTACTTTAAGCGATTTAACTTCTCACTGAAGTACATTCCAGGGGGGAGGAATTTCATGGCAGATGCTTTATCTAGACTGCCTCAATATAATAGTGTTCGCCAGGAAGTGATACGGCCGATTGTCTCAACCAAACAGCTAGCCACCTCAGTGGTCACTAGAGCTCAAAAGAAGGAACAAGAAGTGGATTTATCGAATGATTTGACTGCACAATTAAAAGAAGTCCTAAAACTTGATGATTGGTTCCTGGCTCACTCGAATAACTGTACAGTTAGAGATGGTTTGGCCTGGATGGGAACAAAGTTGTATGTACCAGAGACACTGAGAAGCCAAATATTACAACAAGCTCATGATTCTAAAGCGGCTGGCCATTTTGGATTCGTGAAAACCTTACACCTGGTTAAGCAGCAATTCTGGTGGCCCATGTTTAAGAAGGACATTGAAACTTATGTGGCTAGCTGCTCAATTTGTGCATCAGCAAAGAGACCTCCTGGTAAGCCAGCAGGGGTGTTACAAAATGTGGCTAGACCAATGGCTCCGTGGAAGGAAATCTCTATGGACTTTATAGTGGAATTACCTGAGAGCGCTGGAAACACGGTTATTTGGGTGGTAACCGATTTGTTTTCCAAACAAGTACATTTTATACCTTATTCCAAGATTCCATCTGCAAAAATGTTGGCTAAACTATTTATACTACATATCTATAGATTACATGGCGTTCCTGAATGTATAACTTCTGACAGAGGGGTTCAATTTACCTCGAACTTTTGGAGGGAGTTCCTGAAGTTAATAGGCTCCACCCAAGGCTTAAGCTCTGCCCACCCACCCCCAAACCAATGGGGCCTGTGAAAGAACTAACGCAATGTTAGAACAATACCTTAGATGTTACATAAATTATCAGCAGGATAATTGGGCTGACCTATTGCCATTTGCTGAAGTGGCATATAACAATTCTGTACATAGTAGTACTGGGTTTACCCCATTTAAAGTGGTGTCAGGACAAGATTTTGTACCCATACCAGAGCTTCCTCATGAAAGGCCTAACATCCAGTCATTAGACTAATGGATATCTCAACTCCAACTTAATTGGCCAGTCACTCGTAAAGCATTAGATGACGCACATCAATCTCATAAGAAGTTTGCAGATAAAAAGAGAACTCCACAGAAACCTTATCAAGTGGGCGACAAAGTTTTCTTGTCCACCAGATATCTACAAACCACTCAAAAGTCAAAGAAACTTGGTCCTAAATATGTGGGTCCTTTCACGATTGAACGGATTGTAAATCCTGTGACAGTCCAACTGAAATTACCAAAAAATTTTCGACGAATCCACCCGGTCTTCCATGTTAGTTTGTTAAAACCTGAACATACTTCTGGTTTAAGACCAACCCAGACTGATCCTCCTATGCCATTGCTGATCGAAGGTGAACAACATTTTGAAGTTAAAGAAATTCTGGACTCTTGCAAATGGAGGGGTCGGCTCCAATATCTCGTAGCTTGGAAACACTTCCCTTCTTCCCAAGCTGAGTGGGTCAATGAAAAAGATGTTAGAGCCCCTAAGTTGATCAAAGCCTTTCGTACAATGTACCCTGATAAACGTCTTTTTTCTAGGAGGGTCGAATGTCACCCTTCAAGATCTTCTACTATTGCTTTGCATCTTTTGGCTACTACTTCATTTTCAAGATATCTTTTCTCTAATCTAAGGAGTCTAAGAATTTCTTTCTTGAATTTTGAACGGAGCACCACCTGACACAGTTCTTATATAGAGTTGAACATTTAAAATATTTATATAGCCATCCATCTGTTAACCAGCTGTTAATCAAGAGTTGAAACATTATAAAAGCTTAATAATAAAAGTTTAATTATAAAATTAAGTACAATAAAACTATTAAAAACAACAAAACCTGGCACCACATCAAACTTCTGATGTGCAGAAGTCAAAGAGTTTGACTTCAAATCCATCCATATTACTATTGCACTGTTTTGCAAATGGTCAAGAAAGTAATGGCACATTTCAGACTGCCTATATTGGTTCCATTTAAATGTGAAATTTAAATCATCATTTAAATCCATAAATGGTGTAATCATAAATTTGGGGAACATACAGCAGATTCTCTTTTCCTTATTTGATGGAATTTTCTTCTGCAACATTTTCTGCAATGACATTTACAGTAGTCATAATGTTGAAATTCTCATGATCTCACAGATTTTACAGTTTATCCATCAGAGTTAATGAGTAAGCAAGTTTAGCCACGTCATAATCTGATTTTTGCAGTAATATGTTCAAAAAGCACTTCAGATAAAATACAAAGCTTCTCTCTCTCTTTGGTTTAAACTTTTACACATATTGCAGAATTTGATTCACGGCTGCTTGCAAAAACAATGCAGTTATTGAAAGTGCTGATTTAACAGCTAAGCGCAATGCAGTATGTCATACCAAGTGAACATGTGACAATTTATTCAACACAATAATTCTGCTGAATGTTTTTTGATGTTTATTTTTTTTACAATTCAGACAAACTGTATTTGGAGAAGAGTGTGATATAAATGGAAAGAGTTCTTGATAAAAATAAAGAAATTTGCAATTCTACCCATGTTTTCAAAAGCAAAAGCAAATGCCAAGTTCAAACTGCTGTTGTAGCAATGTAGATAGATAACTTTAGAAACAGCATACCATTTAGTGTTCCATTTGTTATACTAGTATTATCATAAGACTTGTACTATGCAGGCTTTTATTTCTATGCCACAACAGTTATTACTTATATAATTTAATGGCATCTTGTGAGTGACACTGATATTTTAAACAAATACAATATTTAAAATGTTGTTTCCGTATAAATAACAGAGGACCATATAACTTGTCTCTGCTTATGTGTTACACCAAAAGTTAATGTAAAAAAAACCCCACTAGCTTCCTTAACTTCTTTGGAAATTAATTCCAAAATCATTCTGCAAATGATAATGAACAATTCATCTTGAAGTCAATGATGTGTATACTTGTATTGCAAGGTAAACGGTTTTGCCCTTGAATTCCAGGGTCATGGTTTGCTACTAGCTGCAAGAAAATTTCTTCTGTTATAATTTACTGAATCACTTTCTCCAGTTTGTTTTCCTTTGTTCACCTGCAATTCTCCACCATCATGCAGTCTTTGTTGGCATTTCTGTTATGCAACCTCAGATGTGAATCATTCTCCAATTGATATACCTCTTATATGTAAACATATGTTCACCACTATTTGCATTCTTTTAACTGAAATAGCAACAAGAAAAGGATAACATTTTCCACTGCACTGTATTTTAAGTAGGGGTAGAAGTTATATGAAGCTGGCTTGAAATGTTGCCATGATTTGCCAAATTATGTTGGGGGAGGTCTTGGCTCTACAGGACTTTTTACTTAGATTCTGCAATGTCATATGGCCTAGGAAATAAATAAATCAGTCTGCCTGTCCGCTCACCTACCTACCTATCAGATCTGTATAGCCACTCATCTTATGCAACATAACCCTGGGAGGCTCACAAGCAATAAGAAAAAAATGTAAAAAATGTAAAAACCAACAATCAGTACACAACTTCAGATTAAAAAAACCAGCACATAGTATCCTTAATCATTTTCCCCAATCTATTTATCTTCAAAATCCTCACATTTAATTCAGCACAATTCCTCCTTCCAACAAGGAGCGCTAGTTATATTAAAACTTTCTGAAGTTCTAATAACACAAAAATACAGGGTAAGTGTTGAGGTAATTCCCCATTAGGAGAATGAGCGCATACAGTTAGATGTAGTGAGAGAAATGTTTGAATAATACACACACAACACACAGATACACTGTACAGTTAATCTAGGTTTTTACTTTCAAGAAACGTTTAAGCAAAGTCCACACACAGTCCAAGATAAGCAGTTCAATTCATTCACAGATAAAGCAGTCAGTGTTCAGTCCAGGGATAATTCCAATATCAAAGTCCAGTATCAAAAACAGTTCAGTAACAGACTTACATCAATGATCAGTAACAGTCATTTAGAAGGAACGGCAAAACTCTCTAGCAGAAGTAAACAGAGACTCACTCACTTCACAGAGACTTCCTGAGACTAAACAACCCAGGTTTCTGGCTCCATCTTATGGCCATTTGTAGAACCACACCCAATTGCAGTTTTTGCATTCTCTTAAAGACATAGTACAAAAATGTCTATCCTGGTTTATATATTTCCATCCCAAATAGCTGTTAGGTGACTCACATTCCTAGCAGTAAGTTATTCAGAAAGGGTCTGTTGAACCAAACATTTGTTGGAAGGAGGCTGCACCAAGATTTTTGTAGGACTATCAGCTTTGTGGCTCAAGCAATGATTCATTTTAATGCAACCAATATTTATGTGAGATGTTTTGGATTATTTCACAAAGACCCTGTGAAAAATGCCTGACTCTTAAGTCCCTTTTCCTTCAGTCAGATGAACCAACCAGACTTGAGGACTCTTATCTCTCATATCTGTCCTCCCCCACCCAGGCACTGCCCAGTGGATTTAATGGAAAGCTGCAAGTACTCATAATTCTGCAACAAATTCTGCAACAAATAGAAGAGCAAAGACTAGAATGATTCTTAGAAAAGTCCTCTGATCAAAAAGGAAGTGTAAAACAATCTGGGTGTGTGTGAGCTTTTATGAGAAAGCCCCACAACTAGTCTATTTTTGCTACTGTAACATCATACTTCAGCAAACAGCTGCATTGTACATGGAAAGTGCTAAGAGAGGATTGATTTTGATTTTTTAGATAAAGCTATTTAATTTAGAAATCTTTCTTTCACAACACTAGACAAACAAACACACACACACACACACATGTGTGGATCTTTGGTTATTCGGGTTTTCTCCCACGTAAAATTGGAAGTATCTTGGCAACGTTTCGACAAAATCTCATTCATCATCTTCAGGCTTGTGTCTTCGGCTTTGTGCTTCTCGGAGTAATGTGAGCTTGCAGCTGCTTCTTCCATTTAACTGCTAGTGGGGGTGTGACTTGATTGGGTGGGGGTTTGGCTGTGTTCAGATTGGCTGGGGGTGTGTTCTGTTCAGGTGGGGGCTTGGTTGTGCTCAGGTTAGTCTTAGTTGTCGGGGGATTTGAGCTGGTGAGCTGTGATCCTGTTGTTTGGCTCCACGTTCGTGGTGGTGCCACATCTTCATGGTGGGCTGCGGTATGGCTTCTGGTCAGTGGTCATGCCTCATCATCTGTGTGGGTGTGAGTCTGCTTTCTACGTGGAGGTGTGGTGGTAGCATCTTGTGTGGCCCTCGTGGGTGTGGGTCTGGTATCATTCTTCATGTTAGGTACTCGTTTGTTAGTGAGGGCGGGTTTCCAAATGACTGATAGGTGGGAGGTATCATCTCATTTATTCATGCTGTGTGGGCATTTTTCTATCTCTATGGCTTCTCTGATTATTCTGTTGTTGAAGTGTTCGGTTTTAGTGATAGTTCTGGCATTTTTTAAGTCAATCTCGTGTCCTGTGGCTTTGAGGTGTTGGACCAGGGAAGAGGTCGGTTCTTCTTTTTTGATTGAGTTCTTGTGTTCTTCAATGCATGCACTTATTCTTCTTTTGGTTTGTCCGATGTATGTGGTGGGGCAGGCGGTGAATGGGATTTCATATACTCCTTGGTTTTCTTACTCGATTCTGTCTTTAGGGTTTCTTAGGATGATGGATATTTTTCTGTTTGTGCAGAATGCTGTCTTAATGTTGTGTTTTTGGAGGATCTTGCTGATTTTGTCTGTAGTGCCTTTTATATATGGGAGGAGGGCTTTGCCATTCTCTTGTTCTCTGTCTTGGATTTTGGTTGGTGTTTCTTTTTGGATTAGGTGGGTAATCTTCTTTCTTTGGAATCCATTGGCTGTTAGTACGTTAGTGAGAGTGTGTAGTTCGGTTTTTAGGTGTTCATCGGCTAAGCATTTTGTTCTGGGGATGAGTGTCTCGGCTACGGAATTGATCTGTGCTGGGTGGTGGTGTGAGAGTGCATGTAGATAGTGGTTTGTATGTGTTTTTTTTTCCTGGTAGATGGTGTGTCCTAGGGAGCCATTGGATTTTTTGTATACTAAGACATCTAGGAAGGGAAGTTGATTGTTAGCTTCTGTTTCCATGGTGAATTGTATTTTTGGGTATAGGCTGTTGAGGTGTGTAAGGAAGTTGTTCAGTTTTTCTTTCCCGTGTGGCCAGATTATGAAGGTGTCATCTACGTATCTGAGACAGAGTTTGGGTTTGTGATCATATTTTTCTAGAGCTTGTGTTTCAAAGTGTTCCATGTAGAGGTTTGCAATGACAGGTGAGAGGGGTGATCCCATTGGTGCTCCTTCTATTTGTTTGTATTTTTGTCTGTTGTAGGTGAAGTATGTATTGGATAGGCAGTGGTTGGTCAGATCTAGGATGTGCTTGGGGGGGTTGTATTTGTTTTGGGTGGCTGTCAAGGCTTCTTTTATAGGTACTTGGGTGAAGAGGGATATGACATCGAAGCTCACTAGTAGGTCACTGGGCTGTAAGTTTTGTTTCTTTATGATCTCAATGAACTGGAATGAGTTTCTTACGTGTGAGTTAATGGATTCTGCATAGGGATGTAGTTGTTTGGCGAGAAATTTGGCTAGGTTTTGTAGAGGTGAGCCTATGGAGCTGACTATTGGTCTGAGTGGGGTTCCTTCTTTGTGTATCTTGGGGAGACCATAAAGCTCAGGGCATCTGGATTATTCCTCTCTGTGTATGATTCTTTGCTGGATTTCTTCACTGATAGGGGAGGCTTTTATTTTGGATCTGGTGGTTTTTTCTAGGTAGGTGGTGGGGTCTGTGTTTAGGGGTTTGTATGTGGGGTCTTGGAGTAGGTTGGTTAACTCGGTTTGGTAGTCAGATGTGTTCATAACCACTGTCACATTGCCCTTGTCTGCTGGTAGGATTATTATGCTGGTGTCATCTTTCAGATTAAGTAGTGCAGTTTGTTCTTCTTTGGATAAGTTGCTTTTGGGTAGTTTGCTGGTGCAGAGGATAATAATCCTACCAGCAGACAAGGGCAACGCAACAGTGGTTATGAGGAGTATATGAATTCCCATGCACCACCTGCCCCACAACATAAATTGGACAAACCAACAGAAGAATAAGTGCACGCATTGAAGAACACAAGAACTCAATCAAAAAAGAAGAACTGACCTTGTCCAACACCTCAAAGCCACAGGACATGAGATTGACTTTAAAAATACTAGAACTATCACCAAAACCGAACACTTCAACAACAGAATAATCAGAGAAGCCATAGAGATAGAAAAATGCCCACACAGCATGAATAAATGAGATGATACCTCCTGCCTACCAGCCATTTGGAAACCTGCCCTCACTAACAAATGAGTACCTAACATGAAGAATGATACCAGACCCACACCCACGAGGGCCACACAAGATGCTACCACCACACCTCCACGTAGAAAGCAGACTCACACCCACACAGATGATGAGGCATGACCACTGACCAGAAGCCATACCGCAGCCCACCATGAAGATGTGGCACCACCACGAACGTGGAGCCAAACAACAGGATCACAGCTCACCAGCTCAAATCCCCCGACAACTAAGACTAACCTGAGCATAACCAAGCCCCCACCTGAACAGAACACACCCCCAGCCAATCTGAACACAGCCAACCCCCCAACCAATCAGTACACAGCCAAACCCCAACCAATGAGAACACACCCCCACCCAATCAGAACATAGCCAAGCCCCCACCCAATCAAGTCACACCCTCACTAGCAGTTAAATGGAAGAAGCAGCTGCAAGCTCACATTACTCCGAGAAGCACAAAGCCGAAGACACAAGCCTGATGATGATGAATGAGATTTTATCGAAACGTTGCCAAGATACTTCCAATTTTACGTGGGAGAAAACCCGAATAACCAAAGATCCACATACAAATACCCGTGAAAACTTCAGAAAACTTATATATATATATATATGGCATTCGGCTTTGCCCGGGTATTTTCCCACATCATAGTAGTTGTGCTTTTAAAGTTGTAGCGACGTTTCAGCAGAATCTCATCTGACATCTGAAACGTCGCTACAACTTTAAAAGCACAATTACTATGTCGTGGGAAAATACCCGAGCAAAGCCGAATGCCATACATGTAAGTACCAAAAACTTAAGATATATATATATATATATATATATATATATATATATATATATATATGTATGTATATGTATATGTATATGTATATGTATGTATGTATTTGTTTTCGTAGATTTCATAGATATTCAGACATATATACATATGTTTGTGTGTATGTATATATACATACCTATAGGATACATACAGTATATCATAGTGATAAATTCAAAGTTAATGCAAGAACAGTAATTTGAAAAAAATCTAAACATACTCAACTGGAAAGTGTGTATTTGAATGCCTCTGATATTTATGTATTATGCCAAACAAGAATTGTGATGTAGGAATATGCCCTTTAGCAGAAATGTTACCCAAGCAGCTACACATCTAGCAATCCAAGTATCCATAGAAACAGCCTTTAGTATTTATCGGTTGTTAAAAATATTCACAAATGAATGTAACTACTATAGACCTGAATTAATCCACATCTGAGCCTGCTTAGTTGTTTTTCATTTGAATGAATAAAAATGTTTAGCCTAATTAGCACTGGGGAAATGATTTGCACCAAATAATTTTCCTCATATACTTAACTTTTCCAATTTTGCTTTTAGAATGTATGAAAGGTAGTTTAGATTTCTGAAATATATTAAAAATTCTTTGTCATTTTCTTTTAATTTGGGATAATAGGAGGAAGCCCCAATTCAGATATACTCTATGCAAGAAGATCTGAGATTACAAAATGATATCTGAAAATCCTTGCTTTAATAATCCAAATTTGCAATTAATCAGCTATACGTACTCATAAAACCCGAGACCCAGAGTATATATTAGAGGAATATTAGGAGCTATACCCTTGACCTAAAACCTAATACCCTCCACATAAAATTGGGGAATCAGTACACACTGTTTTATTTAATATATTTTCATATAAACAATATTTTCGGCCATCCTTTATCAGAAGCTCTGAGAAGAATGTACAAATGGAAATAAGACTATAAAACAAAAAAGTGGAACACGTTACAAAAACCAAGAAAACGATCATTACAAAATCACCCTGGGAGTATAACATTTATGCTGGTTAATAAGAAGACCAAAGAATTTTGCAGAGAGAGAATTCTACAGATGGAAGAGGCACAACTTTAAAAGCCCATCTGGTCATTGAGTAGGTCTCAAGCCATTTAAAGCTATACAGATCAAAAACAGGATTTTAAAATCGGCATGTATGGAACAATGAGATATGCTGCACAAACACAATTCTATTTTAAATTGGACCAAACTTTCCATACATTTAGCGTATACGAAGAACGTATTATATGTGTTATTACAAGGAATTCATTATATTTGTATGAAATGTGTTGATTACCCCCATTCTTATTATGACTCAGTGAGCACATAAGAATATCTTTTATCTTTTTCCCCCTTCCATGTAATTGTTTTTATTATAATTTCCTTATTTTGATTGTTGTGAGCTAAAAGCTGTTGGGAGTTAGCAGCACAACAGTTTGATAAAAAATAAAATAAAATATATGATACATATTTCAAAGAAGGGTCTGGTGATTGGTGTCCTGACAGAATATTCTGGAATTTTTCAAGATGATGGGGCCCATCATTCATTTATATTAGAGTTACCTTCCAGGGCAGTAAGTCCTGGATAGCCTATTTGTCTTAAGATGTTTTCAGAAAAACATGTAAAATACTTGTCACACTGAGAAATATTTCTAGGATAGCTAAGAATTTTTTAACAGAAAATCAACACAAAAGTATTTATTGGCAGATATACTAGATACTTATCTATTGTTCTATTTTCTTTTTGGGCAAACACTGCTACTGTATGCAAAGCATGCCTACCCTCCAAAAAAGTAAGTAGTAGTAAGCAGGGGATAAGAAGAAAAAAAAGAACATTTCACTAAATCTAGTTCATCCTTTCCCCCCTTTCTTATAGATCGTCCCTGCTTCCATTATTTTCATTTGATGTGTGTGTGTATGTATTGGTAACCCACTCAAATTCCAAAGGCCTCTGGCTGATGTACACCAAGAAAAATAAAGCAAGAAGAAAAGAAGACTTGGGGACAGGCAACCCAATGTCTATGTTATGAAATATTCTATGCTAGTAGTATTGCTTTTTAAATTGTGATTATTTTATCCTGTTTTTAATTTGCTTTTAATTGTTAGCCACCCAAGTCATATGTATGAGATGGGTAGCCATATACTCTCATTAACTGATCATTAAATACAAAACTATATATCTACTTTGATAAAATTAAGAACAAATCAAGGAAAATATATTTAATTTTTCAAAAGGACCTCACCTAACTATATTAAAGGTGTAATTTTGCGGGGGAGGGGGGTAGATACATGTGGGTAGTCCTCAACTTATGACCCACAGTTTAACAAAGTTCGAAATGTGTGCCAAAAAAAGACTTATAACCAGTCCTCTCATTTATGACAATAGCAGTGTCCCCCCATGGTCATGTGATCAAAATTTGGGCACTTGGCAATTGGCATGTATTTATGATGGCTGCAGTTCTGGGGCCATATGATTGCCGTTTGTGATCTTCCCAGGGGCTTCCACTACACAAAGTCAATGCAGGAGCCTAGATTTGCTTAATAACCATGTGATTTGCTTAATGATGGTATGGATTCATTTAACAACCGTGGCAAAACAGGTTGTAAAATCAGGCACAACTCACTTAACAACTGTGTTGCTTAATGGTAGAAGTTCCAGTCCCAATTGTAGTCACAAGTCAAGGACCAGCTATATAATGTTTGTGTATCTATATAAAGAGTGTCAAACTGGCAGCCCACAGGCTAGATGTGTCCCATGTAAGCCACACCTACCCCGGCTCTGCAAAGGTAAAAAAACATCATGATACTTCATGTGACATGATCGAGTTCATGCATATATAAAGGTGTGAGGCTTTAATCCATAACTGCACCCATCATTTTGTTTCCATATTACAAGTGACTATTTCAGATATTAAGCAACTTTTTTATTGTTACAGGAAAGATAAAAAATTACTTAAGATTACTTAGAATATACTAGCGACATCCCCTTTTTCATAAAATGTTGATCTAACTTCATATATTATGTTTCCGCTTTAATATAAATTCTCATATGAGAAGGGGATTCAAAACAAAAGCAATATAAATAAGAAAAATAACTGCTAGCAATAGTTGATCCATGATATCACTGATAAGAGTGAATTGGGGTTAGGTTTTTTTTGGCTAAATGATTGGTGCTTTACTGGATCAGGATAGAAAATATGAAACATCTAAAAGTAAATTATTGTAAGCCTACCAGAAATGTGCTTATCTTGATCAAAGACTAAATTCAGTATGTATTAGAGGTTTCTGACCTAATATTCTTTAAAAATCAGATGGCTTTCCTGACTGAAAATTGAATGTTTTTGTTGCTCAATGCAAGCCTTTATCTCATCATCATTTTAGCCATTATCTATCCACTGCAGGATGAAGGCCTCTTCCACATGTTTCCAATGTATATGGTCCTGAGCTCTCTTTTGCCAATTGGGCCCACAGTACTTGCTGATGTCGTCGATCCATCTTGTTTTAGATATCTTTCATGGACGGTTTTTATCAAGTGGGATCCATTCTATGACTGCCTTGGTCCACTTCCCATCACTTCTGCTTGCTATGTGATCAGCCCATGTCCTTTTCAATTATTTTACTATTTTGATGATAACATACACTTTCATTTGTTCTCTAATCTATGTGCAGATCATTCTGTCTGGTCTTGTAATGCCGAGCATGTATTGTTCCATGGCTCTTTGGCCACTGGTTGCTTTTTAAATCGATTGTGAGGTTAGTGTCCATGTTTCACTGGCATATGTTAGAGCAGGTAGCACACACTGATCTACATTTTTCTCTCTAAAAGCATAGGAGGAGGTTTTCTTGAAAATTATGCTTAGCTTGCCGAATGCCTGCCAATCACATTTAACACGCCATTCAATTTTCTTTATTGTATCACCTTCCGTTTTTCCATTGAGATCCGTTGGTCAAGGTATATGTAGCGGTCTACCACATCTAGTTCTTCTCCAGATATAAAAAGACTTTATCTACAGTTGTATAAATTTAAAAGGAAAACTGGTAAGACCCTACACTCTTTCCAAATGGGGTCTTTAAAACTCTTCTTCTGCTTTCAGATTTATATTAATTTTTAATATATTATGTATTTTAATATATATTATATTATATATATTGTATATAAGTATTGTATAACAAAACTTTATTTTTGAAGCTTTTCATTTGGTTGATCCTTGGATCTGTCCTGAATGTATTTCACAATGGCACTACCATACAGTATAATTTTTTTCACATCAGTCATAACAGACTGTAAAATAAAAAGGAGGTATGTATTCAGTATTTACAATGCATTTAATAAGGGTGAACAAAAGGACATGTATGAGTAAAATAAAAATGATATATAGTACAATGTCACATTTTAAAGCTAAAGCTTCAAGATCTGCACATCATTTCCTTAGCTATTGCTTAACTTGTGCTTTTATTTTGTTGTGACTATTTGAATGTTGATATATATATAATACATATAAAGCTAAAAATACCATATTAAAATAAAGATCTGATTCTTTGTCTTTGCTACCAAAACTGTTCACATTCATGCAGAATGACAACATAATTTTTCACCTTTTAAGGAAAAGTCAGAAACTGATGCAGTTTTATTAAGGGGTCGTTGACTTGAGAGAGTATTACCCTAAAGATCTTAAATGGCTGGTGATTCCTCAAGTCTGCTGATCCATAAGTGACTAAGCCTGGGAACCTTGTCTCTTTATTTTAAAACAAAAGTTCTTTGACTAAAACAAGACTATCAGTATGAGGATAAAAGGATAAAAGTAAATGACGTTATCTTACTGGACAATTTCTTACTCCTTTGTCATGCCCCTGTTGGAATCTGATTCCGAGGGGGAGGCTGAACAGCTGACAGGGAGTGGGAGTGTGGCTCTATTGGCTATGGAAGAAACCGGGGAAGGGCAAAGTCCGGCTGGGCAGAGTAGGGGAGAGGTAGAACAACGCAGAGGGAATTTGGAGGAAGGCCCAGGCCTACCCCTTCTTTATCCTAGGTACCACAGGGAGGAACAGAGAAGAGAGCAATGTGAGTTGTGTGGCTTACCGGGGAGGAAAGGGCCCTGGTTCCCTTCAATAGCTGCAGCTGGGAACACAGTGTTTAAAAAGGGAAATTGCACACAGCCAATTGTTGAGAGCAAATCGTGAATTATTTGGTATTGTTGAGGCTTATCTGGGTTCCTGGCATCTTCCCAACTGTGTGTGTTTTGCTGACCTTTCAGTCTGCAATTCCTTCTCCTGCCCTGTCAAGTTAATCACTGCAGTGTGGTTTGTGTGGTTTTTTATTTACAGTTTGTATGTACTTTGTTTTTGGACTGAATTTCCTCCACTTAAAGACTGTTCTTGGGAGAGTTTTTTCTCCAGCCAAAAGTAACCTGGACACTGGAAGCAAAATTGGAGGTACTAAAGGGACTCTTCTTACTTATGTGACTATGTTGCCTTTTGTGCCACGCCCCGGGTCATCACATCCTGATTACAAACCAAATCTCATTGCCTTTGCTGATTATGCCCTAACACAGGCTTAAGATCACATTCCTCAAACTATGGATTTGAAGTATCATTGACTACCGGGGTGATTTTCAGTAATACACTTCTTCTTCAATACATTGAATATACAGGTAGTCCTGTACTTACAACATTTCATTTAGTGACTATTGGAAGTTACAATGGCACCGAAAAAAGTGATTTATAACCGTTTTTCACACTTATGACCTTTGCGGCATTCATGGTCATGTGATCAAAAATTCAGGTGCTTGGCAAGTGACTCATATTTATGACAATTGCAGTGGCCCAGGGTCAAGTGAGCACATTTTGCGATCTTCTGACAAAGTCAATGGAGAAGTCAGATTCACTTAACAGCCATGTTGCTGATTTAAAAACTGCAGTGATTCATTTAACAACTGAGCTAAGAAAGGTTATAAAATGGGGCAAAATTTGCTTAACAACTATCTTACTTAGCAACAGAAATGTTGGGCTCAATTGTGGTCATAAGTCAAGGACCACTTCCCATTGTTGTAAATCTTGATGCAGTTTACAAAGAATATTTTAAAATGAAATAATAATCTAATTAAAAAGATGAAAGAAAGTAAAAAAACAACAACCAAAAACAAGACTGAAGCATTCATAAAACTCATATAGGAATTGCCTAATGCAGGGGTTCCCAACCTGGGGTGCGAGACAATATTCCAGGGGGTGCGAGAAAAGTCCAGGTAAATAATAGGATATTGGCTATATGTTGGCATTTTTATTTATTATGCAATGGATTAACTTTGTTTTCATTTTAGAGTTAAGTATCGTTATTTAGTGGCCGTCACATACATAGCTGAAAAGATTCAATTCTACCATATATTTAACGCGTTCAGTAGTTCCTAAAGTTTAAATTTCAGGGGGTGCGAGGTTCGAGTGAAATTTCTTTAGGGGTGCGGGGTGAAAAAAAGGTTGGGACCCACGGGCCTAATGGAAGAGAAATATCTTCCACAGGTACCTAAAGATGCCATAGCTCCATACCTGAGAAGGCCCTTCCACAAGTAACCACTTGGTGGCACTCTCTTATCCTCAGTCCTTTCAGGAAGTCCTCCTCTGATGATCCAAGGATCAACCGAAGCTGTACAGGTGATGTGTCAGTTTCAAGCCGTTAGGGTTTTATATATCAACAGCAAGATCTCGAATCAAATTCAGTAGTTTACTGGCAACTAGTACATGTGTTTTAGCAACAATGTCGGATATGCAGGACCAGATACTCCAATCCACAACCCACATGTATACACTGTCCTGACACACTATCCTTCAAACTTTTCAAAATATTACTAGTACTTCTCAAAGAAAGGCTGTCACAATACAATACACTTTATGCTCTTTGTGTGCCTCTTCATTTCTCACTTCAGGGATTTTTTCATATCCTTTCCAATCAGATGCTGTTTCCAGTTAGACAAATGAGGGAATGAAAGGTTTGTGTTTACTGGACCCAGATACAGACAATTTAACACTCTAAGTAGTATATTTTTTATAATTGCTTCTACTCCTGCAAAGAATGTCTTCATCAAAAAAAAAAAAAAGACTGTTTCTATCTACGCTGCATCTACATTTGTGGGAAAGAAAAGCCAAATATTTAACCAAAGTAGAAGGCTGGAGCTATTTCACACAAGCATTTCTCTCCTCAAATGCAATCAACACTTCATGAGATCTGTGTATTGTGCTGGGTATGATTCCCTGAGATGCTGTATTCTGTAGATGGGAAAGACTCTGCCTTTGCAAAGCACTGCTGATCTTCCTCAATCAGCTGCCCTGATTTAACAATTCAACAAGTAAGAGACCTGAACAGGGGACCCTTAGCAACTCAGAGCAAAATAAAGTGGAGACTTCACTGTTGGCCATTTCGCTGGGGCTCTAAGAAGAAGCTTTAACTGAACGGAAATTCCTCTTGGAAGAGTTGCACAGTCCTAACTATGATCCTGCTGTTATTAATTTATACAGGTAGCACTTGATTTTTGATCACAATTGAGCCCCAAATTTCTGCGGCTAAATGAGATGTGTGTTAAGTGAACTTTGCCCCATTTTGCAACCTTTCTTGCCACAGCAGTTAAGTGAATCACTACAATTGTTAAGTTAGTAACACAGTTGTTAAGTGAACCTGGTTTCCCATTGACTTTGCTTGTCAGAAAGTTACACATGATCTCAGAGCACCCCAACTTTCATGTATCTCAATCATTTGCCAAGCATCTGTATTTTGATCACATTTGTAAGTGTGAAAAACAATCATAAAGTCATATTTTTCAGTGCTGCTGAAACTTCAAATGGTCACTGTGGAGTGGTATACTATTCTTCATAATGATGACATGGACAATAATTTGAAAAATTCAAGGAACATGATAAAAAGAAAATAACTTGCAATATATTTGATCCAAGGACAATGTTATCCCTCCAAAACAAAATAAACCCTTTTTTTAATTACCATGAATCGGATTTCCAGCAAAAAGGAAAGAATAATCCAACCTACTATTCAAGTTATATCATTTTAGACTATCAAACTGTACGTGGATCCAGAAGCAGAACATTCCAGTATCAAAGCACATATGGACTGATAATTAGAAGAAAACTGTTCTTTGACACAGTCCTATGTTAGAGAATTATATATAACAGTATCAATACTTTCACAATTTAGTAATTACAGACTAGCCCATGCAGTACCATAAGAGCTATGCCATACAATTCCCCTTTGGTGCCTCATATACTCAGTTGTATCTTTCAAGGGCATACAAGTGGTCCTCACTTACTGACTGCTTGTTTAGTGAGTGTTCAAAGTTATGACCATGCTGAACATTTTTTGTTATAGTAAGTCCTCAAACTTGTGGGTGTTGCAGTATCTCAAAAGTCATGTGATTGCAATTCAGGCACTTGATAATCCACATGTATTTACAACAGTGGCAGCATCCTGTGGTTTTGTGATCTCCCCAAGCCAGCTTCTGAAAAACAAAGTCAATGGGGAAGCTGGCAGGAAGTCACAAGTTGCAGACATGTGACATTGCTTCTAATAACCACAGGTGATTTGCTTCACAACTGCAGCCAGAAATGATTCCTAAGTCCAGAATAGTCATATGATGATTCACTTTATGACTGCATCAATTAATGACAAGAGTTACTGGTCCCAATTACAGTCAGTAAGAAAGCTGTATTGTTGTATTGTTATAGCTGTATTGTTAATTGTGAAGTTATAAAGGCAAGAATATCCTCGTGCAGGAAACGAAATAGAGATTAGCCAAAGCAGGCCTAGCCACTGCTCACTATGATGAGTAAATCCCACTGAACAAGAAAGGCATCTCTATTAGAGATTCGCTGAACTTTTCGATAGACTGATCATGATATAGACAACCATCCTCCATCCAGCTATGGCCACTTACTGGTTTTGCTTATTCTATATCAAATCTTGGCTAATGTGAAGGCACAACTGGGTCTAATGTACAAGGGTCCTATTTACATGATGTTCACATTACATAGAGATATGCAGCCTTAAGAAACGTGCCTACTCAATGTGGCTTCTTCTCCAATGGAATGCTTTAAATATTTTGGAAATTTGTTAGATGGAAAAGAGGTTCTACATTATCCCCATCCCTTCTCTTCCTTTTGTGATTAAAGATGAAGAATAACGTAAATTGGATGTTCAAAAATACAGGTCTTTTGTGTGTTAAAAATACAGAAGTAATCTACAGGGGTTATTTTTGTCTAATTTTAACTTTTAGCAGATTTGTAAAGGATTGATATTCATCTATTTCTTGGATGTAAAAACTATAATTCTTTGCTCGTTTGTCCCTTTGAACTTTAATGGACCATCTATTGAGAAGCTGTGTATATCGGGATAAAGTGTAGAAATGGGAGGAAATCATATCTCAATCATTTCTGGTGCAGCTTTTCATTATAAAGAACAAAAGAATGCAGGCCCTGTGATGCTGTGTGTATAAGCCCTTTGTGCTGAGTTTGCAAAGAGCCAGAGCATTTTTTTCTCGATTTGATAAAAATAATCTTTTTCTTTCCCTTTTTGCCTTTTCCTACATTTTATATTATTTTTTAAAAAATAAATGTATTTCTGTATTATGTAGTTGCATTCATTTTATCTATATAATAGAATCTTCAAGAAAATTATTGGGGGGGAACCTTTCATTTAAATTTATGGTCTTTCTTCTTCAAACGCCAAAGACTACGAATCTCACATTTCCACCTGTTAGGAAGGGTAGATAACCATATTCTTCATGTTGATCATTGTTTTAATTAACCTTTCTCAGTAGCACATGACATTCAATCACTTCAGGTTATTGTTTTCTTCATGCAACGCATATTCTTATTTTATTCCTTCCATAGTGTACAGCTATTCTGTACTCGGTATACTATTTTATACAAGAAGGGGGAAAGCAGGATTGCATAGCATACCAACACAATTAGGCACAACAAAATAGCCATGGCCATACATTTATGTCCTTTAGGTCAGCGGTCGCCAACCAGTGGGCCGCAGCCCACTGGTGGGCCATGAGAAAATTTTGGGGGGCCGCAGAGAAATCTCACCCCCAGAGCACCTCCACAAAGCAATTAATCTAGGCTGTTTAGAAACACAAGGCTGCCCCGCCCACATGGCCCGTGGGAAACCTCCCCGCCCACTCACTCCTTACCTGGTAAACTTGCCTGCTAAATTGCTATTTTTCCCTTTTCCAACCATCATCTGTTCTTGTGTGCTGGAAGATTTAGATTAGCTTGGAAGCAGGAAATGGTTGGATTTCTTGCTTTCTAGCTAGTCTTTAGATCTTCAGCTCAGCACAGCCGAACTTCCCTTAGGACTGAAGGTTTGCTTGCAAGCAAATTCAGTGCAGACTCATGGCAAGCAAATTTGAGAGACTGAGCTAGCCGATGGCAGATAGATAATCACTGAATGATTCTGTGAGCAACTCAATCTGCCTGCTTTGCCTGATTTTGGATAAAAGTTGCTCTTTTTTAATAAAAAAGATCAATATTTATATAAATATTTATAATACAAGCCCAGCCAGTCACATGACCACCAAGCCAAACCCACAAATTTGGCCACACCCAAAGAACCGGTTAGTGGTCCCCGGGATCTAAAATTATGAGTTTGGTGGTCCCTGAGGTCCAAAAGGTTGGAGAGCAGGGGTGTCAAAAGTCGGCCAACAGGCTGGATGTGTTATATGCAGGCCACGCCCACCCCAGCTCCATGAATGGGAAAAAACATTCTAAAACATCACGTGACAGCAACATGACACCATGAGTTTGACACCCATACTCTAGAGTATGTTGTTTTTATTTGAAGATCATGCCCATACTATTCTATATACAAATATACAAAAAAGGGCTCCTTATAAGGAAAAAGAAGACAGAATAATAGAGTTCAAAATCTTCTAATCCAGCCCCCATGCTCAGACAGGACACCCTATATCATTTGAGACAAATGGTTGTTCAATCTCTTCTTAAAAACCCCGAGTATTGGAATGTCTACAATGTCTGGATACAAGTAGTTCCACTGATTAATTGTTCTAAAATAAATTTCTTATGAGGCCTAGGTTGGTTCTCTCCTTGATTAGTTTCCATCCTTTGCTTCTTATCCTGCCTTCACAATGCCTTTTTAACCAATAATGCTTTTTGAATGGAACCTGCCTACTTCTGCAACATACTTACATACAGGGGTGGGATTCTACTGGTTCTGTCCACCTCTGTAGAACCGGTAGTTCTGAAGAGCAGCAGACAGAGAGCATACATAGAACTGGTTCTATGTCTGCTGCTGTTTTGGGCCACCCGCCTGATCGGGCTCTTACCTGACCTTTATTTCCTGCTTTTTCAACTGCAGCTGCTTTGCGCAACACAGCTGCGGTTGAAAAAGCAGGAAAAAGGGACTTTTCCAACTGCTGCACACTTGCACACAGCGCTGCTCAGCTGTCCAGGCAGCTCAGCAGGTTGTAAATTGCACTCGTGCGAGCAGAGCAACAGAACCGGTAGTTATACTGGTCGGATCCCATCCCTGCATGCATACATACATATATACATACATACATACATACATATTTACTTTCTGACTTATTTACTTCCTACCTTTATTATTTTTACAAACAACTCATGGTGGCAAACATATTCAACACACTTTCCTCCTCCTAAAAGGTTAAGGAAAATTAAACAGAATTGTCATGCAAAATACTGAGTTCAACTGAAATATTTATAAAGAATAAGGTTATAAAAGACTACTTCCAGGTCCAGAAACCCCAGATCCTGTTTAATTCCCAATGCTGGGAAGCAACACTTCTTTCCTGATTGTGAGATTGTCATAGATGTCTGGTTGCCCACTTGAAGGGAACAGGGTGAAAACCTGGTGAAAACCTGATCTGATCTATTAGAGTTCTTATGATCTAGTATTTTGTTTAACAGTTTTATATGAAGTAATTGTTTACATTGTTTTACTCATTATATGATCAGTTCTTCCTTTGAAAAAAGCAGGGCAGAGTAGAATTTTATAAGAAGCAATCCACAGATATGATATTTCATAGCCCGATGCGAAAGTTTTCAAAATCTAAAGAAAGACTTTAATTTATTCATCTAATATATATGCTTTTACTCTTCCCTGAACCAAATATATTCACTTACAAAACAAATTCTCCTTTGGAGACTTCACACCCAGATGGATAATGTTCTCACAAGCTGATAAGACAGTCACTTTTTTGATGGAAGTGTTTCAGTTCAAACCCTAATGCTGCCTCAGATGCAAAGTATGGATTCATGAATACTTCTGTAGTATTTGCATAATGCCATGAATGTGCCCTTGGGGAATAATAAATATAGCATAAGAAAAAGAATATATCAGTTTGCCACTTTTAAAGAGCATCCATAAATTTATTGCAAATGCAACTAACTGTTGTAATACTGTTCATGGTTGGCAATATAGTTTTTGCTGACTAACTTGGTTACAGTGCAGTACTTCATGGAATACTGTGTCTAGCAGTAACTGTGAGAGGGATCCTGGAGCTTTAGTGGACAACCAATTAAATATGAGCCAGCAGTGTGCAGTGACAGCCAAAAAGGCCAATGCAAGCCAAAGTTGCATTAACAGAGGGATACAATCAAGATCAAGTGAGGCACTAACACCACTCTATAAAGCCTTAGTAAGACCACACCTAGAGTACTGCATCCAGTTTTGTTCACCACACTATAAAAAAGATGTTGAGACTTTAGAAAGAGTGCAGAGAAGAGCAACCAAGGTGATTAGGGGACTGGAGGCTAAAATATATGATGAACAGTTACAGGAACTGGGCATTACTAGTCTAGTGAAGAGAAGGACCAGGAGACATGATTGCAGTGTTCCAATATTTAAGGGGCTGCCACAGAGAGGCCAGACAAGAAATAATGGATGGAAACTGAACAAGGAGAGATTCAACCTGAAAATAAGGGGAAGTTTTCTGACAGTGAGAACAATCAACCAACAAAACAGCTTGCCTTCAGAAGTTGTGGGAGCATCATAACTTGAGACTTTCAAGAAGAGATTGGATTCCCATTTGTCAAAAATGGTATAGGATCTGCTTGGGCGGGGAGTTGGACTAGATGACCTACAAGTTCCCTTCCAACTCTGTTAATCTGTATCTGTCTTAGATCTTCTAGATCAGGGCTGTCAAACTTCTGGTCCATGGGCCGAATACGTCACATACTGGCCACTTCCATGCCTGGTTTAGTGACTGACGCTGCTGTGATGATGTGAGTTTGACACCCTTGTTCTAGATAATTGGGGCTATAACTCACATAAACCTTAGACAGCATAAAATCAAATCTGAGAGCTGTAATCCAAGACAAATGAAAGGTTCTAGTTTGCCAGTCTTGGCAAAGCAGGGAACCTGTATACCAGACCAATTTATGTTTTATTTTGCATTATATCATGACCACCATGCTACATCTTCTCTCATGGTGTTTCAGTAATACTTTATGAAAATTCACAAAAGATGTTTCCAAAGGTCTCCTCAGTCTAAATTATTTTGGTTTACAAAGTGAGGCTGAAGCTTGAAGAATTCTTTCCTGTTATACTTCAGATAACTGGGTTTAGTACAGAGCATTGGGCACACAAATTTTCCAGCAGGTTTTTTTCTTCCAGTATTGTTAGTAACAAAGTCAATACATTTGTAAGCATAATTGTATCAAGGACATAAAAAAACATAAGTATTTGCTACACTCAAGGTCTGATGAGGATTCCAAAACAGAGGGATATTATGATAAACAGACTGATTTAGATAAGATCTTGATGGGTACTGATGAAAAGGTGATTAAAAAATTATATGGTTATTTATTGGAAATTAAGCTAGAGGAAGAACAAGTTAAAGAAACTATGATTGCTTGGGGGAGGAATTTTGGATATGGGATTGATTTAGAGAAATGGCAGAAATTATGGTTGCAAAATTATAAAATGACAACGTCTACAGCTTATAAAGAAAACTTGTATAAGATGTTTTACAGGTGGCATTTTCCTCCAACAAGGATAGCAAGAATGTTTAAGAATAAATCTGAAAAATGTTGGAAATGTCATCAGATACCTGGTTCATATTACCATATGTGGTGGACTTGTGAGGACACTAGAAAATATTGGACCAAAATCCACATGTGGCTGGAAAAAATGACAAAGAAACATATAGATTTGAAACCGGAGTTCTTTTTATTGGGAATTCTACCAGATGTATATAGTAAAGATCTGAAATATTTGATTGTAAATGTATTAACTGAGGCTAGAATTGTATTTGCTAAAAACTGGAAAAATGAGAAAATTCCATTGCAGGAAGAAATTATTAAGAAAATATTGGAATGTGCTGAGATGAGTAGATTGACATTTGAAATTAGAGAGCAAGAAGATAAACAATTTTATAAAATTTGGGACCTTTTCTATCAATGGTTAGATGATGAAATATGATAATAGAATACCTAGAACTTTAGATAATAAGGAATATTCTTGTTTTTTCTTTTTCTTTTGTTATTAGATACTATATCTATAAAGTGTTTTTTTTTAGGATAGAATTGGCATGATTATATGATTTGTTATAGAATAAATTACTTAAATTATAGTTATCTCATAAAGTATGAATGAATAAAAGTATAGTCAAATGATTTTTTTTAATAATGATATGAATATATACAAGTTAGGATTGAAAATAAGAGCTATTATGTAACATAATTGTAATTGAGACTACGAAATGGATGCACAAAACTGATGAACCAACCGACACACTGTTTGTATATAAGTATGGAAGAGAGCTGATGTTTTTATGTTTTGTTTGTTTTTGTTTGTTTGTTAAAAAACCAATAAAACTGTTTTCAAAAAAAAAAAACATAAGTATTTGCAAGCAGTGAAAGAAATCACTGCCAAAAAGGCAAGTAAACAAATGGAGACAAACATGATCTACATTTAAACTTTAAGATGATACCTCTTGTTTGCATCAACTGCACACATTGGCATCAGCAATAATAAAAAAAGAGTGTTAAATCACTCATAGAACTGGATAATAGCTGTAAAACAAATAACAAAACAAAAGCCAGCATTGTGACTTGCACCCTCTCTACCTAGTTCCCAGTCTATATTTTCATAAAAAGAATGTTTTTATTTCCTAACAAAATACTACATAGAGAAAAAGAGTCACATGCAAGGCAATGTAGAGAGGGCAAAGATCTCCGTCTTATTCTTGCATTGAACAGGTTCTAAGAGTTCTATAAGAAGTCACCCATAGACTGTCAGCAGGGTTGAGGAGAGCTGCATCTCTCCTCCTAGCTGGCCATTACTCCCTTTACTGAAGGCAGTTGCAGCGGTGGTTAGAAATGGCCACCTCAAAGAAGAACTCAACTGGAAAAGAACATGCAGGAGGAGGATAAGAAGTGAAAGTTTTGGTTGACCAGGTTAAACTGCAAAAGCAACAACGTAAGGTACCCTGGAATTTAAACTATAAAAAAAATAACATTGTTCCCAAAGAAGATTTTGAAGCAGTGAAGGAGGGAGGAAAGGGGAAGGATTTGGTTTTTTTTTCTTCCCTTCCCTATACTGACAGCTAAGAGACTTAAGCAAGAAATTGAAAAAAAAATCCACTTTGACATCAATAGGCATTTAAGCTGAAAATAAAACTTCAAAGGGATAATAAAGATTTCTGGATAGTTAAAAGCTTTTAAAAGCAGGAAAGGAGAGAAAAAGATTAAAAGGGCAGGATCTGGAAAAATGGAGGAGACTGCCTGGAACTAAAAGGAATTTACAGTGAAATCTCAACAAGGTTCCCAAAAGATACATTTTAACTGAAACTTGGCAACAAAATAATAGAACCCCAGGAGAGGAAAGTGGAAAAAAGAAGCAAGAAGAAACAGCTTTGGATTATTTGGATTACTTGGTGATCTTTGGGTTTTTTGTTATTGCATTTAAATGACTAAAATCAATCGGGGGTGGTTTAAAAGTGTTTAAAATGGCACCATTTTTAGAAGAACTGAAAATGGAACTTAAAAAGTACAAAGAAGATGCACAAGAAGGGAGAGGCTATTTTGGCTTCGTATTTCAACTCTTAGAAATGGAGATCTGGAACTATGAGAAACAACAAGAAACACTTACAGAACAAGAAGATTGGGGCAAAGAAGAAGCCATCTTTAATGGTCAAATAATTTTATGTGGGGGGGGAAAAGGAAAGGGGGGGAAGAGAATGAAAAGTTTGAGAGTTGAAAAAACAACCTGAAAAAAGAAGAATAGTTTGAAAAATAAGTATAATATTAGAAAGCAACAGAAGAGGGGATTACAGAAGAGAGAATTAGAAGTAGAGAAACAAGGGGATAAAAATTTAAGAATATAGTATGTATTTTAAGAATGTACCAAGCAGAATTCGATTGGAAGTTATGTATTATATTGAATGTTATAATCTTAAAGGTATACATTGAAGCTTAAATAAGAGTTGAATGGATAAAATTAAAAGATATAAAGGTGTTATACTCCAATTAGTAACTACAGGGGAAAATTTGTTTAATGAGAAAAGATAATATGAAATTGAAACAGGACAGACAAAAGTATAAATATAATGATTTGAATTGAGATGAGATAATCAAAATAAAGTTGAGAAAATTAAAAGAGGGGAAAAACTATGTAGAAAATGTAAAATAGTAATAAGATATGTAATAGAACACAAAAATGAGCATGAAATTGAGTTTGTGTCTGTATGAAGAAGTGATAACCCGGGACCATGCTATTTTCAAAAAAAGATGTTTTATTTGTATTATGTTTTTTGTGTGTGCGAAAACCCAAATAAAATTTTCAAAAAAAAAAAAAAGAAGTCACCCATCTTCACAAATACAGATGATAGAACAGAATTATTTATTGGCCAAGTGTGAATGGACACACAAGGAACTTGATGCAAGTGCTCTCAGTGTACATATAAGAAAAGATACATTTAACAAGAATCAAGAATCATAAGGTACAATACTTAATAATAGTAATAGGATACAATAAGCAATCAAATCATACTAGGAAACAGTCAATATAAATCGTAAGGATACAAGTGACAAAGTTACAGTCATACAGTCACAAGTGGGAAGGGATGGGTGATAAGGAGTGATGAGAAGATTAATAGTAATAGTGGTGCAGACTTTGAAAATTGCTGGATGGTGTTGGGGGAATGATTTGTTTAGCAGAATGATGGCGTTTGGGAAAAGACTGTCCTTGTGTCTAGTTGTTCTGGTGATCCTCCATAAGCTGGCAGAGAAGTATGTAAGAATGATCTTTGTTAAGTATGTCCCTACAGATTTCAAAATAGCTAATTAGTGGGCTGCCAGGAACATGGAGCAGGGTATCATAGCTTGAGGATTGAGGCAACTGGAGGGGAAGAAGAGATGCTTCTAGCAGATTAGACTAAAACCTGCCAAGAATCAATTATTTCAATTGCCCATCCCTGTGCTCATTTTTGAAGAATTCATGTAGTTATACTTGAATTAATAGAAACAGAAAAAGCCACATCAGAACACCATTGAAGCTTATGGATATTCCTTCCTTCCAGCAAACATCAATAATGATATGTGCTGAGAAGTCTGAGATATCTCTCTAATTTCTTTCATCAGCATATATGCAGATTATCTTCTGTTCTTAGTCAAATATTGATTTACTTCCATTCTTAATGGCTTAAAGGCATTAAAGAAGACTGTCAATATTAGTAGTGTTAATATTTCCTGAGACTATACATTTCTATGGTAGGACTAACATGTACTCCTTTTGCTGAATGTATGGGCAAAGATGTGATAAGGTTAGGCATTTCTAATTGTCTAATGTTTCTTTGGGCTGAGAAGAAAGTAAATAGATCTCAAATAAAGAAAGCAATAGGTGTATGAGATTCAGTTTATACTGTGAATCTTGAAAGAATCAGATCTGGTAGCATCTTACAGATATTATCTGAGTTATTATTGAACAATTCAGTGGTGTATCATTAAGTCATTCCCCTGCATGAAAAAATTCCTTTCATTCACAAGAGGTACTAGGATACAATGAAGATATTAGGCAATGTAGGAGATCATTTTTCCTTCCCCTGCAGCTTCCCAAATATTTCCCATTCGATTCTGAAGAATCCCTGTTATCCTCCAGAACAGCTTTTAGAAAGCCCAAAAAGAAGACAAAATCAAGAGCAGAATTCTATTGAAAAACAAAATGGACCCAAACCATATTGCCTTTTCATAATACAAATGCCATGGCACAAACTTGGGGTACCTCTGTAGGAGAGGTGGTCCCATGTTAGGTGCACAAATGTTATGCACCTCATGATGAATGCAAACATCAAGAATATACTGATTTCATTATACAGTAATGCCTCAATTTCATTGACCCCCACTTACTGGAGTTCAGGCGCAATGGTGGAAATGTGTATCTATGATGACTGTCATTATGTAGTATATGCATTCTATTATCCATGAAAAATATCCTGCCCTCCATGGAAGCCTCCTCTGATTAAGGAGGCTTTCATAATGAAAATTTACTTTTGGATACAATCACATTATGTCTTTTTTATAAATCCTATTCATGCTCAGAAGAGATGATTTTTTAAGAGGAACAAGAATTGACAAAAAAATTGAAATCACACACACACGAAAAGTTTTAAATGTCCAGAAATAGATTATCAAAGCACAATACAAAGAAGAAATCAGAAATTAATATTCATTAGTGATGTTTTAGGTTTTTTTCCCCCTTTCTTTATATTCTTACCAAACAAAGAGTGGAGATTTTGTTACTTAGGTCAGAGATTAAAATTCTTACCAGGCTGTTAAAATACTTTAATGTACTTTGATGTGATTTAATATTTTACAGTTTATTTCTAAAAAATTATATAAATATGTATATATACATATATATACACATACACACACATACACATACGTATATCCATATAGTAAACAAAATGAGAAAAAGAGGAAACACACACACTTTCCCCGGTTTTTCATTTTGCTTACTTGATCAGCCGTTTTTCAAAGACAAATAATTTTTAGAAGACATTTATGGCTTAAAGCCTGAACATTATATTATTATTACAGTTGCTTTACTTTTGTCTTATAATGTGTAAATAGTAACCATATAGTTAACCTGTATGTTCAGACTGATTTATTCATTCAGTGGTCATTCAAACTTATGCCAGAGCTAAATGAAGGAACTCATGATTTGTGACCAAAGTTACAGCTGTTGCAGTGCCCCTGTCGTCTGATGATTGTGACCTGGGTACTTGGCAACTAGTTCACATTTATGACCCACTGCCAAGTATCCCACAAACATGTGATTACCATTTGCATTTTCTCCTTCTGGCTTCCCCAGGAAATCAATGGGGAAGCTGCAGGGAAGGTTGTCTCCTTCTGGTCTCTGGGGACTGACTGAAAAGAGTTTGTGCTGAAATACAAGCAGGAGTGTGACAGTTTTTATATTTACTGAAGAGTAACTGGAGCCTGTCATTTAGGACAATTTTATCCATAATATGTCATGTATTTTGCAACACAGCATAGTCAAACATAACAAAATAATTAATTAAAAAAACTGAATACAAAATCAAACTGCTAAAACCAAGGACATAAACCTGAGTTCTAACAACTAGAAGATTACTCATTTATCAGAAAAAATAATCATTATAAAGTAATCAGAGTACAGTCATTCAACCAACCTATAGTACAATCTCTTTTTAAGTAGAAATCTATTAGTGTTTTTAACAGAAATAAATCCCCATGAAATTAGTTAGCACTCACCATAGCAATAGTATTAACCATTCAAGGAAGCCAACCCGCAACTTATTTCAGTAACTAAACTGTGGTGATGCTGTGGTTAGAATGCAGTACTGCAGGCTACTTCTGCTGACTGCCGGCTGACTGCAATTTGGCAGTTCGAGTCTCATCAACTCAAGGTTGATTCAGCCTTGCATCCTTCTGAGGTTGATAAAACGAGGGCCCAGATTGTTGGGGGCAATATGCTGACTCTGTAAACCACTTAGAGAGGGCTGTAACATACTGTGAAGCAGTATATATGTCTGTGCTATATTGCTGTGGTATTAAGATCTAGTTCTCAAACTAGACAGGCTGCACTATGACCCAGTATACTTATGCAACTCTTAAATAAGTTATTTAAGAATTCTGCCCCAGCTACAAACACCTGGAGAGAGTAAGCTAACCTTCATTGTTTCTTTTTGATATTTCCTTCATATGTGGTGAGAAGTAGTTTGAAATATTGAGTCACCTCTACTCATGCATGTTCCACAGAAATCTGATGGTGCCAATTGTAAGAGAAATACTATTTTCATTGTTATGCCATAGGCATACACATAGTAAGAGCTAATTGCACTAGAAAATTTAATGAGAAATTATTTAGGGTTCCATCTTCTGGAATGCAAGTAAAGCAGAGGTTAAAAGACACCGTTTTTCTTTGGCAATAGAATGGCTGTCCAGCAGGAAACAGGCTAGAGTTTGTGCCATGATGATTTTTGAAGGGTCATTATAATTAAGACTTTCCAGAGAGCATTCAAGTCATCAGTAACTACTATGCCATCTTTTAGTTTTCTATTTGTACTGTTACAGTAAATATATTGCTAATATATTTGTATTCTCCCTTTATGTTGATTGTGTGCCATACAGGTGATGTCAACTCTGATGGCAATGAATTCTTTTCTTTGTGACAATGTTTATGTTGCTCACAATTTAATTTTATTGTGGATGGTTTATTATTTTTCTTTTTTTCCATGTTTTTATTTATTTATTCAATTTGTACAGCTGCCCATGTCTACAAATGGCTCTTGTAGTATATCTCTTAAGAATCAAAGATATAAATTCAATTTGCAAATCAAATTCCGATGGCCAGGTGAATTAAACATTTTGGGGAAGCCAAGTTGTATAAAACATTTGTGAGAGTTCCTATGATGAAGGAAGAACTGCAATGTGGTGGGTTTTTTGGCATACAAAATTTTTCAGATCTGAACTTTGCTCCGTAGCAAATGTAGGTTGATAAACAAGGAATTGATATAAGGCTGTTTCTTATAATTCTGGCATTGGACATGGAACCTTTCTCTTGAGAAACCCTATGAAATTGTTAGAATTATAGAAATGGTGAAAAATAATCAAATAGTTCAAACAAAATTAAAATGGACAGTATTCTGTAGAAATGACAGGTGTATACACACACACACACACACACACACACATTATAGACACAAATTACATAGTATTTTTTAGTTTTATGTCCCAATCTCTGAGAAAATTTTCTAAACTCCATGACTCACCAGGTTTGAACAGTTCAATAGATCGGAGAATTATCTCCCATTAATTAAATTCTAGATCTGAATTTTGCTCAACATGGTTGCACACTTTCTTTCTCTCTTTCTAGGGTTGGTGTGCGCGCTTTTTAAATAGTGAGCATGGACACATGGTGCTAATTCACAGACTTGTTTTTATAACATTTTATCCTTGTAGGCGCTATATAAAACTGCCAAATCAGCAGCAATGTCTTGTTAACACTGGCATTTGTTTAATTCTCAGAAGCTGATGAGCAGACAATATATTACTTCCAAAATGGTAACATAGTTTTCTTGCTTATTGTTCCTCTAAAAATGTGCCACTATATACTGCCATGATTGTTTAATTCAATCAGATAAGGGTGCCTTTAAGAAAAGCTAAAAAAGAATTGGGGAACAAATTTTCAGTTTGCTGGATTATAAGTGTCACTAAATACTCTGGGCAAGAAAAAAATTGTCTGTCTGGTTGGCAGGTTGGCAGGCATTGTGGGTGGGGCACAATGGGATCTTGTACATCACAGCGAAGTTCTTCTAGGGAAAAGGTGACAGAAACTACTTATGGAAGTGACTTGCAGCGTAACTGCTGGCTTCCCTATTGACTCTGCTTGTGTGACACTGGCAAGAAGGTGGCAAACGGTGATCTCATGAGTGTGGCTTATTGTCAATGTAGTAATCATAATTTGAGCACCCAGCTCATGATGACTTGATCATGGGGAAACTGTGATGGCTGCAATTCACTGCATTTTGACACAAAATCCACAATAAAATTACACTTCATTCCCTCTTAACAGATGATAACAGATAATCAGAATTGGAAGGGAACTGATAGGTCAACTAGTCCAACCCCCCACCCAAGCAGGAGACCCTACACCATTTCTGACAAATATCAGTCCAATCTCTTCTTGAAAGTCTCAAGTGATAGCACTCCCACAACTTCCAAGGGCAAGCTGTTCCATTGGTTGATTATTCTCACTGTCAGAAAGTTTCTCCTTATTTCCAGATTAAATCTCTCCTTGTTCAGTCTCCATCCATTATTCCTTGTCTGGCCTTCAGGTGCTTTAGAAAATAGCTTGACCCCTTCCTCTCTGTGGCAGCCCCCCAAATATTGGAAGACTGCTTATCATGTCTCCCCTGGTCCTTCTCTTCACTAGACTAGCCATCCCCAGTTCCTATAGCTGTTCCTCATATGTTTTAGTCTCCAGTCCCCTAATCATCCTGGTTGCTCTTCTCTGTACTTTTTCTAGAGTCTCAACATCTTTTTTATAATGTAGTGACCAAAACTGGATGCAGTACTCTAGGTGTGGCCTTACTAAGACTTTATAGAGTGGTATTAGTAGCTCACTTGATCTCGATTTATCCCTGTGTTAATGCAATTTAGGATTGCATTAGCTTTTTTGGCAGTGGCTGCACACTGCTGGCTCATATTTACCTGGTTGTCCACTAAGATTCCAAGATCCCTCTCACAGTAACTGCTATTGAGCCTGGTTTCACCCAGTCTATATGTGTGTTCACCCAGTGTTTTAGTCTGTCAAGATCCATCTGGATCTTGAGCCTATCTTCTTGGGTGTTAGCTATTCCTGCTAGCTTAGTATCATCTGCAAATTTGGTAAGTTCCCCTTCTATTCCCTCATTTAAGTCGTTAATGAAGATATTGAAGAGTACCAGGCCTAAGACAGAACCTTATGGCACCCCACTGCTTACTTCCCTCCATGTAGACATAGACCCATTAAGTTGAGTACGGTTTGTCAGCCAGTTGTGAGTCCATCTAGTGGTGGTGCAATCTATTCCACCTTTTTTTAGCTTACTAAGAAGTAGGTTGTGGTCTACTTTGTCAAATGCCTTGCTGAAATCCAAATATATTATGTCCACAGTATTTCACTGGTCACTATGTTGAAGAATGAAATAAGATTGGTTTGGCATGATCTGTTTTCAACAAACCTGTGCTGCCTGCTAGTTATTACTTTTCTTGTTTCTAGATGTTGGCAGATCTGGTTTTTTATTATCTTTTCCAGTGTCTTCCCAGGTATTGATGTTGGGCTGATTAGTCTATAGTTTCCTGGGTATGTTTTTTTTTCCTTTTTTGAAGAGGGGAACCACATCAGCCCTTTTCCAGTCCTCTTGAGAGCACAGGCAAAGAAGCAAAGACCTAGCATTCCACTGCTGGTTTGCAACTTACTGACAACAAAGATGTTAATTTGTTCTATGTCCATTGTAAGTAGAGTGCCTGACGGCACTTTGGTGATGATGATAACATAGCATCAAGGTATAGACTTTTAGTGGCAATATTAAAATAATAAAATGAGAAAGGTTAATATGCTGCTGAAACATGAGAAGAAAATTTAAACAATAAATGAACTCTACTGATTTGGCCTAAGATTTGAGTCTTTTAAAGTAGCATAGAAAATCATGGTCAAGCAAAAAATGAGATAAGGAAGGGTCCAGAGGTAAGATGATATGTACTGAAATACAAACAATGAAAAGATAGAAGCTTTATACAGTAGAAGCATGGGTCACAATAAGTTGGGGAGAACTCATTTCCTCTGAGATATAACCAGAAGTTCTAGGATTCAGCATATCCTGAAACAGACAATCCTTGATAAGCCAAGTTATATCCTACAAGATAAACTTCATTTGATTTTGAAAAGAAAGGTAAAATAATATATGTATAGAATTTAAAATAATCATACATCTATATGAATATAATGGTTGAATGAGCCTTGATCATACAGACAGAAATTTAAACTTCCTTGCCTTAACCTTGATACGAATGGGTAATGCTTCCCAGAGTATTGGGAAATAAGAAATGTATATATGCTATCCAATGCAAAACATTTCTTGCTTTGAGTTGAGATAATGTTCTGAAGAATTAGCATACATAGCTAAATATTTTTACCCAGCAATAATCTCCATTATAATCACATCTGAGTTGAAGACCTCCAGACAACCACTAGAGAGCAGCAGGGAGACCCAGAAAAGGCTGCTCCCAAGAAGGGTTTGCTTTGATGTTTGCAGTTCAGATCTGTAGTCTGCTCCACTGAAGACTTTGCTTTTACTTCTTAGGAAAGTCCCCTTTTATCAGAATGGTATGGGAGAATGAAAACCTGCAGTCAATCATGGTGTGGGCCTCATAAATTATAACTGAGACCAAAACTTAAGAGCTTGTGAAATAAAACATTCTACAGATGAGGGAATTTAATTTTTTCCCCAGGCTAGATCATAAGCAAAGAATAATCATACTCTTTTGCATCTAAAGTGACATATGGAAATGAAGAACATTCTTTTAATTTGTATAACCTTGGTGCTTGAATTTTTGGACTACCTTCTGCATAGTGTGGAGTATTACAATATGAGAGCAAGTGATCTCATTGTAATGGTCTCTGAGAACTGTCTCTGTACAAATTGTAAAACAATAAATAGCCTCCCTGTTGAAACATAACTGAGGAGTTCACTAATATGAGAAACTTTGACTTTCCCATTGCTATTCCTAGGATCAATTATTTCATTTCTTCTGAAGCAGACACTGCAATTTAACTGGGACTTGAGTACTTGCTTTAAAAAAAATCCTTTTCTATAAACATCTTGGTCATCTTGTGTGCACAATGCTACATCATGATGGATAGCATTCACCAGAGTCTCATTTAGTTTCCTTAAATGTAATGAAGCCCTGATTTATTGCTCTGTATTCCATGAGTTTCACTGATGCCAGAAGTAATACTTTAAGGTTGTTTTTTTCACTCCAGTGATCAACCAATAGCAATTTGCTGTGCTCATTCTCAAGTTCCTACACAAAGGTCTATATCCTGAGCTGTACGCACATGAAAAATAAGAAGAAATCCATTAGGTAGAGAGGAAATTGTATGTGTTCAAGTACCTTAACAAGTGGTACCTTTGCTTCATCAGCTCTTTGTTTCAGTCAGCTACGGTACAAATTATTGTCACACTGTAGGCATGGCACTGATTTGCAGATAGCATTTAAAAGGCTGAAGAATGTAGACTTCTTTCTTCAGTTTTTCCTTATGCAAGAAATGTGTTGCCTTGATTTTCTTATGCACAATGGAATGGATGGGTTTATTTATTTATTTATTGTTTATAATTCCCAAGTTGGGAAATTCTTTGCTGAGCGCCCAAATTCTCTCTACTCCTTAGGATTTGCAAGCTCCATCCTTAATAATTTCAAATATTAATTAATATTAAATATTTCAAACAAATATTGATTCAGCTCTTTGGTGCAGGCATTCTCAAATGCATCGTTAAATAATTGTATGAAAGTAACATACCTGTGTCAAATAAAACATTTTCACACGGAGGTGAACTGGCAGATGTTGGGTTACTAGAATTGTCATGACTATACCAGAATGGAAAAGTATATAAATATACAAAAATTATACAAAAATTAAAATAGCAGAGTATTTTTATTTTCTGCTTGAGCATTTGGTGGAATGCAGTTGTTATTCACCATTCACTGTATGCACCTTTGATTGAATGATCCTATCTATTTTATTGAAAACTTTTTATTCATAAAGAATTATTCATAAAGATTCTTTATCATTTCCCTTTCAATCCAAGTTTGTGCAAAAATCCACACAAATAAGCAGCTTTCCTCAAGAAATGGACTACTGACAGAAAGATGGGATATTTTGCAACGATAGGAAGTACAGAAGCGAAATTTCACCCCTAGTTTCCTTTGGTAACAATTCTGTATCACCACACGGCAACTAGCAAGAGCAAGATCTTCTCTGTATTTATAGATCAAAGTTTATTGCTCTGCCCACAAAAAAACCTGAATATTTGCAAATAATGGTATATTTTCTGCCAAATTTAATTTATTTTATCTATGAAAACGTAGACAAGACAGGGAAGGAAGAATCTCAATTATCCTTTGAGATACTGTATTGTGCTTGCCAGTGTTTGGCACACAGCAAACTTGGTTGCAAAACCATAAAATATTAAATTATATATATTTTATCTTTCCTTTAATGGGTTTTACTGTTTTTATGCTTCTCCTGCTTTTAGTGCTTTAAATAACTTTGGGATCTTTAATACCAATTAAATATTATTGGTATTTAATAATAGCAATTGGTATTTATCCATTGTTCCAATAAATAAAAAAAACATTTCAACTGAAGCAGTATAAGTCATGTACATCACTGTAGCTTATGCCAATCTATATATTAGACACAAGGCTTTTTAAAAGAGAACTTGCTGGTTTGGAATAAAAGAAACACCTGCCAAAGGCAGTTAACAAACCAGTATTTGTATTTCATCCACAGGTCTTCTTTCATAAAATCTATTGAATATAAAATCAACGTGGGGCGTTAGAAGACTGAAGTTGTATCACAGAAATTCAGAGAGGCTGTTTGAACTGGAGAGATCAAGTGCTACATTTTTCCCCGTATGCCCCCTGTTCTCTTCCAGACCAGTATTGCTTACCAATGAAACCACCGTCTGAGTTGTGGAAAGTTGTAAAGAACATGACTATCTACAAAAGATATTATTTGAGATCATTGCAGAACATGTCTGTAAGAAGCAGCTCCAAGGCTGGGGAGCGGGAGAGGAATGTTCTTGCCCCTGGATATTTGCGGCTTAGCCCACTGTTAGGTTCTTAGTTTAACATGAAAATAATTTTTAAATCTGTCTCTCTAAGAATTGTAATTAGCCTCGTCTTAATTCATGTTAACCTGTCATCTCTACTTTGCAAAGCAGAAAATGAGAACAATGTAAGATCACGAGTCTCACTGGGGATCATTAGGATTCCCTATTGTTGCTTAATCACATGTCATCCAGCTGATATGTGTAGCCAGTAGATACAGTAATTGTGTTATCCGCTTTAGATTTCACCGTATCTCCTGTGTTTAATAAAAGAGTTGAGTCTTATACTACAATTATAGGCAATCTAAAGAAACAACGTTGCTGCTAAAATGGGTAAATGGAAAATGGAAATTCAGCTTCAAGATCAAATTTGTCACTAGGGATATGTGACTATAGGTTGCTGGTAGTGAATATAGTGCCTTCATCCAGAAGGCACCAGTTTCAATCCATTGCATCTGCAGGTAAAACTGACAGAAGCCCTGGAGACCTGTTGCCAATCAACTCTAATAGCAACATGATCAGACGGACCAAAGGATTGATTCAGTATAAAGTAGCTTCCTGTGTCCCTAAGATACATGGCACAAATTAAGAAGAGTGAATCCTAAAGATAAATTAGGCTTTGGGCGACAGAGACAAATGATTAAAAACTTCTGACCAAATATTCTTCCAACCAACTTGAATTATTCAAAAGTATCATCCTGCAACTTTTCCCAAGGAAGTCTACACCAATGCCCCACTCCTAAGTACAAAGAAAGAAAGAAAGTGAAATTATAAAATACATTTTATTTTTGAGATGCAGCTGACAAAAACTATGTTCAGGTTTTCAGGGAGTTTTAAGTTGCTTTTGGAGATTCTTTTTTGTAAAACTGAATCCTCTGAAGCTTCTTTGTCCAATGCAAACCGCTCTTGGTAATAAACAAATCCTGTCCTTAATCATTGCACAATTCTATGTCTCAGCTCATTGATCCCTCTTTCCACATGGTATTCTAATTCTAGAAGAATGATGAAGGGCTCTCAAGTACTACTCTACTAATTGCTGGAATTCTGTCTATTTTGTTAAAAAGAGAGGGGGGAGGGAGGGAGGGAGGGAGAGAGGGAGAGAGGGAGGGGAGAGAGAGAGAGAGTACTTTTTACAGATATTCCAGTGCCTGGCAAATGAACTGCTTTCTCTTCTGCATTCTCACTGTCAGTTCCATGGATTTGGCTAATGTTTTGTTTAATTCAATCAGTTTCACCAATTTGTCAGAGACTTTATATTTAATTGATTAGGTGAATGATAATTCCAAGGTTTGGGCAGAAAATGTGTTTTGTTGGATTTGCTTAATTAGTGAATGATATTATTTACTGTGTGACTGGAAATCTTTTCAAAATTAAGCATGGCAGATATTCTGGGCATCATTCCAATAGTACATGGAAATCCTGTGATTCCTCAAATGCCAAAGAATCTTTGCCATCCTCCAACAAAAGAACAAATGCTACCTCTTTTCCACAAACCCTCGATTTTCATTTACTCTAACATAAAAATGTGCTCACTCCTATTTATTCTAACTCACTTCTTGCCCAATTATGCCAATGTTCCCCAATAAACTAGTGAGACTGTAGATGTGTCAACCAAAGACCTCTTTTCCCCACAGTGACCAGCTAGACCAAATGGGAGCTATGAATGCAACAACCCTCCTGTCACTGTTCCTTCCTAGAAATTATTATTAAGAGGCTACTTGCTTGTTCTAATCCTAAAGTAGACACAGATATTCTGATAAGTAAACACAAACAGTTGTTCTTTAATGACATGTCTCATCTTTCTTGAAAGCTATCCATGTGTAGAATATTACCATGTAACCTAAAATTTGAAAATATTATATAAGCCACAGGATCCAAATACTGATTTCAGTATCTATATATTTTCAGTATCTGTATATTTTTCAGTCCCTAAATTAAAATTATTAAAAATCAAATTAATACTTGTCAGATCTGTCTCTACTCATAACATTTGAGCTAAAATTGCTCCCTTTCTATATCATAGTTTTCGTGTTCCCTCCCCCTCAAAATGAAGTATAGGAAAATAAAATTCAGCCGAAGATTCCATGCACGAAATGGGTTGGGGGCTGCAAGGCCAGTTTAGTTATTTATCTACCTTGTCAACGCTACATGGAGGTCATTTGAAACTGTGTGGTGCCACATGATGTTAGAAAGATGGGATATAAGAACATTAAATGTGAAAGAACATTCCAGCCTGGGACTTTAGTCTCTATTTCTCCAGATTTGGACCATTGAAAATTTGAGCATAAGAGATTTCTGGAAGTGTAGCATTCACAAATCAGACATCAATAGACACATCAAAATAAATCATATTTACACACCATTCAAAACAGACAGTAAAAGGCTAAAAAGGAAACAAAAAATCCCATGAAAACACATGTTTTGAGCAGGCAACACCTAGATAAGCAAGGATTAATATCTGACAAACAATCAAACAGAAAACAATACCCTAAACAAGGAACTACCAAGCAGAAAAAGGGCGTTGGTACTTACCTGGCACGCCCATTCTCTTTGAGCTGTGAAGAGCATCCAGTAGTAGTGGGAGGTGCTTCAGTCTCTGCATGTCTAGGCTGGGCTTAATTTGTGGAACGTTCCTCCTCCTCCATGGGACTCCTCCTCCACGGGACTCCTCCCCAGCGTTCCCCAGTTTTGGCGAAGACGAGAAAAATAAACACCCTCGTCCTCAATGCCCTAACAATTCGAAACAGGACCACACCAGATGGAAAAAGGGTGGGGCTGGATGCTCTTCACAGCTCAAAGAGAATGGGCATGTCAGGTAAGTACCAATGCCCTTTCTCCCATGAGCTGTTCAGAGCATCCAGTAGTGGGACATACCAATCCTATGGGTGGGACTCCATCTGGCCTGGAATCCCCTCCTGGTCCCTGTGGACCCGTTGCAGAACTCTTCTGCCAAAGGAGGCCTCAGCGGATACAAACACATTGATTTTATAATGCCTAATGAAAGGCGATGGAGAGGCCCAGGTTGCGGCTCGACAAATTTCAGTTATTGGTGCCTGTGTGGCCCACGCTGCCGATGTTGCGGTGCTCCTTGTTGAATGAGCTGTTATGCCCCTGGGCACCTGTAGTGATTGAGTCTGATATGTTTTCGCTATCGCAGTCCATAGCCAACGGCCTATTGTAGAAGATGAGACCTTGCGTCCCTGAGTGTTGGGCTGAAACGACACAAATAAGGCTTCCATTTTTCTGAAAGTCGCTGTGTGGTTAATATATAATCGCAATGCTCACCTCACATCGAGCCTATGCCATTGTAGTTCCAACCCTTGGGATGGTCTGGGACAAAAATTAGGAAGTATCAGCTCTTGTGCCCTGTGAAAAGCCAAGTTAATTTTGGGTATAAACGTAGGATCAGGACGAAGGACCTGAATGGAAGACACAAAGATCTTGTCTGATAGACAAAGCTGCAAGTTCCGAAATACGACGAGCGGAAGTGATCGCTACAAGGAAAATTTATACATAAGAAATTGGAGACTTTATGATTTCAAGGATTCGAAAGGGCCCTTAGTGAGTGCAATGAGGAGCTTGTTAAGGTCCCAGGTGGGATAACAGTATACCGCTGGTGGGCATAAATTTGTGGCTCCTCGAAGGAGACTCCATATGCGTGGGTGATGGGAAAGAGATAGTAGACCTTCACAAGTGAGAACTGACGCCAAGGCCGCCACCTGTCTTTTCAACGTATTAGGTGATAATCCCTTCTCAAGTCCCTCTTGCAAGAACTCTAGGATTTGAGCCACAGATGGAGAGATGGGATCAATTCGAGACTTGGTACACCATTTGCAGAAACTGGACCATGTGGCATTGTAAATGCGAGTTGTTGAAGGGCATCTGGCAGCTTGGATGGTGGCGATAACTCTGTTGGAAAACTTTTCGCTCTTCAGACAACTCCGCTCAACCTCCAGACAGTCAGGTGCAACCATTGAGGGTCTGGATGTTGAAGGGGTCCCTGGGTTAGCAAGACCCTGTCTGGTTAGAAAAATACAGCCTTGAGAATTGAGGACAAAGTTTCTTCTTTTATGAGATACCATGTTATTCCATCTAGCTCAGGGCTGTCAAACTCCCAGCCTGCAGTCTGGATGCATCACATGCTGGCCATGCTCATGCCCACGCCCACTTTAGTGAGGGGAAAAAAGTCCCAATACGCAAAGTGAAGCCGCCATGATGACATGAGTTTGACATCCCTGAGTTAGCTTGTCCTTAATATACACTGCTCTAAAAAAACTTGCATCCCATTTTCTTTCCACTGTTTCTCTGAAAATATGGCCTTAATACTGAAATAGAAAGATACAAAGATTTTCAGAATTGAATTTGTTAATGATTTATATATTCTTCGGGGGTGAATCATAAATAGGAATGGTTTGTTTCATGATCCATTTAATTGCTGCTTAACAATGTGCTCAGTGCACCAACAATGTCCTTTTGGTAATTCAAGTCCTTTTAGTAATTTTCACCTTTAATGTGCCTTAACCACCACCATCCTCTTAAAGGGGATTATAAATGATATGGGAAGATGAATTCAAAAAATTTCACATTCAACCTTTTCAGATGCCTTCCTTAACCTAATGTTTCTCAGATGCTTCAATCTCCCATTCCAAAATACACATAAAGTATGGCTATAAGTTGTAGTTTTAGTTCAACAGATCTGGAAGGCATAGCTTAATAATGTTATCACTTCAAGCTTCTATTCCACTTCATTGGCTACATGCAGTATGCATGCAATCATGGTCAAAGGAGAACACTAGGAACAATGAAAGAAAGAAATGCAAATAAACACAGTTAACAGGAATTATCCTCCTGGCAATGATCATTCACCAAAGTAGCTTCCACTGTGCTGTCATTGATGAGATGATAAAGAAATACTGTATGAAGAGAGAGAAAAACCCCTCCCTTTAATCCATAAGAAATAAGGTCAAATATTTTGATGAATCTTCATTGAGCTGTTTCATAGAAAGTCTCCCCCCCACCAATTATTCAGTTCTAGGCTGCCACCTTGAGGTCAGTAATTAAGCCATCGGTTTTCTGGATGTTACATTTCTCATATCCAATTTGTGCTTGGTTTTTGTTGTTGTTGATCAAGGTTTTTTTGTTTTGCACAGAGATTATGCATCCTTTTTATCTAGAATACAGTAGAAAATTGCTGACAAATAATGGCATATAACATAGTTGAAAAAAAGCAAGTATATGAACCTGATCCTGTGGAGTGACATTAAAAAATACTGTAATGTTATTTCTAGAGAAGATAACTAGACAACACTGGCATATAAATCTTATCTTATTGCTGTTATACCATCTATAGTGGTGTGTGTGTGTGTGTGTGTGTGTGTGTGTGTGTGTGTGTACATATATTTACATACCCCTGGTTCACAATAGGATTAAATCTCAGGCTATGGAAAATACATCTTTATTGAGATACAAAATCATTGGTGTCAGTGGCATGTTTCCAACTATAATGCTACTTCAGAGAAACATGCAGAAACTTGTGTTCATTGTTCCTAAGCTAATGCTAATGCTGTATGCGACAACAGATCAACAAAATCAACAAAAGAAAACCATAGCTACAGACTATCCTTTTCTTGTCTTTTCTTTTTTCTTTTCAGTGGGAAAACTGCTGTAGGATACTGCTATTAGAAAAGAGTTCAGCTGTCTAAGGTTCTCTCGGGGTATTGGTGGGTAACCACATTTAGATTCCTGCCTAGGTTTCTATAAAGGGTAAAAGTCATAAAACTGTCTATCTGATCCCAATTCCTATTCATATTCAAAGTTTCCCCAGAGGTTCTGATGTTTATTCTGCAGGCACTGCCATTATTGTGCCAATAAAGATAAAGAACACAGATAGCAAAGGAACTGGTTTAGATTAAAAGCTAAATAAAACTCTTCAACCAGAAATAAAACTGAAGCTTGTTTATTTTCTAATAGTTTCATTTCACTTAATGGGAGTTAAGTATTCTCCATGCTTTGGGCTTGAGCACAAAAAGCAGGATCATACTGAAAACTTTCTCTGTAGGTATATCTATCTTAATATCTAGCCTAGCAACGTCAAATAAAAATCCTTCTAAAAGCCTAGCTTTGAATGGCCTGGCTAATAAAACTTTAAAAACTGTCAGCATAAACCAGGGTTTAATTGAATCCAAACTCTGTCCAAACCTTGTTGAGATCAGCTCATTCCCACCTACCTAAGCATATCAGACTTAACCAAGGCATACATTTTGATACTAGCAGCCTTTATGTTTATCCCTTTAAAATGAGCAACTATTTATATCCTATTGAATGAAGCCTTGAGTACAACAGCACCAATTTAGGCAATCTGATGCCCATAGGCACTCTTGCTGATGCCCACCAGCCTGCCAACTCCAACTAATTTGAATTTATAAAAGATTCTCCAAATTAAACAACAATAACCACAACAGGATTATGCATGGCATGATCTTTATTTAAAAAAAATTTCCCTGCCACCATATAGCTGTCCATGGTCAAAGAATTTTTACTTAGATTTTTTTTTTAAGTGAGTAGCTAAAGCTTACTGGTTGTTTGGAAATGTGCCAAGAAAGTTAAGCCGGGGTGATGTCAAAAATCCATTTCTGAGCATCTTGAATCTTCTAGATCAGAGAAATTTGGAAGTTGACTTTTAAAGGATGTCATTATATTTAATCCTGAACAAAAAGCCCCTTTGTTCCATGATATTTGTTCGTCCATTAGTGCTGATAACCACAAGATAAATTAATGCTATGATCCATTTAACAATGGGTCAATTATTGATATGCATGAGAGTTGCTATTGAATTATTTATTAAAAAGGTATTAAAAATGGCAAAGCTATCACTGACTCTCATTATTTTTGGAGCTTGTTTACCTGCTACTCAGGGGACTGAAAGCTGTATGTCTGATTTTATTTCATAATTAGCATTCAATTGGAGCAGGATGCTAGAAAAACAACACAATTAAAAGACACGGATGAAAATTATCTTGTTGACCATGCACATTTTTAAAAAAATGTACTGAAAACATTTTATGGGTTTTCATAAACAAAGCTGCTCTAGCAATTTGTTAATACTTAAATTAATCAGTTTGAGAGGGAAAATGTATATATTAATTACAAGGTGAATATCCATTTCCATTAAAGAGAAAAAAAGTGGAATTTTATGCTAAATCAAAACCTGGATTGATACAAAAAGATAAGCTTTTATCTCATTCATGCATCAATAATCCAATGACTCAAATGTCTCCATTGAACAAAATTGTAATGATGGTTTGTTGAAACAATAACCTAAGATTTGAGATACGGTTTCTTTCAAATTATAATCAAAACCAACAATAATGTTGGATTCTGCCTAGTGAAATAAGAGGATATAGTTAACCAAAACGTAATCCAGCATGCCTGAAGTTCTCCCTAAAGCTGTCATTTCAATGCTACAATAAGAAGCAGTACACAAGCATAAAACAAGGGTTTACTGTGACATTGAAAGCCAAAGGGTCTAATCATGTCCCTTTCATTTTACTGGATATTGTACTTCTCCATTATTCTAGCAGAAAAGGTAGTCTTTATGTTTATATTATAGATCAAGCATACTGGGATTTATCCAACAAAGAACTATAGTCTTATTTTACAAAGTATTAAGAATTGCTCTAGCAGCAGCATTCAGCTGAAGTTATGGGTGTACTTGCTTTGATAAGTTGCAGGTAAAATCAATAACTAGTTGAAGTTAATAAAAGGACAACAACATTCTTTAGTAAGGTTCATCCATCTGCTTCTTCCTGCTGATCTAGTCATTTGTATTCTGGAGGCATAAAGTGAAACTACCCTATTTAAAAATGGAATTAGCAATTATCAAGCCAGAAGACAATACAAGGATGCAATTACTGGAATGGATAGCAAAATATTCCTTTGGCCCGTAGGTCCGCAAATAAAATATATCAGCATCATGACATTCATACACAAATCATTTTAAAATTTCCATTAATAGAGTTAGAAATATTTCCTCCAATAACAATCTCTTGTCTGCATCAAGGATTGTATTGTACTGTACACTGAAAGGCTTTTATCAATTTGAGGGACTAATTTTTTCATGACTAAAAATGTTTGGAACAAGAAATTCAAAATGGTAAGTTATTGTGATATGAAATCCTTGTATTCCCATTTACTCTTGTAACCCTTTTCTTCAATACTGCAACTGCCCCACGGTGCACATGTTCGATAGAATATTAAACCAGGGGAAACCAGTAAAAAATGCAAAGGGAAAAAAATAAGCCCAGAAAAAAAGCACAAAAATAATGCTATAATCTGTACATGTCAATTGATATAAACTGATATTCGAGCCTCAAACCTGAAAGCTGTTTATTATATTACTTGTTTTCTTGTTTAGTAGAGTTTGGGGAATTGCACATTTATATTTTGATTAGCTAAAAATAACGGTAGGAATGGAGCATAGGTAATAATAATAAAAGAGAATACAATTACCATTTTCCTTCTCCCCCTCCGTACAATTAGTTAAAACTTTTCATGGTACTTTAAAGTTTGTGAATTCTTTCAAATGTTCAATATTTCTGCATAAATATGACCTAAATATCATCTGCAAGTCCTACAATTAGATAAAGAGAATTGCCATGGATGTTATGCAGTACTAATGATATTTTTATTATTTCAAATTGTTTATTGCGGATATTTTAATCTTATCTGACTATCATGGACTTTTTATTTGTGGATTTTTGCTACAAGCCACTGTGACACTATGTAGATTCATGCTCTACAAATCCAATAAATGCATAATTTCATATGCATCACCTTTTACATTTGGGGTATTTAAAACAATTTGTTTCTGATCTAAATATATCTGCAAATTCCCTATATTTGTATTTTTTTCTTTACCTCGTACACAGATGCACAAAAAGAAGATGTGTAAATAACATGGACATGTTCTGTTTTTAACATAGTATGCAAAATGGACCTTAGAAATGAATCTGAAAAAAGTAATCATATTTACGATAGATGCTGCTACTGTAAGGAGAAACAGAGACTAATCTACATAAGCATTTCAACCCATCATTGTGACATCTAATTTACCCATAAGGTTATGACAGTATTTCTTTCAATGTTCTTTATGTTCATTTCCAAGTAATTGTACTGTAATAAGCATATTTCCTTTGAGTGTCACAGGAGCAAAAGATAAATAAATAAATAAAACGGCAAATAAATCTCTCCATCCAGTGCAATTTAGAGGGGAAGACTTCATTTTTAAAAAGATGCTATGGTGCTATGTACCTAATTCTCTTCTGGAAAAAGGTTGCTCTAAATTGTTTTTATTACTGATTTTGTTGCTATTGTTATTATTAAAGCTATTTCCAATATGAAGAAAGATGATGAAAAATTCCACAATTAAAAATGAAAAGTGATTTTAGTTTAAAAGCTTCTTTTTCAAACATTTGTCTGTTCAAAAGTGAACTTAGAAAAGCAGAGCAGCAATAGGAGCCCATAATTAGGGTATTATCCAAATGAAAAAATAACTTGACTTTGCAATATGCCTTCATCTTTCAAGAAGCATTGAGCCCAATTGAAGATCACTTTTTCTTTCAGAATATATTCTTTTTGAACACTAATTTAGCTTGTTAGTGAGTAGCTGACCCTTCTATGGGCAACTAAACCCTAGGTAGGTATGTGCCTAGTTTCCATGTTTTGGGTGACTGCTTTTCCTAAACCTTCTGAAGTTCTTCCAAGTCTCTGGAATAGGTTTGAGGAAAAAGAAAGCTATGGAAGAAAGAAAATTGTTCTCTCCTATTTCTACCAACAAATTCTACCAGCTAGAGAGAAGCACTGAATTATCCATAATTAGCTCATAGTTCCTTAGTTTATAGAATTTTATAAAGCTGCAGATAAAGAAAAATGAACATGAACCATGTGGAACCTACTCATTTTGTCCTTGGCTAGAGAAAACACCACAGGTATACAATGTACCATATCCACATGCCTAATGCTAAAGAATTAATGCATAAAGGGTTCAAATGGGATCAAATATCACGAGACTATAATGCATAAAGGGCATTACAAATTAAAACCAACATGTTGCTTTGCTTCAGGTTTTGAGAATATCACTTCAATGAAAAGCAAGATGCTTTTGGTTTACTTGGCTTTACTTTAAGAAGATTAATTGAATGAGAATAAATTAAAATTAGAGAAATCTCATCAACTATATAACTTTCATTTCAGATCTCAATTTATTTCCTGGTTTGCTAAATCAGACACTTTTTTCAGTCTTTTACAGTATCTGTCCCGAGCTTCATCTTCACTGGCAGAGGGTTGCAGGAGGCCGTGGCAGCTGAAAACGGAGCTTGGGATCCCATTTTCGCTGGAAGAGCGCTTGGGCTACCACAGGCACCCCCAACAGGAATGAAGCTGGCCACGCCCCTCCACCCTGCCTCCTCCCTGATGTGGCCCTCAATGAAATTGAGTTTGACACTCCTATTGTAAATCTATTTTTATTTCTCTTTGATCAATAAATGCATAGGGCAAAACTGAGTGATCTATACAGCTCTGATCATAAACTGTATAGAGAATCATGGAGATGATGTTGTTGAAACTATTCAAAAACAGCTACAAAAATATGTTATCATATTCGAGAAAACAAATTAACCAGGGCTCAGAAAATCTGTTATTACTATTTTTCACTGGGAATAGGACCCAAATATAGCTATTGTGTAACATGACTTAAGAGGTTTGTAGAACTAATGAAGAACCTTGTGCATGTATCTTCCATTTCCATAAATTTGATCAGCAACAATTACTTTATAAACACCAGATTTAAATCCTGGCTTTTAAACATGACTATGTAATGCAAAATGAGGACTATAGTACCACTACATCCATCACCTTGAATTCAAGCTGAGAAATAGATATATGTGGTCATTTAGTTAATGGGACAAAGCAATGAGAGTTGTTTAACATCTAAAATACAACATAATAAATATTCTAAATGAGAGGAGCTTTTCGTGTTTGTTTGCTGCTCTAATTTAAATTAGCAATTGCATATTTAAAGGGCTTAATAAATGCAAGTTTAGCTTAAGGCTACAGTGTAAAGCAAACAATTTTTCACAAAGGGAGAGATAATGTAAGACAAATACTTGTTCACAAAGGGAGAGACATTGTGGCACCTAGCATATGGTAGCAGGGACAGAGCACAAAATTGGAGGGAAATGTGCCAACTTATTCAGATTATTTATAAGCCATAGGAAAATATGGGATTTATTTTAGCTACATGACATAGTCAGATTTTTGCCCACTAATTCCAGTGTACAGCAATCAAATTGCAAATACGTAATGCATTGTAATCCAATATAGCTGTTTTAAATATTGACATTCTGATATTGTGAAACACAATATATTGCCCTCCCAGAACACTTGTTAATATTTCTTGTCTCAATTGATCTGATGAGCCTTAACTATCTTTCTAAATTATAGGGATTGGGGATAACAATCATAGCAAGATATCTGTCGCATTTTCTTTCTTTAAATGTCTTTTCTATTAAACCAGCATTGTGTATCACCTGAATGTATTTGTTTGTTCTCCCCTACCCCCACTATACACAGTGCAGGATAGAAAAACGCAACTGATGAATCAGAAATTCTTTTTTCATTTCTGTAATTATCACTTTTTCATTTAATATGGCATTGCAGATACTCACTGGGATAAGAAAAGCTCTATGAAGTCAAGGAGTAATATGGTCTCTACCGTAAAATTAATATTTTTAGAATAAAAAAATAAAGGTGTTGCTTACTGAATGGGATCCTTTCCTCTAGTCTAGGCTTGGTGTTCTACTATAAGTGTTGTGGGGCTGGAAGCAAGGTCTTTAGTTCAGTTAATTCAGGGGGAAATGCCTGTATGCTCTATTCATAAATTCCAAAATTCATAAACCTGAAATAAATAAGTGTATTCTGATCAGGCAGCCACTCTAAGAACAAAATGTGGAGACACAAAATGGTCCAGAATTGAAAATGGAACATGAGAAAGTTGAATCCTGTCACCTATACTATTCAACATATACACAGGAATAATGATAAGTAATGCACATTTGGAAGAATCTGTCCTACTTGTTTTACTTTGGTAAAACAAATCTACCGTGTTTCTCACGAAATAAGGCTGGGTCTTATTTTTTTTTGAGTGCCGAAAAAACATCTAGGAAGTCTTTTGGGGGGTGAATTAATTTCTCCCTCCCCCTCGCACCAACACCATCTCCAACAACAGCGTCTGAGTTGCTCCCACTTTTCCCCCGTCCCCGTAACAACAGGGAAAAAAAACATTTTGAGGTACCTGGGAGCGCCGCACACTGCGTTTTGGTTTAATCCCGAGTGGCTGGGTGGCTGTGAGAAGTGAGCGTCTCTGCTGCTGCTACCCTTGGTGCTCCAGTCTCGGGCTCTGCAAGTTTGCAAAAGTCCCGGTGCGCAGCCCGTTCCTGCATTCCAAGCGCCAAGGCTGAGCTGCAGCTGTCCCTCTCTCACCAGCGCCTTCTCCAACAACAGCGGCAGCAGTGGCGGGAACCGTGGAAGTTACAGAGGCGGCTCCCCCACCTGAGAAGCAGCTGAAATGCTTCCACAGTTCCCACCACTGCTGCCGCTGTTGTTGGAGATGGCGCTAGCAAGAGAGGGACAGCTGCAGCTCAGCCTGGGAGCTTGGAATGCAGGAACGGGCTGCGCACTGGGACTTTTTCAAACTTGCAGAGACCAAGGCTGGAGCACCAAGGGTAGCAGCAGCAGAGATGCCTGCTTGGCTCTTCTCACGTCCACCCAGCCACTTGGGATTAAACCAAAACGCAGTGCGCAGCGCTGCCAGGTACCTCAAAATGTTTTTTTACTCCTGTTGTTACGGGGACGGGGGAAAAGTGGGAGCAACTCAGGCGCTGTTGTTGGAAACAGCGCTGGTGAGAGAGGCGCCAGCACCGGTGGGAACCGTGGAAGCTATGGAGGCCTGAGAAGTGGCTGAAACGCTGCCGGACATCCACGCCAACGCCACCCACCTGCTGACCCGGGTAAGGGAGGGGCCCTCCATACTCCACCATGATTGGCTGTTAGGAGCGGCTGATGGTGAGGCGTAGCTGCCTGCGGGGCACTCCTAATGGCAAGTTCCCCTCCGCCTTCCCCCCCACTTTCGCATGTTTTAAACTAGGCCTAAATTTGGCGGAAGGGGCTTAATTTCATTTTATGCCTAGAAAACATGCTTGGTCTTCTTATGGGGGGGGGCGTATTGTTGGAGAAACATGGTATATACCAAATACAAGTTAGGCAGATATGACCTTGTTGATGACCCTCACTCAGCACATAACAGATATAAAATTAACGTTAACCACTCCAAACTTGATTGCAGGAAGTATGATTTCAGCAACAGAGTGGTCAATATCTGGAACTCACTACCTAATTCTGTTGTCACCTGCTCAAATCCCCACTCATTTATCCTCAAACTAACCTCTATTGACCTCACCCCATCCCTAAGAGGTCTGTAAGGGGCGTGCATAAGCACACAATCGTGCCTACCATCCCTGTCCTATTGTCCCCAATTATTAGTTCCTATTTCTTATATTTAAACTTATGTTTATTCTTATTTCTATTGTATTGTAAGCTTTTGATAAAATAAATAGATAAAAAAATCTACCACTGGAGTTAAAATTGGTAGTAGAAATATCAACCACCTTCAATATGCAGATGATACAATGTTACTTGCAGAAAGCAAGGAAGATCTGGACTGGTTAATTTGGACCACACCTTAACATCAAGAAAACAAACATAATGACAACTGCAGAGAAGACACAGGTCAAAGTGCAGATTGACAATGAGACCATCGAAATAATAAAGGAATTCATCTTCCTGGGCCAAAGTGGTGACTGCAGTCCTGAGATCACAAGGCGTATAACACCTGGAAGAGCTGTAAATGTCTGCATGAATAACATCTGGAAGTGTAAAGACATCAGTGTCACAACCAAATGCAGATTAATTAATGCAATAATTTCTCCAATTGCTACTTATGACTATGAAACATGGACTCTGAAAAAGGCAGATAGGAAAAAGGTGGCCTTTGAACTGTGGTGTCGGAGGTGATTATTACACATCTCATAGACTGCAAAAATAACAAAGAAAATCCTAGACTGAACCTCCCCAAAAATATCACTTGAAGCCAAGATTGCTGAACAAAGGCTGTCATATTTTGGTCATGTCATGAGAGCTGATTCACTCAAAAAGTCAATCATGCTGGGAGTGATCAGTGGAAAAAGAAGGGGCTTTTATAGTGCTGGTTAGACCCTATAAAAGATGACACTGAAATGACCATGGCAGATCTGAAGGAGGCGGTGCGATACAAAGGGGCATGGAGAGTGCTGATCCATAGAGTGGCTGAGAATCGGACACAACTGATGGGTCATGACTGCTTCACTTAATCACAGAACTGCCAGTCCCAATTGTGGTCATTCAATGAGGACTACCTATGCTAAATCCAGTAAAATCAAACTGCTTGCAGTAAACATTAATGATGAAGTTAATGTTTAAATATTTTGGACACAGAATGAGAAAGCAAGAATTACTTATTATGTAGAGAATACCCAATATTTGGAAACATCAAAGGGAATTGAAAAACAAGCTGATAAGAGGCAAAGTAGTTAGATACAGACACTGATAACACAAACAGAAGCTTACAAGGACTCAAAGAAACTATGACTTCCATACAATCCTGATAAAATGAGAATTCGAAATGACTAAACTATTGAATGTTTCCTATGTGCTCTGCTCACTGAGCTAATGCAGGGTTGAAAAACTCTAGGATTCTGAGGGGACTCCAACACTTAATCAGGCAGGATCAACTAAAGATTAAATTGCCTCCATCACAAATCATGGAACTGTCTCAACTTGGCAATGTACAAATCATAGCCCAAGCAAAATTTCAAGACAGGATGGATATGGCCTCTATATTGGGAGGATGAAAATTACCCTACTGTTACAGTCTAATCACTTCTGATGAAATATGACCTCACATTATTTATCTCAGAGATACCAATAGCAATAGACTTATATACTGCTTCACAGTGCTTTTACAGCCCTCTCTAAGCTGTTACAGAGTCAGCATATTGCCCTCAACAATCTGGGTCCTCATTTTACCCACCTTGGAAGGATAGAAGGCTGAGTCAACCTTGAGCCTGGTGAGATTTGATCTGCCAAATTGCAGGCAGCCGGCAGTCAGCAGAAGTAGTCTGCGGTACTACATTCTGACCACTGCACCACCGTAGCTCTACCTGGAATCTGGAATCTGAAGGCATGATTTGTTTTTTAAATGTTCTAAGAAAATTCTTAGGAGACACCATCAGTGAGGCCTTTGATGGGATGATGAAGCACAGCAGGCTTTCCAAATATTTCCTCTCAAGTACTTTAGTTAGTGATGAGAAGGCCAAGTTCTGGAATGGTTTGGAGAATGACAGAGGCGTTCTGTGATATAAGATTTATTTTAAGGCTAATTGTATTCATGTTGGAGTTTGTGTTATGCATCTTGAACGCATGCTATTGAACACATAGTTCATGTATACAAGTACTGTAAGACCCATGTTTGCAAGTACTGTACAGATACATAAAACTCAACTATATATTACAAATGCCTTATTTTTTTTTTTACTAATTTGTGATATCTCATCACTAAAATAAAACTCATAGTTTGAAAAATAATACATAATCTCTTAGCATATTCAGTAGTGATTTTAAAATCCTCTGTAAGAACACTGCCTTGCATCCAGCTTCAGAAGACCATTCTCCAAAAGCAAGAACTGAGCACTGTACCTCCTCTCATCCATGCATGAAATTCTGCTGTCAAGACCAGGGTTTTCAGAAATGGCAGCACATGAAGTAATTAGGAAGGTGAGTTCTGATTTTACCTCACTTTGCATATTGATGCAACAAGCCAATGAAATTAAGCAGTACGTGTTTTGCTTCTGACTCTTTTAGAAATGACAACAATCTGACCCATGTTTACTAAGTGAGTTTTTAACGAAATGCTACTGTACATCATCATGACTCCAAAACATGCAGCTGCAAGTGATTAATTATACCCTGGAATACCTAATAACAGACACTTCTGTTTAAATTATATATGGCACCTATTAATTTATTGTCCTTAATTATTAAAGTAAGAATGTTACATTGCACTTCTATCCCAAAGTCTGCTTCTATAATTTGCATACATTTTATCCTTGTCTTTCTTCTCGATTACATGGCTCTACTAATGGAAAGAATGTATCATTTCTTAATTAGTTAATTCTTACTTGTAATCTGCATATCCCATTTAATTGGCATTTTTCATGGCACCAACCTTAATCGTATGTTTTGCATAACTAACAACCTTTGAAAAAGGAAACATTTAGAAGAAATGAATAGTTGGTTTTTACAAAAAGCCTCTCTATTATACCCTTCCTCTGGTGACAGACATACTATAACTACATAGCCCCTCAAATTCAAACACAAGGCATAATTTCTTGGCCTTGAAAATTAAATTGATGTTTGGAACAGATTAATAAAAACTTGTTCATATGAAGATGTTTGTCAAGGAAAACAGTCATACCAGAAGGTTCTTAACTTAGAATAATAGATCAGTTTATTTGGTCAAGTGTGATTAGACACACAAGGAATTTGTCTCTGGTGGAGAAACTCTCAGTGTACATGCCAAGCAACATAATAATGATAATCATAATAATACCAATAGAGGGAATAAAGAAGATAATAAAGATAAATAACAATATACAGCCATTCTACATAGGCATTAGCACTATGGGAATTAGTTGTTCAGTAAAGTAAAGGCAAAACTGTCCTGTGTCTAGTTGTTTTTGCCTGCAATGGCCTATAGCACCATTGGGAAGGGGTATGAGTGGAAAAACTGAAACAGTTTATGTCCAGAATGTGAGGGATCTGCAAATACCTTCTCAGCCTTCCTTCTGACACAACAATATGCAGGTCTTCTTTGGAAGGCAAGCTGGTTGCAATTCATATTAATGAGAAAAATATCATAAAAATTCAATTTAAAATACAGGTGTTAAATTTGCACAACAAACATTTTATAGTTGCTAGTTGTGTGGCTTAGTGTTCCTAGTTTCTAATTATTCAGTCATGAGTACTGTAAGGGAATGAAGACATGCTGATGAAGAGATGTTTCAGTAACTCAGTCCTAGGAAACTATTGAAAGAAATTCGAAACAATTCCATTTAAATTCTGGGCAGAGAAAAATTTTGTATTTTTCCCCCTCTGCTAAACTTTTTAGTTCTTTCTAGTGTCCACATGTTGAAATAATGAAATTATTTACATTTGTTATGTCTTGCAAAAATGAAAGCAGGATCCATTGTAAAAGTTTTAATATTCAAAATGAATCAAGACTTTTTATTTCTAGCTTTCCATTTATAACTTTCTAACTTCAAAATTTTACTTAGCCTTTTTGCTATTTATTTCAGATTCTTTAAATTCTTAAGCTTCTGATTACATTTTTCTTTAGTTCAGGATTGAAGGTAAACTCACATGGCATTTTCAAATTTCTCATTTCAAAGATCTCAAATAGCTAAGAAGTGGTTAATGAGCAATTTCCAAAATTGAGGTCAGCACACTTAACCATCCTTTAAAAAGGCACCAACTTCAATTGAGAGCAAGATGGCTATTCTTGCTGTCTTCCAGCACTGTCATGGCCCAGGACTCGTTCTCTGACTCTGAAGAAGTTATTCCAGCTAAACCAGTGGAATATATCAGCCTCAGAAGATACCAAGCCAGGAATCACCTGAGGCTGATCAAACTCAGATACTTAGCACTCAGATTATTATGTGTAACCACCAAGCCTTTGGACTGAGTAAGGAATGGAGAGCAGAGATAATCAGTGAAGCTTCTTGCTAACCAAGGACTAACTCTCTTAATTAAAGACAGCTGGCTGCAGCCTGATTTAAGAGACAGCCCTGACCCATGCTTTGCTATTGGAAATAATCATCTTATTTCCTGCTCTGGTATATTTTTCCAGTGATTCTGTTCATGATTCATGAAACCCTGACCTCTGGATTGGCTCATAAATTTGACTTAGCTGTCTAAACTTGGGATTGTATTTGATTTCTCTTCTAGAGGTCCCAATCAGAATAGACCTGAAAGGGACCTTGGAGGTCTTCTAGTCCAACCCCCTGCTCAAGCAGGAGACCCTATACCATGGGTGTCAAACTTGCTGCATCACATTGCCCAGTGGTGGGATTCATTTTTTTTTTTTTACTTGGTGGGCATGGCAGGAAAAGGATACTGTAAAATCTCCAGTCAGAGGTAGTATTTGCCAGTTCTCCGAACTACTCAAAATTTCCGCTACCAGTTCTCCAGAACTGGTCAGAACCTGCTGAATGCCACCTCTGGCGTTGCCATCATGTAATGTATTGTGATGTTTTTTCCCCTTTGCATCGTAAGTCTGCTTTTCCTCTCCTGGAAGCCTCAACGCACATTACTGATAAATGGATTCAGTGTATAAAATCCCTGATTTAAAGATGCAATCTTTAAGTTTGATTACGTAAAATTCTGATTTATTTTGATTTCTTGATGTTTCTATATTCCTGTTTTGTAGTCACTCACTTAATAAAAAGTTCTGGAAAACTCAATATTTGCCTTCAAACCAATCAGAAAAACAAGCAGGAGTTGGTTTTAAAAGTAGGATGTTCAGATATTTTTTTCTATATCCATTAAAACTGGTACAAGTAGAATTATTGAAGTTAATTGTAATTCTGCACATTCAACAGATGGCAAATAGAGACCAGGGAAACAGCACCATGACCATTCATCTCAAGAAACTAAGATTCAATGTGAGTTTATATATTGAGTAAGAAAGCCAAGGCTCCAAACTTTTTAAAATATAAAATAATTATTACATAGACCAGAACTGAGATTAAATAAATAGGAGAAAAGTAAAATTGTCAATATATCACTACTAATAACAAGTCCAAGGTTCTTGAATCAATTATTGCGCACAATACAATAGCTCCTTATTCTCATATAACAAGTCCATTCCTATAAAATGAAATTAGCTGAATTGGATGTGCCTAGATAACCAAAGAATGATAGGACACAATAATTATTCTCAATCCAAGGAAGACAATGTCCTTGTTAAGGAAAAGGAAGGTCCTGGGAAAGGAGAGGGTTATTTTGATAATGTGGGAGAACCAATCCTTGAGTGAGAAACACATATAATCTTATATCGAAGATATTAATCCAAGAGTCAGAGAGTTTATGGATGCAGGTTATTAATCATTAGAAACACAGAGGGATTGGGTGATACATGCATAAAATTCATAGAGATTTGCTGCTAGAAAGTCCTGAGGAGGAAGCAGATTGAGCTGGGAAGAGGGTTGGCATAAATCACACTGGGACAGCGGTCGCCAACCGGTGGGCCACAGCCCACTGGTGGGCCATGAGAAAATTTTGGTGGGCCGCAGAGAAATCTCATCCCCAGAGCACCCCCACAAAGCAATTAATCCAGGCTGCGCAGAAACACAAGGCTGCGCTGCCCACATGGCCCACGGGAACCCTCCCCGCCCACTCACTCCTTATCCAGCAAACTTGTCTGCTAAGTTGCTATTTTTCCTTTTTCAAACCATTATCTATTCTGCTGTGCAGGGAGATTTAGATTAGCTAGGAAGCAGGAAATGGTTGGATTTCTTGCTTTCTAGCTAAGCACAGCCGAACCTCCCTTAAGACCGAAGGTTTGCATGTAAGCAAATTCAGTGCAGACTCACAGCAAGCAAATTTGAGAGACTGAGCTAGCCGATGGCAGATAGATAGATCACTGAATGATTCTGTGAGCAATTCCATCTGCCTGCTTTGCCTGATTTCAATATTTACATGCATGGTGTGTTGAGAGTTAATTTTGTGAGTTTGCTTGCAAACAAATTTTATGTGACAGACTGAGCTAGCCAATGGCAGATAGATAGATTTCTGAATGAATCTGTGATTCTGTACGCAACTCAATCTGCCTGCCTACTTTGCCTGATTTTGGGTAAAAGTTGTTCTTTTTTAATAAAATTTCAATATTTATATAAATATTTATAATATTTACATACAATCCATGCTCAGCCAATCACATGACCATCAAGCCACACCCACAAATGAGGCCACGCCCACAGAACCAGTTAGTGGTCCCTGGGATCTAAAATTATGAGTTTGGTGGTCCCTGAGGTCCAAAAGGTTGGCGACCCCTGCACTGGGAAATGTAGTCAAGCAATCCTTGTAGCTAAATTTAGGTATTAGATTGAATTCCAGGACTTCTAAGGTAAATTTCTCAAAAAATGATACTTGTCTGATTCAGGTTAAAAGACAAAACTCACAGATTTTAGCATATGGGTTCATACCAGAAAAGGGGATTTAGTGTTGTTAAGCACTGGAAATGTTTTGGGACAAGCTAAGTCTATACAATAAAAACTTTTTGTAATGCCGGCATTAGTAATGCAATTATCCGAATTTATGGTGCATCTGCACCGCAGTGTATGTCACACTTGAAAAAGGATTAACAGAGCTAGAACAAGTGCAGATGAGGGCTTCCAAAATTATCAACAGACTTGTTTTTTCTATGAGAAAATGATATAGCATTTGGGATTTTTAGCTTGGGGAAAAATGAATAGGACATGTTCAAGGCATATAAAGGCATGCATTTATTTGAAAGAGAGGTTTTTCTCCTCTCAAATACTAAAACCAGAGCCATCCAATGAAATTAAGTGGAAAGAGATTTTAGAACACACCAAAGCAAGTATGTCATAGAGTATAAAATCTGTGGGCTTCATTAGGGCAAGTGTTGAGGAAATGGCCATTAACTTGATGGCTTTAAAGGGGGTTTGCATCAAATCATGAAGCTGACTCTATTAAGGGTTATTAATAGCAAAGACTGTTATTTTGGGGTTGGGCCAGCATGCCATCAAATGAAGATTATTGGAAAGACATTTATAATACACAAAAGAGCACTTCTTCACACAGCACATAATTAACATTTGGAATGTGTAAGCACAAGACACAGTAATGATGGTCAGTATAGGATAGGTCTATAATGGGCTATTAGTCTTAAAGACTGAATGCTAGCTTCTCTTAGAAACAAAATGCTAGACTGATATATACCTTAGACTGATCCAGAAGGGCTATTCTTCTAGCCTAATGGACACAAGTTTCCACAGAAAAGAAAGCTTGGAGAGAGCCACTAGAAGCAAAAGAATGGAAGTGTCCTATAATAGTTTTCTAAACATTACAGAATAGGTAATGTTTTTTATTTTATAGTCCCTTATTATTTCTTGATTATTACAGGCATGGTGGCTCAGTGGCTGAATGGCACTGGAGAAGGTCTGTACTCCAGCAGTTCAAGTCCTAGTTCTGCATGACAGAGAAAGCTCCAGTCACTTGCCTCAGCTTCTGCAACACAGAAGTTTGAAAGGACACTATATGCAAATACATAAATAAGTACCACTCCAGTCAGAACAAACAGTGCTTTAAGCTGCAGCACTTCATCCAGTGCTAGACCTGCCTGAATGTAATGCCCAAATGCAAGATGATATTGGGAGTGGGAAATGCCACAGAAGCCCTTGCAGAACACTGTCAAACCTTTTGATTGTGGAACTAGTTCACCTCCTATGGTACATTTTGGATAAGTGCGTGTACTGAACAAACTAGAAATCGTCGGCAGCCAAATAACTACTCTGTATTAGCACTGTAGTCTTTTGTCTGATGTAACATCACCATACACTAATTAAGTAGATAGGTAGGTAAGTAAGTAAACAAATAAATAAATTTGTTGATGAAATAGCTAATAAACCATGCTAAATGATAAACCACTATTTATTTACTTCAGCACAAAAAAAAGTCCCAGAGTAGCTGACTTAAGATAAAACAATATTTGGTTGAAGCAGTATAAGTCAAGAATCTGTTCTTATTACAGCCCAATTTAATGCAGCTATAATGTTTTAATAAGAGTAATACAGCCAGACATTGTTGGCTGCCTTGTAACAGAGAAGGAATCCTAACATTATAGGCCCTCAGCTGAGCCAATGGAATTCTCTACCTCCCCTTCCATCTCAGTAGACAGAATGGAAGCTGGTTGAAAGGTAGGGAATATTTTGCACAAGGAAGAGGCAATGCCTGAATGAAGCAGCTTTTTGGGCAGGAGGTTGACTTCCTAATCTTTCTATGTCCCTTATGCAGTCAGAGAGGAATAAAGGCCTGAGACTTTGGTAGATCATATATTTTATATACATTTATATGCAAGTAAGTAAAAGAAATATGAACCAAGTATTGGTTGGAAAGAAAATCCTACCATTATGATTTTATGAATCCCATTATTGCATTATCATTTCCCTTAAGGGTACATTCAGCACAGAAAGGGTTACCAAATATATGAAGTATGTAAAATGTATTAAAAGAGTGAAGAAAGCAATGGCGAGTTGGGTTTCTTATTATTAATTTAATACTTTTATAATCTGCCTGATTTACTGAGGTAAGGCATGATTTAGCATGCTGTGATCCAGGGTATGAAATCATTCAGCTTGAGGTTTTTGCTGTTCTGACAAAACACATCCTAGATGTATCAGACAGGATGATGATGAACTGAACTTTATGTGCCCATCTAGAAAAAAACCAGAAAGGCACAAAGGACAAAGGCATTATTGTCATTTCAAAACAATCAAGCAAAAATGCAGGGTGAAATCACTCCCTTTCAAATAAAACTGTGTGTCTAAAGGCATTATTAGGAATATATTATAAACAGGATAAAATAAAATAAAAAACCTATGTATGTATGTAATGTGACCAAGGGAAATTTAACTTGACAACAATAAGCTAAACTTTTTCATGTCGGATTACAAAAGAGTTTCAGACTGTCAAAATTCTTAAATTTTACTGAGCCAAAAAACCTGTTTGAGTCCATTAGGATGCTGATATCAGATGAGATTGTGCTACACTAACACATGGTGAATGAAGGTTAATATAAATGAAGAATGAGAATCATGTTTCATGTAGTTTTATGTCTAAGAGCAAGAACGGATGAGTAATGATCTAATATAGCTGTTATAGGGCTGCATGATTTCATTTTGCAGTTCATAAACCAAATATTCACACTGTACTCCTGCCTATGGTTCTCATATCACATTAATAAATAATGTTGTTAACCAACTATATGCTGAAGGCGCATAACACAAACTTCGGAATGGCACTATAGGGTTGCAATTGCCTTGTTGAACAGATGGATATCTTAGGTTGGAGTTCAACGCTGGGAATTTGACCCTATTGTTTCTTCTTCTCAATAGCTTTTGTTATTTGCAATGATAAACTTCCACATTGATTGGCAAATAGGAGGCATTGCTTGTGATGTGATTTCAATTTTCTTTGTCATATACATTTCAAATGGGAGTTTACAGAGTGAGCAGTTTGAAATGGGAATTATTTTTTAGGATTTCTCTTTCCAGTGCTTTTCAGTATCTTCATGAAACAGCTGGAGAAGATTTTTAGGAGAAATCTACCTTTTAGGTATGTTTGCCCTGGGTGGAGTTGCCCTCTAAACTGAGGTAACAACCAGAAGTTGTCTTACTAGCTTTGCCTGGATAATGGGGGCAAGTAAATGTACACAGACTGAGCCCCAAACTCATTTTACACCCTCCCATAACTCCTGGGAACAGCCAACTGGATAGTGATGCCACCAGTAACTATATTAAAAAAAAACAACCCTTCTCTGCCAATGGTTTACTAGAGGAAGACAAGTGACAAATCTTCAAACTTTGAAGGACTGAGGATTTCTTTTCTCCATAGCCTGCAACCAGTCATGGAGGACTGATACTTTAATTCCTCTTGTGAAAAGGTAAAATGGATGACCTGAACATGGTGGACAAACACACTGGTAAACTTCAAGCCCAATTATTGCAATGTAGGTATGGTTTTCTTTACATCTAGAAATTTCACTTGGAAGCCAGGCTAATCTTTGGAAATACTCAAAGAAATCAAATCACTCTTGTGCAGAAAACTGTACAGAAACTGCAAACAGTCCTTTAGGTGGATTATCAAGTGCTGGTGTACAGATAGCAATAGCACTTCGACTTATATACCACTTTACAGTCCTCTCTAAGTGGTTGACAGAGTCAGCTTATTGCCCCCAACAATCTGGATCCTCATTTTACCCTCCCTCTGAAGGATGGAAGGCTAAATCAACCTTCAGCCTGGTGAGATTTGAACTGCCAAATTGCAGGCAGCCAGCCAGCAGGCAGCAGAAGTAGTCTGCAGTACTGCACTCTAACCACTGCGCCACCATGGTCATGCCACAGGCAGATCTGGGAGTAGCTTACCATTGAACTCTTCCTATGGCTGCCTAGAATTTTGGATTTGAAAGGATCTGTTGTTCCTTTTCTTCAAAAAGGTTTTTAAAATGTACCTTTCTGAAATTTAAAGTTTACATTTAAATTTTTAATTTGAATACACTGGTTTTATTTTAAATTGCTGTAGGATTCTAATAATAGTATGACACTTCTATAAAAAGTGATATGGTACACTAATATTAAACAATAATCTATTCTTTATAACCATACTTTTACATAAAGTAAAATCCAAACAAATCACAGGGCGCCAGTAAACACTGGCTACACAAATTTGACAAGCAACAAAAGGATCTGTAAAGGTCTTACCCATACTGTGCTAGCAAATATAGAGAATAACAGCAGTCAATACATTCAAAGAAGTTAACTTACATACCAACACCAACCTTAATTTCATATGCTAGCAAAGTAATGCTAAAGACCATTTAATGCAGATTAAAGCCCTACATGAAAAGGGAAATGCCAGATGTTCAAGTCGGCTTTAAGAAAGGCTGAGGAACATGAGACATTATTGCTAATGGCTGCTGAATAATTGAGAAAATGCCAATTTGTATTTCATATTTTGTTTTCTATGCTTATTATTATTTTTATATTTTATAACATTAATTATGCTATCTTTTTGTATTCTATGTTTATTACCTATTTGCAGCAGTCTTTTAATGTAGACAGCCACATTAATTTCTTAAGTAAATACACAGCCAGGGAATATCAAAATTTCTGATTACAGAAATAGCGTCAATTGTATTTATCATGTCAAGCTGTGAAATGTACTTAGAAAAATAGGAATTTCAGAACATTTCACTGAATTCATGCAAAATCTATTCACAGATCAGTAAGCCAAATATGAGGCAAAAAAGAAGCAAGAATGACCAAGCTCAAATTATCCTGCTTTGGACAGTTGCAAAGACACATTGTCTGGAAAAGGCTCTAATGCTGGGAAAGGGGAAAGGAGAAGAGAAGAGAATGATCAGCAGCCAAGTCAATGATCTGAAAGTCAAACCTTACTCAAAGATAGGAGAAAAAAATCATGTACAAACTAGCATTTTGATCTTACCCTACTTTAAATTCTGGCAAACTTTCAGCAGAATCCACACAATTATACCAAAATGGTAAGCTATGTATGATGTCATAATCAAACAAATAACTCTATGGTCTGTGGAATTTCCAAAACAAACGGCTTCTATATCAGCTATTCACTTGTTTTCCTTTTAATTTGTCTCTTATTGTATTATTCCTTCTTTTCATTCCTTTTTTTCTTTGGATTTTGTATTTAAAAAGCTTAATAAAAATAAAACTTAAAAATACATTTTCTGACTTGCCTTTTATTGTATAAAATGAAAGTTATCTTATTGATTCTGTTCACATAGATATTTGCAATAAGCATTCAGTATTAGTTAGGAATGCTTCAACTGCTTCTTAAGTTCTGTTTAATGAATTATTGAAAATTAAGAAAAACTATTTTGAAAAAAAATACACTAATTACTAGTAATTGGAGAGTAATTGGAATTGGAATTATTAAGCAATTGATGAAAAACAAAATTTTACTGTCATCAAACACAGAAAAATATTTAATGTTTTGTCTGTTACAGATTGAACAGGATACTTACATGATGCTGACTTCTATTCTAATATCACTCCAATCAACAAGTGTTAAATTCCACCAGTTTAAGCCCACAATATTTTCCATAAAATCCATACATGATGGATTAAATGAAGGACCTAAAATGAAAGAAAATAAAAATAACATGTAAAGTTATCCTCAGACTTTCTGTCACCTGCTTAGAAAGAATAGTTTACCTCCACTTTGCAACTACATCACAAAATAGCATAATCAACACAAAATGTTAACCTTGAAAAGTTTAATTTCTTCTAGAAATATAAAAGCAGAAGAAGGCTCAAATGTATTCTTTAATTAAATACAATGTGTTTATATACAATGTGTAGAAAGAAGGGAGGGATAATTAAGTAAAAGAGAGATCATGTAGTGCAATTTAAGAAATGTGGTCTTTTTGTGTCATGAAAATCAGATATATTTGAAAGTGTTGGTATTCTGTCAACATTCGAGGGCACACCACCAGATGTTGTTACCAACAGATCTCATTAAAATTAATGGCACTTGCACAGGAGTAATACTCAATGGAGTTTTCCATCAATTCATTATTGCTATTGTTATGATACACATCACTCCTCAGGGCATTCTCAATGAATTCCCCATTAAAAAAAGAGTCTACAAGAATTAATCTATTGTTATCCAACTAGGACAGAAAAGAAACAAAAAAAACTTAATGAGGGAGGAAAAAGCTGAAAGCTAAATAAAATTATGTGGAATTAGAAGTGATTCATAGCTTTGCTCAGGCTCAGGCTATGTAAGAAATGGAAGCAAGATAAAATCTAAAGACTACACAAACACTCCTGAGAGGATTAAGTCTTATGCCCCATTAAGACTTCAGAGGAACACCATTTTAAGATGAGTATTGTAAAACTAGTCTGACACATTAGAACAAAAACAGTCTGATGGTTATTTCACAAGGGTATCTATGAGGCACCAGTTTACACAATGCCCTATTCATAGAACAAAGATAAATAACTAAGCAGCATGTGTACATGCAAAGTGGCTCTGAGAGACTATTTGTTTTAACAAACTTGAGACTGAGTACTACAGGAAAATATTTCCCTTGCTTTAACTGCTTTATTTGGTCCATGTTTTGCTTGTGTCTTTTACTATATATAGGCAAGTCAGGAGATTTTTGCCTATTAAAAAGCTTCAGAAAATATTGCCATCTCATCTATCTTGGGTTTGCTTTAAAGAGGTCAAACTCAGTTCTGAATTCTAAAGAGGCTGAAATCATTGTATGGTCCATGCAACTTCTACCTGGGGAAGCTACAAATCCTGGCTATCAAACTAAGGAAGACAAATTTACACAATAGGTATGAGTATTCATAACATTGCAACTCCCTTGATCATTGTTAAAATACTGAAAATTGGGCATGTAGGCCTCTCAACTTCAACTAATATGCATTCTGCGGTGACATCAATTAATCAGAAAAAAAATAGAATAACGGCTTGTAAATCAGGTTTTAAATCAGAGTTGAAGTACATTTTGTTAAGTAATTTTAAACATATCTGTCTCAACTAATCGATGGGCAAGGTTGAACTATCAGAACTTCATATATTAAGTAAAAACATTCACAAGTTGCTCACTTTATATGAGATGCCATTAAACCATATAATCTGTCAACATTGTAACCATACTTCACCAGAAATGGAAATTATCATTATCAGCTTTGGAAGAGGTGAAGCTTCTAACCACTTTAAAATCATGTTTTTTTAACTTGATTTGTTCTGAAATAAATAATCTTATACTTCCAGGAAACAATGATTAATTTGATGGTTTTTGTACCTGGTGTTTTATTCAGTGTTTTAAAACCTTCGTGAAAGGGCAACTTCAGCCAACAGAATTCTCATGCGTATTTCTGCTTATTATTTTGAGAAAGAATTGCCTGAACCAGGCAGATATTTACACAAATTAATATTTATATTAATTTGTTAATATTAATGCATAATAATTATTAATATTTCAGTTCATCAGTTGAACCTTCCTTCCTTGAAATAAGTTTCTTAAAACACATGATTGATTAAACTTAGTAGGAGTTCTAAATAAACATATATATGAATTTTCAGTTAAATTTACAATGCTAGCAACAAAATCAGTGCTTCCACTTTTTCTATAAATGTTCACTCACTATGATTAAATAATTGCTAGGGCAAACATCACAAACAAAAATGACTGTAAATATAAATGCCTCTTATTTAGAAAAAGAATGGAAATCCCCACATTTATCAATATAAGAAAATTGAAAATTCACTATATAGGAGAAAAAGGCAAATTTGTTTAATCTGATCATTTGTTACAATAAAGTATCCCTATTACAGATGTCATTCAAAATCCGTATTGCAGATGATCATGACATATGATCAGTTCAAAAGATCTGAAATTGATATTTCCTAAAATGTATCATCTACTAGTAAGACGTACTTACCAAAACCTAGAGCTTAAAGAAGAATCCTGTACTCACCTGTAAAGAAAGAATCAGACATTAGATACATGTCAGTTTATGATGAACAGTTTATAAAAGCTCACTGCAGGATATAATCTTCATTGACATTTATGAGCCATAATCTAATACACAAGTCCAGTGAAAACTGACATTCTTTTTACTTCTTATTTAAGGCTGAGAGAGCTGGACTGGCCCAAAAACACCCAGATGAGTCAGATACTTAAGAAAGTATTAGAACTTGGGTCTCCCTATTCCTAGTCCAGCACATTAGATATTCAGTTTAGATCTCATTCATGTCTTATTATTCCTCCAAATAGAAAACATTTCCATATTTTAGACAGAATAGCTTTAAATTATTGACCACAATCTATATATGGTTATGTTCATTTTTTTCAATTGAAATCACACAAAACAAGGCTAATCAACTGATTTAAAAATGTCTGCAACCCAGTTCAGGTGTGTAGATATTTATAATCTGATCCTATGATCATAACACCCTTCTATCATTGGTTCCTATTGACTGTTTACTCTGAAATGGGATTTGATTGAATTTGTAAGAAAACAAAACTCAGAAAAAGGAAATGTTAGTCACAAATATTGTCAGTTTAGTATAGTGGAATTCCAACTAGCAGAATCCAGGAGGACAGCCTTCTCTGCAGTTGCCATGTGAAGCACTCTCCCCCTAGAGATGAGGTGGGCTCTCATTCTCTTGGCCTACTGTAAAGGGGTAAAGCATTAAGAGACTTCTGCGGCCTTGCTTGGGTCACACGAACATGAGGCCATAGGGCTGGTTAGCACCCTAAAGGCCACCCCACCTTTTATTATTTTGTTGTATACCACCCTGAATCCCTCTGTACGATGGGTGGTTCTTGAATATGGTAAATGAACATATTAAATAAGTATTCCTAGAAGAGTAGCTTTTCTTTAATGAAACACATAATGCATAAACAAAACTGCTATAACAAGATAATAAGAAAATACTGGACATTTCAGTTGATCCAGCCAAGTAATAGAATATCTCATTGTCTTCACTGCGTAATTTAGAAAATGCTTGGTTTCCATTATCCTGGATCTCAATTTTTTTAAATACAAAACATATGTTTTATAAAACATAATGCCAGAAAAGGGATCTGGTACTGAACTTGGAACACTCAAAATGTTTTTCTGAAGTTGGAACTTTTCTAGCCTGAAATCTTTTGCTTTCATTTGGAATCTTTTGTGTTGCAATTAACAAGTTCTTTCAATTACAAATATAACATTAGGAACTTCCTTCTGGTACTCAGAAGACTTCAGAATTTCTTTTTAATCTTTCCAATTAAGTCCTCTACGTTGGAAAGATGGGTATCTGTTTGTTAAGCAACATCAAAGGGGACATATGGGATGTTATGTTGTTCACTGCTCCTTGCATGGTGATGCCTCAATTGGCCCAGAGATAAATTTGCCTGCTCTGTAACTTTTGGATTAATGGAAATCTCTGGGTTAAATTAGTTCTTTTTTTCTCTTTTTAAAGATAAAGACTCTAAATCAGATCAGTGACTGATGACTTTATGAATTAAGACTTCACCCAAGTTGTTTTCTTAGCAGCTAAATAAAAATGATTTGCTGATGCTTTCTTCCAGGATGCTTTTTCAATTTCCTAATCTAGCTCATAGTTCTGGGATTTTATGTTGGTCTTCCATCCAGATATTAACAGTTTCAGTGCTAAGTCTGCTATCAGATGCAAGGAACCAGGAACGTCACAAGGATTTACTTAGAGCAGTTTCTTTATTGTTGCTTGCCTATAGATAGGAATCTCACCAAACTAAAGCATAATTTGCATAACTATTAGATATACCTTATGGAAGGTTAAGGAGGGTCCACTCAGGGCCTCTTCCTGTATACTAAGCTGTTTTGCCTCACTCCTTGGGAAAAATCCACACACACACACCCCTGCAATTCTGTACCACATTCCATCACGCCTGCTTAGCTTTTTGTGGTTAGACAAGGCGAACAAGGGGATGCTACCAAGTTGGATAGAACTATTTTTTAGTCATGCTCTATTAAGATTTTTAATAGGTCATACCAACCATGTCAAACTCATCCACTTATTTGAAACATCCACATATCTGAAAGATCTTAAATAAGGATCCTAAAGTGTATCAGTCATGAACCAATTTTTAAAATGGGAACCAAAAGCAGCAGCTCTAGACAGCTTTCTCTGGTTACAGACCTGCTTAACTAAAACTCATGGTGGATTTGTTGTGTAAACACTGGCCTTGGGTTTATATTTCACAGCTATGTGAAATATAATGCAATTTTATTATTCCATGTAATAGCAGTTTAGGATATGATGAGCCAGAATATTATTTCACAGAATTACTCATGAAAAATCTAGCCTCTGTAATTAACATGCCAATCCTCCAGAAACTCTTAATTGATAAAGAGATTGCATTTGGAAAATTATCATTTCTTAGAAGACTAGCTACAGAAAAAAGAATTTCATAAGTTCGCAAGATATATTGTATTGACTTTCACATTAGCAATGGTCAGAATATGGATGCCAAGACTGATTGCTTTTTTTAAATGAATATGTTTATCCAATCAGTTACCTGGTTAATATTAGAGTTATAATCCCCCATTATTTGCGAAGGAATACAGCATTTAATCTCTTTCTAGTACAGCAGTTTCAATAGTACAGGTACCAAAACTTCATACATCCTCTAAAAAGAGCTGGGAAGACAATGAGAAGTTATTGAGCATCCTGTGCTTGACAAGATGTGTATCAAATTCACTTTTGATGGGCACAGCTAATTAATATAGACTCTCATTAATACAAAATGGTCAGTGCTGATTACAGAGATTACTGTATTTTTCAGAGAATAAAATGTATTCCCCCCACCCCAAAAAAGTGGGTAGAAATGTCTATACATCTTATACAGTGAATACGGACCCGTTTTTGGCCTCCCAAAGCCTCTGCGCATCCCATTTTTGCATTCCCTGGTGTCCAAAAGTGCTCTGCAGGCCAAAAAAGTGTCTGCTTTTGACCTCCGGAGGCCTCTGTGGGTCCCGTTTTTGCCCTCCTATTTTCAGTGTTGGGGAGGCCAAAAACGGGACCCATGGAGGCCTCCTGAGGCCAAAAATGTGCTCGTTTTTGGCCTGCAGAATGCTTCAGGATGCCGGGGAGGCCACAAATGGGACACGCGGAGGCAAAGAACTATTTTTTTTTCTTGTTTTCCTCCTCTAAACCAAGGTGTGCCTAGTAGTCCAGTGCATCTGATAGTCCAAAAGATATGGTAATAAAACAGTATCTACACTGGTTCATTCTATGTTTGTATGGGAACTACTGAATGCCACAAGGAATTACAAAACATTCCCTGCTGATGTAATGCTTAAATACAGCTCATTTAAATACATGAGAATGTAATTCCTGTCTCCGTCTAGCTAATAATCACTGATAAAGCTAATTTAATCTATCATATCTATGGACCCATCTGCTTAACCCTAACAGTGAAAGAAGCAAAATGTGCAGAAATTTTGCAACGGATCCCGCAGGAATTAAATTTATACCTCAGGGGTACCCAGAAGGATAAAATGCAATTTAAATGTGTTTTATTTTTTCTTTAATATATAAATTATATTCCATAAATGGTAGCAAAAGTAGTTCTTTTCAGGGTTTTCTATGGATAAAAGTAACAAAATACTGGAAGATGACCTTCTTGAAAAAAGGAGGAGATGTTTATATGAGGCACTCATGATAGTATTTCATATTATTTCAAGAGAAAGGAGAACTTGCAATGCTTTTGCATACTGATTTTATTTGATTTGCTTAAAAGATTTATAAACTAACAACGGGCAAATTTATCTGCATTTATGCTATGAAAGAAACAAGTTGTGTCCTCTAGCGGATTCATATATGGTGATACTATTCCCATATCCATTATACAGTCCACTGTACAAATAATTTAAGTGCATTTCTTAAAGAATTTAGAAAAAAAGCATGAATGTGTATACTCTTGTTAAATCAGAGTTGCTATCAAAGTGTTGATACCCATATGCCTTGCAATAAAAGTTTATCTTGTTAGGCAGCTGGCAGCCTACCAAGGCTGCCTGTCTAGATTTTACTTCATTTGTAGTTAATAGCTAAGACATGTGAAAGATTTGATATTTTGTAAATTTCCGTTAATTCTTACTCTGGGACTTTTCTGTATTCCACAATAAGAACCAGAAGAGGCTCACAGAGGATCTCTGTTAAGACTCTTGTGTATCATTTTTATATTACCTTTTTCATCTATGCAGACAAATTCTTGTAATTTCAAATTTAAAATATATGATTTATTGCTCTAATGAAGCATGATTGCTTTTGTGTTATTTAGGGTTACAAAAACAACTTAGAGCTCTTGCTAGTGAATACATTGTCCCAATGTCCAAGGGATACCTTTCTGGATGGCTGGTAGCTTTTGGTGTTAGATTATATCAACCATGCCTTGGAGGCTGGCTCTGGCAAGGCTCAGGAATCCATAGCATCTTGCCGTCTCTAGCCTGATTCATGTGGACAGAAAGGGTTTGCCTTTAAAAAAGAAGTGGCATGATTTGGAAATTGAGGTACTATTACCACATTCAGATCATGCCCTGCTTCTGTTGTAATTAAAGCTGTCTGTGACCTCCATGGGAGCAGTGGGTTCAATTTGGGGGGAGTCTGCCACAGGCACGTAACAGATCCTCTTAATCTCCAGAAAGTGCTATGGACTTTTCAATATTTCTGGCAGGCAGTTCAGTTCAATGCTTGGTGAATCATTGGCACTGGGAGATGGACTAGGGAGATGGATTAGGTGGCGAGCTCTATTGCTCCCAAGTGGCCTTTTTCGGGGTGCCACTTTCTGCTTGGTTTACTGAGACACACACATACACACTGTTCCTAAGGGTATACTATAACAAATGGCTGTAAATAGCATTAAATATAAAAAAAATGCAAAATTAAAATAACATCCCGAAAAGTATTAAATTACAAGAGACTACTAGTCATCAACATATTATTTCACAACAAGAAAGGAGGATATGCATACAATATACTTTAGGGAAGGTCAATTTTTAAATACGTGTCTACAGTAAGGGCCTAACAAACAATTCTAAAAAAAATTCACATTCTAAGCAATAAGTGGAATAAGAATCCCTCACATGTGTCATATCTATATATGCAATTATATGCAGACTGTAGTAACTTCATAATATTTGGCAATAGGAAAATTATTTTCTTGTGCTGAAATTAATAACCAAAATTCATATTCCCAATTAAAGTTGTTTTAGTATGAAATTTATATCAGAGATAGAGCCCTAAATAATATCTCTCTGTACTACTATGAGCTTTTCTGATGTAATAAATCACAACTAAGACTTTCATTGAAGCACTTTAGACAGTTGGGTTCAGTTGTTGCTAAACTGTCTATGTCTTATCTTCATTTACTGGCCACCTGTCTAAAAAAATAATAATCTTTTTTTTTTTTTATATATAAATTTTTATTATTTTTTTAACATAAAAAACACAACAACAAAGCATAAAAGTATCAGCTCCCCCATATTTTTGTACACACCGTAAGTCGGTTGGTCCATCGGTTTTGTGCATTCACCTCATAGTCACAATTACAGTTACTTTATATAATACTCTTATCAATACAAATTTATAAATCCTAGTATCTCTATTAAAGAAAAAAAAGAAAAAATTTGACTAAACTTTTATTCGGTCATGCCTTTATGAGATAACTATATTTTAAATATTTTATTCTAAAACAAATCTTATAATCATACCAATTCTATCCCAAATATGAAAAAGAAAGAAACAAAGAAAGCTATTATATAAATATAGTATCAAAAACCAATAAAAGGAAAGGGAAAATAAAGTCATTATTATTCCTTATTATCTAACTTTTATATTTTAATATTTCATCATTCAACCATTGATAGAAAAAATCCCAAACTAAATAAAATTGTTTATCTTCTTGCTCTCTAATTTCAAAAGTCAATCTACTCATCTCAGCACATTCCAAAATTTTCTTTACAACTTCTTCTTGCAATGGAATTTTCTCATTTTTCCAATTTTTGCAAATACAATCCTAGCAGCAGTCAATACATTTACAATCAAATATTTCAACTCTTTACTATAAGTATCTGGTAGTATTCCCAATAGAAAAAACTCCGGTTTCAAGTCTATATGCTTCTTTGTCATTTTTCCAGCCACATGTGGATTTTAGTCCAATATTTTCTAGCATCCTCACAAGTCCACCACATGTGATAGTATGAACCAGGTTTCTGATGACATTTCCAGCATTTTTCGGATTTGTTCTTAAACATTCTTGCTATCCTTGTCGGGGAAAATGCCACCTGTAAAACATCTTATACAAGTTTTCTTTATAGGCTGTAGACATTGTCATTTTATAATTTTGCGACCATAATTTCTGCCATTTCTCTAAATCAATCCCATATCCAAAATTCCTCCCCCACGCAATCATAGTTTCTTTAACTTGTTCTTCCTCAAGCTTAATTTGCAATAAATAACCATACAATTTTTTAATCACCTTTTCATCAGTACCCATCAAAATCTTATCCAAGTCAGTTTGCTTATCATAAAATCCCTCTGCTTTGGAATCCTCATGGTACTTTGAATATATTTGCAAATATGAAAACCAATTCATCCGTATACCTTGTTCTTCCAATTTTTGCATCGATTTAAGTTCACCCTTTTCATCTAATAATTCCCCATAGTTAACTGTTTGTTCCTTTTTATAGATTATAGGATAAGAAAACGCTTCTATCGTCGATAACCAAACTGGAATTTTCAAATAACACTGTTTTTTTATCTTCTCCCAATTCAACCACAGAGACTCCGTATATAATGCCTTCTAAAATACCCCTGTGTTTTAGTTCCCTTGTACCATAAAAAGCATGCCAGCCCAACAACAAATCATGACCTTCTAATGTCAACAATCTGGTTTTCCTTAATGTTATCCATTCTTTAACCCACGTCAAGTTTGCAGCTTGGTAGTACAACTCCCAATTAGGCAGTCCAAACCCTCCTCTAAATCTAGCATCCTGTAAAAGCTTTAACTTTATTCTTGCTTTCTTACCTTGCCATATATACTTCAAAACAATTTTATTTAAATCCTCAAAATATTCTTTTCCAAGCCTAATTGGTATTGTTTGAAACAAAAATAAGACTCTGGGTAAAATGTTCATCTTAATTGTTGAAATCCTTCCTATTAATGACAATTGTAAGTTCTCCCATTTTTTCAAGTCTTGAGCTATCTGTTGTTTAAGTTTAATATAATTATTCTCCTTCAATGTACTACATCTTGATGTCAAATATATCCCCAGATACTTAACCTTGTTTGTAACTTGAATTTTTAACAGTTCTGACAACTCTTCCCTTTGTTTCAGCAACATATTCTTTGACAAAATCTTTGTTTTATCTCTATTTATTTTCAAACCAGCCACCTCCCCATAGACCTCTATCTTTTCCAACAGTTTCAAGGCTGTTTCTATAGGGTCTTCCAAGATAAAGACTAGGTCATCTGCAAAGGCTTGTAGTTTAAATTCTTCCTTTTTAATTTTCATTCCTTTTATAGTTTTATCTTCTCTGATATTTCTATTCAACACTTCCAAAGTCAATACAAATATCAAGGGAGAAAGAGGACAACCTTGTCTTGTGCCTTTTCTTATATTAATAGGATCTGTAAGTTCTCCCTCCATCATTACCTTAGCTGTTTGTTCATTATAAATTGCTTCTATTGCCTGAATAAATCTTCTAGCAAAGCCCATCTGTTCCATTAAAAGTAACATAAATCTCCAATTCACGTTATCAAATGCCTTTTGAGCATCTAAAAATATCAAGGCCATTTGCTTTTCAGGATGTGCCTCATAGTATTCCAGGGTGTCCAGAATTACTCTCATATTGTCTCTGATTTGTCGCTTTGGCAAAAACCCATTTTGGTCTGAGTGGATAAAGTTATTCAAGTACTTTTTAAGTCTTTCTGCTAATATTGAAGCAAAAATTTTATAATCTGCATTTAGTAAAGAAATCGGTCTATAATTCTTGATTTGCAGTAGGTCCGCCTCCTCTTTTGGAATAAGTGTAATGTAAGCCTCTGACCATGTTTTAGGTATCATCTTTTTTAACATAACTTCATTCATAACTTCTAACAGTGGAATACACAGTGATTCTTGAGATGGGAGGAGCTTGCGCCGTGGCGATACGGTCTGCAATCGAGCTCCTCGATTGCAGCCGATATCTCCGCCACTGGCCGGTCCAACGGACCTACGCTGTCCCGTAGGGACAGCCATCGTGAAGAGCATATCCTGAGGATTCCGGGATACCGCAAAATCCCTGGAGAGCCCGGGTGAAGCTCTTCTTGCCAGCGGCGGAGAGGCAGCCCCATGCTGCTGAGGCCGGGCGACTCCAGACGGAAAGAGTTTGAGAAAGAGTTTGTCGGTTGGGTGAGAACTTCTTTTTTTATTTAATTTTTGAATTTGGAAAGTTTACTCTAATTATCTGAAGAAACCTGTGTGATTTTTGTTTTGTTTTTGACAAAATTGATTTAGCGGCGTTTTTTTAGGGAAACGTCAAAGAGAGAATCCATTTTTTTTCTTTTCTTTGCTTTCGGACTCTATTGTTACTTATTGGATAACTGGACTGTTTTCTTTTTTCTATATATTCATATGTTTTATTCTTTTTCTGGACTTTTTATTTTTATTTTTTCTGGGCTAGAGGCTTCTCTTGATTTTGTTTGATTTTTCGGTGTTTGTTTTGTGTATTGCAAGCCGGCTTTCCCTTAAGAGAGGAGGGGGGAAAGTGAGAACTATGATACTTTGTAACACTGCCACCTAGAGGCTCGGAAATATTTAAAAAAAAAAAATAGACTCTTCTTCTCAAGGACATCCCCTGATAAGATAGAGGAAAGCACTTTGTGGAATATTATTACAGGTGTCTTTCTGGATATACATGGCTCAGCTTTGAAGCTTGTGGGAAAGAGAAGGGAGTTATAATTAGAGCCTTGGATAATTAAATAGAGTGCAGTGTTGTTGTTTTTTTTGAGTTCTGCCAACCCCTTCACTAACATCAAGGTCCTGACTTTTAAGCTTGATTTATTTGCAAAGGGAAGCCTCTGAATTTCTTTTTTCTACTTATATTTTATTTTGATTTAACTGATTTTATTTTTTCTTTTGTCTATTTGGATCCTGTTTTCTCTTTTTTCCTTTTTTTTTTTTTTAATGTACATTAGCGGACTATTTCTTTTTCCTTTTTTTAATTGAGGTTTTTTCTTTTTTTTTTTTTTTTTCTGGCTGGACTAAGGTGTGGAATCTGAAGAAACTTATTTTTCTTGGTTTTTGTTTTGTTTTTTGTTTTTCTCTTTTTCTTTTTCCCTTCTTCCTTTTTGGCTTTGTCTTGTTTATTATTATTATTGGGTTTTTATTTTTACTGTTACTTTTTTTTTTTTTTATGGTTTTTTTTTTCTCATTCTTTTTTATTGAACTAAGGTCAGGAAGAATTTGAAGAATTTTCTTTTTTTTTTTTTTTTCTCTCTCACTTTTGGCTTTTTTATTGTTGGCCTTCTTACCTTGGATTAAAATTTCATATTTCTTTCTCTTTTTTTTGTGGACTAAAATTTGAAAAACTTGAAGAGTTGGAACCACTTAAAATGAGTAAGAAATTTATATCTTCGGGTGCCTCTATGTCTGCTTCTGCCTCCCCACCATCTGGACAGCGTTCAATTCAGACATTGTTAAAGCAAGATAAGGAGAAAGAAAAAGAACAAGAAAGAGTATCCTTCCAGATGATTATGCAAGGAATTCAAGATCTTAAGGTAAAAATGGATACTATTGAACAAAGAACAGGTAGGATGGAACAGATGATGGAAAAATATGAAGAGAGACTCCAAAATGTTGAAGAGGGAGGCAAACAAAGAGAGGAGAAAATTGGAAATATCGACAATAGATTAATAGCGATTGAACAAGAAAAAAGTGAGATGTTGAAGTGGGAGTTGGATAGATCAGAATTTTATCTTAGATTCCAAAATATAGAAGAAGAAAAAGGACAAGATTTGGTTGCGATAATGGTAGGAATCTTGGCGGAGGCACTCGAGATAACAGAAGAGAAGATGATGGATGGAATTGATGAGATATATCGAGTTTTTACAAGATATGCGATGAGAAATAACCTACCCAGAGAAGTTCATATTAGATTTATTAAAAAATCTTTGAAGACACAAATATTGCAAGTAGCAAGAGAGAAGCCACTGAAATACAAAAGTAAAGAAATTTTGGTTTTAAAACAAATACCTAGAAGAGTGAGAGAGATGAGAAGAGAATACCGATTCCTGACTAAAAGGTTATTGGAAAAAGAGGTGTCTTACAGGTGGTTGATTCCAGAAGGATTGATGTTTACGTGGCAGGAACAGAGACATAGAATTGATTCAATTGAGAAAGCAGAACTGTTTTGCGCAGAGGTTTTTGGAGGCAGAGAAGGAGGAGCAGGAAAGGAGGTCCCATCAATTGAATCTCAAGAGGAACAAATGGAGGTTGGAAAAGAAGAAGGTGCAGTAGGTGGACAAGTTGATATTAAAGATCAACGTGAGGCAAGACCCACGAGAGTGGTTAAATCTAAATATAAAACATAATTATGGAAGAAAAAAATTGATTACAATGAATATAAATGGACTGAACTTAGCTGCTAAGAGAAGGAAGATTTTCCATAAATTAATGAAATTAAGGTTCGACATAATTTGTTTACAAGAAGTTCATATTAAAAAGCAACATGAACAATTGTTATTACAACCAAAATTAGGGAAATTGTATACCTCTTTGACACAATCCAAGAAAAGAGGGGTGGTTTTATATATTAAAGAGGCCATTCCAGCAAAAATGATTTATACAGATGATGATGGGAGAATATTAATGGTAGAAATAATGGACAATAATAGAAAGATACTTTTGATTGCAATTTATGCACCGAATGATAAACAGGAAGAATTCTATAGAAAATTACATACTAAGACTGCCGAACTTGACTATGCTAATGTAATTATGATGGGAGACTTTAATGGAATTGTGGATAATAGACTTGACTATATTGCAACAACAGTAAAGCATAACAGGAAAACTCTTCCTAAATCCTTTTTAAAATGATAGATGAATTAACTTTAAAAGACATATGGAGAGAAAGAAATGATAAATCTAAGCAATTTACGTTCTATTCAAATAGGCATTTATCATGGTCCAGACTGGATATGATTTGGATCTCAACAGATTTAATGTCTAGTATTCAAGAAGTAAATATTGAAACAAGTACTTGGGCTGACCATAACCCATTGACAATTGAATGGAAGGGACAAAGGAAAAGATCGAGATGGACATTAAATAATTCTATTTTAAAGGATAAGGAATTTATACAATGGATGGAGAAAGAATTGGCCTTCTTCTTTAAAGAGAACAGAAAAGAAGACACCTCAATACAGAATGTTTGGGACACAATGAAGGCCTATGTTAGAGGCTTGATAATAGACTATACAAGAAAAAGAACAACAGGAAAAGGCGAACTCTTAAAGCCTTGGATGATGAATATAAGGGACTTGAAAAAGAATTACAGAAAATGCCACACAGAAAAGATGTTAAAATGAAACTGGATATAACTAAACATAAAATGGATTTAATAGAGAAAGAAGAACTGGCACAGAAAATTAGGAATGCTAAACAGAATTATTTTGAGGATGCAAATAAGCCAGGTAGATGGCTAGCATACAAATTGAGAAAGGAGAAAGAGTCGAGGAAAATACCGCAGTTAATAGACGACCAAGGTAAAATTTGTTATGGCAGCAAAGAAAAAAAAGAGATTATTTATGATTTTTATAAGCATTTGTATAAGAAAGAAGACATTGACGAGGAGAAAGTTAAACAATACCTACAGAATGCAAATCTACCTAAGATACCCAAAGAGATTGAAGAAATGCTAGAAAGTAATATAACAATGATGGAGTTAAGTCAAGCACTTAAGAAACAAAATAATGGAAAGGCACCAGGTCCAGACGGGTTTCCTGTAGAATTTTATAAAATCTTTCAAAAAAATAATAATCTTAAGAACCGGAACTTAATATATAGAATGAAATAAAAACATCAGTAGTATTGAACAGTGTCTAATATAAGTGTCCAAGATGATTTATTTTTCTCCTTGGTGTCTAAGGGAGGGCAATAGAGGTCAGGTAGTGTTTGATAATGGTCTGAAAAAGATTGAGAATTACCTTCTCAAGTCAGTTGCTCTTTATTCTTTCCCCCCCTCTTACTAGCTACAAAATCTCATCCCTTTATTCATGTAAAGAAGTAAAAAAGGAGACTGGCCATTATCTGAAATTGCTTAAGGAGACTTAGCATATATTCAATATATTCTAATTTTAAATGAAGATTTATTGCATTTTCTACCATAACCATAAGATATAAAATATGTTTTTCTCCCAGATACAAAGTTTTTTAAACTTTTAAACTTAAAAAAAAATCTCATTTATCTCATTATGTTAAAATGTTCATGTGTGGGTTGTAGTTCAGATCCCAGTCAAGAGGGTGAGCTTTGGAAAATAATGCCAGGGCATGTTGTTTTACAAGTTGCCACTCCTTTACAAAACATCAAATATAATCACAGGAAGTGAGAGAAACTGTTCTCTGCAGCTAATCTTGGTATTAAGCAACATTCTGATTAGCACAGTGCAACTCCATGTACACCATGGAGTTCTTCCATCAGTAAGATTTTCCGTATTAGTGTTGATGGAGGAAGTCATTTCAATCCCATTTCCACTAAATGATTCAGCTGAAACACACAAAAAGGATAAAGCTGTGTCTCTGCACATATATATATATAAATCTCTGGATTTGGAGATCTAAATATGCTTAAACTGATATTTACCGTCTGGTCTGGCTCCTGCCAATTAAGAGCTTTAGTGATTTGCATTCAAGTTCAGGTGTCCTTGGCTTCAATACGGTCTCAATATAATGTATAATTTATCAAATTTATTTAAAGATTTAGTAAAATATACCATTTTAAAAAACCCTCTATTTAAAAACCATTAAAAGATTGGGAATATGATTTAGGTAAGCTAGAATTAACTCCAATAAAACCAATTCATTTGTTTAAGTCAAAATCAAAACAAAACAAAATCCATAGCTAGGCATATCTTCACATGTAAAGCAGCCAAGTTTAGAATATGTAACTATTCCAAGAAAGTTGCATGCAAGTTAAAACAATCAAATTACATGTTGGCCATAAAGCTCATTGAAAGACCTTGGGCCAATCGCTAAGGCTGCTTCTCTCTCTGACAGAAAAAGAAATTATTTCAACTAGCAGCAATCCCATCCAAAACAATAAAAGAGCCTTTTACCTCTGTCATCAGCTAGAGGATCAAGGGATCCTCACCTCTGTTGTAAGAAGACAATCGTTTTTGGCCTCTAACTTTATTCTAACCTTGCAAAACCTATCCTGCTATTCTGCATTCTCCTTTACCAATTCCTCTTTTCTTGTGCATCCATAGCGAAATGCTGTGGACATAGTATACTTAGACTTCAGCAAGGCATTTGACAAAGTAGACCACAACCTACTTCTTGGTAAACTAGAAAAATGTGGGATAGATAGCATCACCATCAGATGGATTTGTAACCAGCTGACAAACTGTATTCAACAAATAGTCCTTAATGGTACTACATCTAAATGGAAGTAAGTAAGCAGTGGTGAACCACAAGATTCCATCTTAGGCCCAGTACTCTTCAATATTTTCATAAATGACTTAGACGAGGGAATAGAAGGGGAACTCATCAAATTTGCAGATGACACTAAGCTGGCAGGAATAGCCAACACTCAGGAAGACAAGTAAAGATCCAAAAAGATCTTGACAGACTTGAACAATGAGCCCCATCCAACAAAATGAAATTTAATGTGGAGAAAAGCAAAGGTTTACACCAATGCAGGAAAAACCAAAGGTAAAAGTATAGATTAGGTTCAAAACCTTGCTCAAAAATAGTAACTGTGAGAGGGACCTTTGAGTCCTAGTGGACAATCACTTAAATATGACTCAGCAGTATGTGGCATCAGCCAAAAAAGCTAATACAATCCTTGGTTGTATAAACAGAGACATAGAATCAAAACCACAGAAAGTATTAGCAAAGCTTTATAAAGCCTTAGTAAGATCACACCTGGAATACTGCATCAAGTTTTAGAAACAGAGATATGGCTGTGGCCAGGTTCAGTTTGAAGTTGACAACCACGTTACAGAAAAAAAGTTGAGACTTTGGAAAAAGTGCCAAGAGCAACTAAGATGATTAAAGGCCTGGAGACAAAAAAACGCATGAAGAACAGTTGCAGGAATTGGATAGTCTAGAGTAAAAAAGGACTAGGGGTAATATGACAGCAGTATTCTAGTATTTGAGGGTCTGCCACAAAGAAGAGGGGGTCAACTTATTTTCCGAAGCACAAGAAGGCAAGACAAGAACCAATGAATATAAACTAATCAAGGAGAGAAGCAACTTGGAATTAGGGAGAATGGAAACAATTAGTGGTACAACTTGCCTCCAGAAGTTGTAGGTGCTTCATCACGGGAGGTTTTCAAGAAAAGACTGGACAGCCACCTGTCCGAAATGGTATAGGGTCTTCTGTTTGAGCAGGGAGTAGGACTTAAGACCTTCAAGGTCCCTTCCAGCTTTGTTCTGATTCTGATTCTCTTTTCCGTGTATAATTTGAAAGCAGGATGAGATTTTCCTCATCCTCTGTCCCACCCACCATCACAAGCTCACATGTTTTTTTTAAATGATGTTAGCAACTTTAAAGTATTATACCTAACTAAAATAAATAAAAATAAAGAAGAAATAAAAATATAGAAATAAAAATATTGTACATTTATCTACAGTCTTCTTCACAGAGCTGTTGTGAGGAAAAGAATCGGGAGGGGAGGAAGGATCAGGAGCTTCTTCAAAGAACAGTCCTCCTATTGGGCAGTCAGGCAATTACATTAGGCAGCAGATGCTGAGAGAAGAAATCAGCTGTTAGCATACAGTCTATCCTGCATCTATCAAGAGTGTTGAGGAAAAATTCAATAACTAATCCTGCTAGCCTCTTGCACACAGTTGTGGGCTGGTTCCAAGGGTGCTTTGAGTCTTCTGCTGTAGTTGCAATGGAGCAGGATGCATGAATATTGGGTTTTGAAATGATCACCAAAATATGCATAAAGTAAACTTCAGAATTTGTATACCATTGTATAACAAAAATTTTGACATAAGTCAGCTGTGAATACAAGCAATTTGAAATGTGAGAATATATTGACGGGGGAAAAATGAGAAGTACAGAACAAAATTAAGTAAAAATAATATTACAGATTTTTTGGAGCACACCAACATATTTTGCTTGAAACTTCAGATCACAAGCTTGTAACTGACTCTTGTGTCACATTGTAAAATTATTTACCTAGCAGAAAGATCCATTCAATTAAGAGGGAATTATTATTTACAACAACAGCAACAACATTACAGGCACAAGATAAGCACTACACATTGTAATCTTAAGGCCTGTTTATTTAAATGCTTAATTTCCTTTGAATTTTATCCAACAAATCCCAAATGTTCATGAACAACAGATCAACCACCTCTCTTCAGGGCAGTCTTGCTCTGTTAGAAAATTAATATAATGTTCAGCACATATTGTATTTGCATATATCAGTGTTATGTTACCACATTATGTGAGAAACAATTTCCTATCATATACACTTATTCCTATCAACTTCTACATCCTTTTTCAAATATTTGAGATGACAATATTTATATTAAATCAGTCTTCATGCAGATGTTACAATTTTAGAAATATGTAACATATCTATTACAAATATTTATATATAGATTTTTTAAAGACAGTTTCAACTTCATAAATATGAATAATAGAATAGACTTCCTAGAGTCTTCCATTATAGTACTGGAAATAGGAATATGTTTGAGTTGTCTTTTTTTTTAAGCTAAGAGATTTAATCACAGCTGAAGGTTCTAATGAACAACAGAAATAAATTCTGCACTCGGGTTATTTGAAATTTCCCTTTGCCCGATTTTTTAAACAAAATTATTAAGCTGAATTGTAAATTGGAGTCTCAATGAACTACAACAATATAGTCACATCTTGATAACAATGCTGAGAAGCTGTGTAACATATCAATTTTCTTTCAGATCATTTACACTAAAAGTGTGTCTCAGTTTTCAGTGTTCTTGGGTGCTCTATTTCATCAAAAAGTTTTCAAAATAATTTGCTGAATTATAACATTCCAAAGTTTACTTGAGATAGTATCTAGATTGTTTGGGAAAATATTTATTACTTGTAAGCCACACATCACATGTTTAATTCCTTTGGAGGGACTTAATTCTTCTTAGTTTCCGAGCCTTCAAAATACTTTTTTCCAAATATGTTACCGCAATAGAAAAATGATAAAATTTGAGTTTATCAATGATGTTAATAGTATTTCTGAAGCCAGTTGAATTAGCTCAATTCCTTTGTACTGGTATTGAACTTTTGGTAATTCTATTTAATAGGCTCAGAGAAATGCACCTAGGTTAGTATCAGGTAAGTGCAAATCAGAACTATCATTCTACTTTCTTTCAATACTAAAGAATGAGCAAAGTAGTTCATGATTTACCAAGAGCAACATTCAAGGTTTACAAAATATATGACCATTCTGCAGTCTTTGATAAATGCTCTGTGGCCTTTGTAGCATAATTTCAAGAGTATTCTATAAACTTTGGGTTCAGATTGCTGTAAGAAAACATCCTTTGGGGGAATATAAAGATATGGCAGAGAAAGGGGTTGGTGGGAGAGAGGGAGATGCAAGATCATCAGTAAACCCAGCTGGTTTCTACAAAATTGGTTTCTCCTTCCCACCATCTACATGCAGCCAACAGATTAACTCTAAGTGAATGCTGTCTTTGACAGAAAAACATGCTCCCATCACTAATTACAGGATGAGCCAGGTTTTCTCTTTACTGTTTTCCTAAGCCACACTTAATAAAAATATGTGCCGCAACACCCCGTTTAGTCTTCAGTTTTAATCACTAATTGTTGCTTGCTTAACATATAATATGAATGGAAAAGTACTGCATCTTTTTTATCCAAGGTGCTAAAAGTACAGGCCTATACAGAGAAACTTTATGTGCAATACATTTAATTTGCATGTGGGTCCTGTATCATTGCCAAGAAAGCTGCTTGGACGTGCCCATGCACTTACTAGGAATAAAGCTTGTCTCAAAGGAGACTTTACCTTTAGCTGAAAATAAGACTGCTTCAAGTATCTGTTGAAATATAATCCAAATGTGATTTGGATACTACATACTAACCTACTGCTTAATTTTAAGAAGGACTGGCATTGTTTTGCTTTGTGTTGCTTTGCTATATTTACCCTGTCATAAATCAATTTAATAAAGCAGACCAAACATAAAGAAAATGTATCAAATCTACTATCCATCATATAATAAATCACACTAAGATGGGGATGTTTAATAGGCTGCCTTTGGGCATTCCTTTACAACTATAAAGCCACATAAATATGGAGTGTGAAGCTTTCAGTTTGACAATATGCTTTATAGAAACCCAGCCTCAGGATAAAAGTCACCTATATGCACTATAAATTCTTCTTTTCACTTATAGCATCCTAAAATGATACCGAAGCAGTTTTAGAAATGCAATCTGTTTATGACAATTTGAGACTGAGATTGCTTTAAACATTCTGTACCAAGAATGATGTATTTTCCTCCTGGTCTTCACAATATTTTTCTGTGGAATCCTTTGTTTGCTTGCAGACATTTTCTTACCTGACTAGGCAACATCTTCATGCCAGGAAGGTTTGGCTCTCTGTTTATATACAAAAACTTGCCCTGTCAGTAATAGTGGGAGTGTTGTTTTCTCCTTGGTAGTTCCTTGACTAAGATATTGTTTTACTGCTTGTTTGTCTGGTGTTAATCCATACTTATCTGGGTGTTGATTGATAGGGAGGAGATGTTATGTGTTTTTTTTCTTTTTAGGTTTTTTAATGTCTCTTTTGAATGGTGCATAAAAATTGTTTATCTCTACTTGTTTGACATATAATATGATTGGAAAATGAATGGCAGATTTGTCGAGTGCCAAGCATCCAGAAAATCCTTAGTGTTTTTGTATTTAACCTGTTTAGGATGTTCAGTTTCCTAGTTAAAACTATGGGTAAGTCTGTAGATATGTTGTAAATTAAGGAGTTTTAATTGAGTCTTCTGACTACTAGATGGCATTCATGGGCATACTCTGCTAGACTTCTGCCTGAATACACAGTAGCTCTTACCAGCCTTATACTCTATGTTGTAGATCAGAGGTGTCAAACTTGCATCATCACATTGTTGTCATGTGATGTATCATGACTTTTTCCCTGTCGCTAAACCAGGGGTGGGTATGGCCAGCACATGATTTATCCGGCCCATGAGCCATGAGTTTGACACCCCTGTTGTAGATGATTCCTGTTTGCTTAATGATTGTACCGCATAATGAAGCAGACTTAATGATGAATTTTCCAGTCGTATTATAGTTGCAAATCAAGGATTACCTGTATTATTTTAGTTTACACTTTCATATTTTATCAGCAAATTTTGAATTATCTAAATATTTCCATATATTGGGTATTTTAATATTCTATTAGACTGTTGTATAGCAAGACAGTTTTGTATGTACATCACTAAGATTCCTTTGCAATCTTCACTGCCTTAAATATTTCAGAATTCATGTTCTTATTGATTCATTTTACTTTTTTCTCCTTTCTCTTCCTTTTTGTCTAAATTGGTTAACTACCTTTACCCCATTGCCCTTTTACTCCTGTAATACTGTTATTGAATTGTACCTATATTTGGTCATTGACCATAAGAAAGGCTTTGACTAATTTTAAAGGTCTACCAGACAAATGTTTATTATGAGAAAATGATGAAGAATGAGACATTGTTTCTAAAAACTAATGGAGGATTTGAAAACAGATTTAACAATATATTTATCTTGCCATTTTTGACTGATTTCAGTGATGAATTGAATCTGCTAAGAAATAGGAAAGAGGTTCCATTTTATATATTTGTGTGCTGTAGCTGAAAGCATTACAATTCAGGCTAGTTCTATTTCTTAAAAAGCTTTTGGGTTTTTAAAAGGATTTTTTGGTTTTATTGTACTGCATTTCAATTTTTTCAAGTATAATATACTCTGAAACTGATGGAAAGATTTTGTTTTCTTTTATCTGAATAAAGAAACTGAAATGTAAAATATACTTCTAATAAAAAAAAGATAAAACAAAAATATTTTGTTATAACCAGCTTTGCCAAATATAGTAAAACCATGAGGAAGTCTGTATGCATTCTTTAGCTCTTTGGAAAGACTCTGCAAGAGGAGAAAAAACCTAGGAGTGACATTTATTTATTTATTTCTCAATTTTCTACACTCTCAATCTCACTAAGAGACTAAAATTGTTTTAAGCTTGCTTTCATTCTTTTTTTTTTTAACGCAACTATATTTCTCATAGTTATAATCAACAACCAGTTAGTTTTGATTAGAGTCTCATGCCTTTAAGTGAAGCTTACAAGTGAGTTGTAAACTCTCCTTGAACTAACATACATAGCACCTGAAATATAAGACACAATAAAGAAAACCTGACAGGGCCTAACAGTATCCTAATGCTATAGGGGAAAAAAAACTTATTTCTTGTATAGTCTGTACATCATAAGGGTCTATTTACTTCCTGGTGATAAAGTGGTGACTTAAACTGTGAAAATTACTATCATCCATCTCACCACATGCATTCCCATGCTTAGGAAGTAGAAATGAATGAAATACAACGTGGTTTGCAAACAAAAAGCTTTAGCGAGCTTGAGGGGAAAATGCTTTTTACGTGATTTGGCAAGAGTGATCAGCCAACAGGAAAACGCAGACTCTCATTCAGCCAAAAGAAGCACCCCTCGTGTTCTGGAACTTCAAAAGAACTGTTTGTTTCTATGTATTGGACCTAACTCAGAACTGTGGCACTGCTTCTCCAATCTCAGAAAAGTAGTAGTTAACTCCCTTGTTTAATTCCAGCCCTTTCTTCTTTATTTTTCTTTAAATTGTGGTGCTTTTACAAGCTGGAAATATGTATGCATACTGTGATGTTTGCATATAAAATGGAATTTTAGTCCCTTCAGAACTCTACTCCAAATGCAGTGGGAATTATATTATTTATCTACCTGCATCTCCTGGATTGCCCCTTCAGTTTAGGTTTTATTTGATATGGCAACGAATAATTCTCCATGTGGGAATGGTGATGATACAAAAGAAATCTGTGAACTGAATTCTCCTTGCCTTTTGTAAACAGAAAGTATGCTAGGACCTCCTTGTACCAAATGTATGTGCCTGTGTATACATGTGTGCACAATCCTCTACAACCCCAGACCGATTTTATTCTGAAAATGCCCTGTTTTAGAATATTCTGGATTAGGGCTATATGGTGCTTCATATTCAAAAGGCAAAATATGTTTTGGAGGACATGAATATATCCTATCAGCACCTCCTTAACCTACTATATCTTTGGTGCTTGTGCTGAAATCCACAAAAAGACACAGCTGTTAAAGGAGTTCCTAAAAGTACTTTATGAACATCACTGGACGATTTGAAGCACCTTTTCACCTTCAAATATGAAGCACTGCACATTTTTACTACCTGATATATTTTAAAAAACATACAGCTGTATCTAATTAAGCATCATGTAATAAACATGATGAAAGCTGTTCTACCATGTTTTTTCCCCATAAAAACGTATTGCTTGAATTCAGAAATTTTGACCCTGGTTTAGTAATACCACTGTTCGCATTCAATTATCAAACCTACAAGTCTTGGTGGACATCCCTACATTTCCTGATTTAATATACAATTATCCAGTAACACAATGCCAAAAATTTGAAGATTTGTTCAGTTCCTTAGGCAACAGAGAAGTATTATAACTACCCTTTGTGCCTCCGTGAGCATTCTTCTGAACTTTGTTGAAAGTATGTGCAAAAGCATTCATAAAATTCAGCACCCATCTCAATTCAATTACTGAGTTGAGTGACTCAGTATATGTATTATCCTGGATCTACAATAATCAATTCTTTTTACTTACTCCTCAGTAATTTAATAACTGACATTTCCTTCAAACCACAGCATAATTAAGATAGACTACTTGAATTAAGATGGTGGAAAGCCAACAAAGCCTAGGATATTTCTGGTTAAGAATGAATTATATAACATGACAGCCAGTGCTTATTAGTTAAGGAGGGTATGCAATATTTCTAGCTTTATTAAAGACAGCAAGTTAGGAAACATGACTTGAAAGCATCTCACTCTCAACTATAGGTCTTCTTTCATACCCAACATTGTTCCTTTTGCATATTCTAAATCAACTTCAAATCTCTGTTATTGGGAAAAGAATGGTTTTCAGCCAAAATGCTTCATCTTTTCTTCATTAAAACATTACTATAAGCTTAGAATTTGTGGTCATCCAAAATCAGGATTCTATGTAAGAAATATAATTTTCTATAAAACCCCATACAGTTTCTCACAGATATATGAATTAAGAATGTGTATGTACGCATGTATTCAGACTATTTAAGAGGGGACCATTATATATGCATTGTATTTAATTCTGAAATTATTTTTAAAGATTAATATAGTGTAGGCAAATGATAGTTTGCAATTAATTTTTCAAAGGAACCTGGTATGGTTAAAACTTGGTTTTGCCAGTTAGTTTGGGGGCCCTATGGGCGTGCTCATCTCTGGAGATGGTTGATGTCACAAGACCTTATCCCTGTGCCATCCGTCTCCTTAGTTCCATTTTTTTTATAACTTTAAAATTTTTAATTTGAATTTGAATTCTTTATTCTCATTGTACATATATACATAGTATACATACAACAAAGTTCACATAACACCCAGAGACCAGACCCAACACACACACACAATCCCCAAATACCCCCCCAACTCACCAAAATTTCCCATCCCCTAAAAACACACAAGCATCCTGTTAGGAATGTAAGTGACTGAACAGTTATTTGGGTTGGAAAATATAAACCAGGATAGACATTTTAATACTGTGTCTTCAAGAGAATACTAAAATTGTAATTGGGTGCGGTTCTGCAAATGGCCATAAGATGGAGCCAGAAACCTGAGTTGTTTTAGTCTCAGGGAGTATCTATTCCTTCTGTTGGAGAGAGTTGCGGTTCCTCCTAATGACTGTTACTGATCGTTGATGTAAGTCTGTTACTGAACTTTTTTTGATACTGGACTTTGATATTGAAATTATCCCTGAACTGGAAACTGACTGCTTTACCTGTGAATTGACTTGGACTGCTTATCTTGGACTGTGCTTAAATGTTTTATTGGAAGTAAAAACCTACATTTACTGTACAGTGTATCTCTGTGTTGTTTGTGTATTATTCTTCACTACTATCACTACATCTCCCTGTATGCACACATTCTCCTAACGGGGAATTACCTCAACACATCCACACAACAGACCAAGTAATACTGTCCAACAACTCATTGATGGTGGTCCTTTTTAATGTGTACTTTTAAATTTTTAATTGCTGTTCTATTTCTAATATGCTTGTCTGTCTGTCTGTCTGTCTATCTATCTATCTATCTATCTAGGGGGAAGGACACATACACAAAACACACACACACACACACACACACACACAGACATATAGCCAAATATGGTTCTCCTACATATCTACCTTTGCCCCATTTCATGCTGCAGTGTTAGTATTTAGTAAGAGACTTTAAACATTTTGTTTCTAGATAGGAAAAGGGAAGTTAAGAATATATGCCCTAATATTTGAAAGAAAAATGTTGCAACATTTCAAGATTAGGAAAATTATATCCCTAGCTTGTCCACAACTCGAAATGGAACATTGTTAATTGAAAGTAATCATGGGAGGACAACCAGATCAGAAAAGGATAAAATGTATATAAAGTAAATCTCTCTCTCTCTCTTTCCCGCCTCCACCCCCAAAACCATTCACATATAATTTCCCTCCTCAAAGCAATTTAATAGGGAGGAACAATTCTCAAAATAGCCTGGAAGTAAGTTTCAAATTAAAAATGTAATTTAGTGCCTGTTAAAAAAAATGTAATAAGAAAAGGAAAGAGGGACAATAGTAAATCAGTCTTTGTCTGCATTCTATAATGAGCAAAATGGTCAGACCTGCAGTGAAAATTAGAGTAAAAATAAGGGTTCCAGATTCATTTTAAAATCTGTTACTCCCTCCAAAATAAGACACCATCAGAGCCAACACCAGCCAGAGCATAAAATAACTGAAAGGAACCATACAAGATTAGAAAAAGTGGAGAAAGGTGGTTCACAGAATCTCCAAGAATCAGACATGATTGAATGGATAACATCACAATCATTTCAAGAGCACAAAGTTCTTAAATGCATTGAAAAGCAAATTTTATTCAGGCAATTATGATTCCACATGATATATCAGTATAATGAAGCAGAATTTAGTGGGACAATATATGATTTTCTGTTTATCAAGCCATACATTTTGCTATAAAAACATGAGCATACAAACATAAAAATGCTAAATTTATAATATAATACAATGCATTTTTTTAACTCATCCACTCATTCAGTCAATGTATATGCGATCCACTGCCTTAATGTTTCTGGGAATCTTACAAGCAGCAGTAAAAAAAAATACATTCAAGGTAAATTAAATGATTAGTTAAAATACAAATAATATAATTCCTCAATTCTATTAATTTGCTAATTCAGATACTTTGATTTGTTTCAAAATAAGAACTGCATAAATGGCTGTTTTCTGCAAAAACAAAGAGCTACTGCTTTCATTAGGAAAGACCTGAGAACACTGAGAACTTGGTTATTAACTAATTCATGGAACATGTAATTTATAGAAGACCATTGCAGAAAATAATTTTGGATGATCAAATGCAAAGCTACAAGAACCCTGATAAATAATTCTTTACCAACAATTTTTCAATTTCTAAGGGATCTTGCAATACAAAAAGATGTAGATTTTGCCTGGAGCAATTTTAAATTGCCTCTGGCAACAAAAACTAACCAAGTATCTCCCTTTTACAGCTTATGTACTGCAGGAAACTGGCTAATTAAAAAAAGGAAGAAACCATTGCACTGTGCTGAAGCTCATTTCAATACTGAGTGAACTTTCAGTTCACCCATATGGACTGATCTTTTCACTCTCAAACTTGAAGCCTAGTGTACGGTTTTCATATACAAAGGTTTCTGCAGGCGCTCTTCTGTTGAGCTTCACACCTAATTAAGATCTCATAATGGGCTGAGCCAGCCTGTTTATATGTACTAAGAGCTTATTGTCCTTTCTGTTTACCATCCTCTACATAACCTGAAATTTAAGTCATTTGGAATCTGGAAGTTTCTTTTGTCTGCTGCAGTTCATTATTGTTACTTTTTTGTAGGTGTTCAGGTTCAGACCTGTTATTTAAAGTAGGTTATGTCAGATGCTGAACTTAGCAAATTTAGAACAAAGCTAGAAAAAGAAGAAAACATGACTCGCTTTTAGCTCAAGGTTGGCAAACCCCCCTTATAATTTCTGCCAAGAGTAGGCAATCATCGACACTGGTTGCATATGGGTAGAAAACTAGGAGAGATGCAGTGAACCAGAGCGGAAAGTTAGTTCTAATGCACTTCCATCTCAGAACAAAAATTTATTTTAATTTTATATATACTTTTTAAGCTCAAAATTTATTATTAGTAGAATAGTCAAAGTGGGATTTCACTATGGATTGGAAGCTACCTGACAGAAGCAACATTGTGAATATTAAGAATTGCTTGCAAAAGAATATGAGGGGTTTTTTTCCCCCTTCGCTCCCAGATTCTTCAGGAAAAATGCTTGGTTCAGAAGTTTTCCAGGAATGGCAGGAACTCTACTCTGAATCTAAGACACCAATAATGCAAAGTGAGGAAATGGTCCACTTGAAAAAAACTTTCCAGTGAGTTGATACATTTTACAATCTTGTACCAAAAGTGTAAACTATATTTGTAAACATGATTTTCAGATCTCCTAAATCAGTCCTGAAGCAAATATTATGCCAATTACTATCTTAACATATAGCCCTTACAATACTGGGTTTTTTTCTTCCCATAATAAAATAAATATAGTATTTAAACATCTTATTTGTGAAGCCCTGCATCAGTTTATTTTAAACAGAAGTTTGAAAATTTATTTTATGGTTAACAAAGGCTCTTTGGGTATGCTGTTTATGTTTTAGGGCTCTATGCATTTTATGTATTAATTAATATGTTTCTCAGTTTAACAAATGACAGACCATTAAATCAACGTACTGAGATCTTATTCTGAAGCTTCATAGGGACAGAGAAGAGCCATGCTGAATCCAGCAGGCTACAGGCCCATCTAGTTCAGCATTCTGGATTTCACAGTAACAAATTAGATGATTTTTGGAAACTCCAAATGTGGACAGAAGGGAGACATCTCTCTGCTATGTTGAGTCCACAACAACCGATGTTTAGCATATGCTGTCTCTGGTTCTAAAGGAAATAATTATTCTAAAACCACCGCTTGCCACTGTTCCATTTCTTTTTTCACCTCTCACTTATCCCATTTAAATTTTAGCCCAATAACAATTGCATATGTAACGTATTTTTATTTTTATTGATCTTGAATCCTCCTGAATTACATTTTATGAATAACTCTTCAGTCCTAACATAAGACAATGAGAAATTTTTGCCTACTATGCACAGCTATAAAAACCCTATTGTGTCTCTTCTAATCCCTTTTTATTCTGTGCTTAAAGGTTCTAGATAGTAGAGGTTTCTCCTGTGGTCCCCTCATAATTTTTGGCTGCTTTCTTCTTGTGCCTTTCCCTGCACTTCAATATCTTTTTATAGCGCTACTCAAAATGGTACACAGCACACATGCATAGTTTAAAATGGCTAACAAAAGTAAATTCATACACTAATCATTATCAATAATCAATTACAGAACACTGAAAGAAATCAAAACTAACTTCAGGGAGAGCCATTACAAACAACATAACTTAAATCAAACATAATTAAATTATGTCAGCACTATCAATTCTGATTTTCATTAATTATTCCTTAAAAATCAAAATGTGTACCATAATTACAGTCTTACTCCATTTGAGTTTTTTCTCCAATCAACTACCTGATGTAGAGTTTTCTGCTGAAATCTTAAATTGTAGTATTATTAAATGCATGATGTCAAGCAAAAAGAAAGGGGGAAAAATGCAACCACAGCATACGCACAGTATATGTCTTTTCATGGTTTATTAGGTGCTGGCATAGTGATGCCCTTTGCTGTTTTAAAACTGAGCATACATCAATACTTCCTGCTGTTTCAAAGACACAGTGATTGAAAGCAAGGCTCACAATTATAGTAAAACTACAAGACCTGTCAGTTATGATGCTTGCCCTGTAGCAGCAAATGGGATAGATTTACACCTGAAAGAAGCATCTACAGAGTAAGAACATCACATTTGTTGTTTTCCTCCTCTTAATAAAAGAAATAAGGGAACATATATAGGAGAAACTCAGCATATTTACCAGATGTTACAGGCAACCGTGTACCATTTTGCATGCAGGAATTTAAATATCGTAAAACATAGTCTGAATATGGGTGTGTCTGCTTCTACGTGTCATATCAAACCATTTTTTTGGCCATGAAAATTTTATTACCATCATTCTCTCTGGTGTCATAGATTTATGCTATTTCTGCCATGAAATTGATAATCGCCTCTGCTTTAAAAGAAAACCCACAAATGAGCAAATAGAAACTGTTAACATGAAGCTTTAAAATAATAGGGATGGTGTGGAGATGGCTATTTCCTCCCATATATTTTCAGTTGTGTCTGCCTTCTTACAATGCATAATCATTGCAGATTTCAATACTAAAAATTTTTTTCATTTGGAATATTGTGTGCTTTCATAAATATGTAGCATCTCTTGAATTGTCAACATGCCTTTGAAATTAATAATTCTGATATTAAATTATCCAGGGAGCCAAAAAGGATTAAAAGAGGAAGGACAGTAAATATCCAATAGGAGAATACTGTAGTCTTTAATTTCTAGAAAATTTCTGGATATATTCTCCAATGATATATGATAATTCAAACTGAAAATACAGACAATTGTGAAGAAGAAACCAGAAGTAATCTCAAGCTAATGGGCACAGAACTGATTTGGAAACCTGAAACATTCATGGGCTTTTTAAAGATATCTCTAGAGAACATATGTTAATTTGAAACTGATTCCAATTTCTTCTAACTGTATCCTATGTCAACACATTTCTCATTTTTTGAATAGAATGGAATGGAATGGAATAGAATAGCATTTATTGGCCAAGTGTCATTGTATACACCTTACTAGTAAACAAGAAAGCATGGGATTCCAGTTTTTGAAGTACCGGTAACTGTTCGAATTTATATTTGGATTGATTTTAATGGAAAGTAGCAATCTATTCAACAATTTCAAAAACTGAACTATGCTGATATCTCCTCCTATAGGCATTCCTATCAACTGAAGAAAACAATGAATTAAACTGATGTTCAGCAGATACAGGGTCCATATGTATAAGCTAAAAAGGATGAGGTTTGGGGGACTTCCAGATCTCCTCCTTTACCCTTTTGGGGGGAACTCTATCACAATAATTGCTTGTGTACTCCTCTTTCCTTGAAGAAAGAAGTTTTGCAACTATCCAGTGGACATTCTGGAGTATGTAATTGACCTCTATCCTTCCCTGTGATTTTGATGAACTTGTGTTAGAGATGATGTTAAACATTACATTTTTTTAATGCCACACTGGTTATCAGTCCATGCAAAATGTGTGAAATTGTCTCAACATCTTCATCTGAGCAGTGACATTCTGAATATGTCATAGTATTGTGTCTCTTCTCCAACACATTTAAGGATAAGGCTTTAAACCTCACTAGTATAAATGTCCTTCTATGCAAGACAGAGATTACTGGAAAAAAATAACTAGAAATAGTGAAAGATCTACGACAGAGGGCCCATAACAATTTTTTTAAATGATCTGTTGTTCTGCAGGTCCAGGCTTTATTGGCCTATAACATAGCTTTCTCTAGTTAAAAATATAGATGGGACCAGGAGATCAAAAATAAGGTAAATCAAAGGCTGCATTTTTTTCCCAAAGAAAATAAACTTAGCATGAAAGATACACTGGGATAAGAATTCATCCCAGAACAGTTCTTTCAGTCAGCATGCCAAACAACAAATTCTCAAGAGGGTATCCACAGTTCTTGCAGAGTAAAAACATTTGGCACAAATCAAGAAACTTGAAACATAGTTCTTATACATTTTACAGGATTGCTTCTAAGGGCATTTTATCTTTATGAGAAATTGTGTGTCATACAGCAGACGTAACACCTTGGCTTTAAGTAATTTAAGTATTGCAGGGGCAAAGTTATTATTACAACTAGCAAATCTAATTATAGTATTGGAGGCCTTTGGGGCACATTTTATAATTTCTAAGGTTTGTTGTTTCATAGCAGTGAAAGACTGAAGTAGATTTTTAAACATATGCAATATAATCTATAGAGTTATAATGCCACCAATTTTCCAATTATGGTGGCAGTTGGTGCATATCTTGGTGAACAAGGACATCTTTGTTTTGGGTTAATTTTTAATTTTTCGTCATGCTAGAATGTATGCAAGAACTGGACATTCTCCAAGAGCCATCCTGAGTCTATAGATTGCTTTCATTGAAGTTGAAAATTAAAATTAAAATGTTGTGCCTGTTTCAACATTTTTGGACAGGTATTTCCAATATAATATTAATCTGTTTATGTTAAATACAATGCATTTTCACAGAATCATAGGGTTGATAGAAACTTTGGAAATCTTCTATTCTATCCTATCACCCAGACCAGAACTATTAATAGCATTCCAGACAAATGTCTTTCTAACAAAAGCTTTAAAAGTTCCAGTGCTGAAGCATCCCTTTTGGTTCTCCTTTTTAATATGTCTAATAGCCAGGAAATTCATCATTTTGATTTTGATTTCCCTTTGTTGAGTTTCCACCCACTGGTCCTGCTATAGAGAATAATTCCATGCCTTTGATTTATTATGATCACTCTTCATTATAATATTCATGATATTATGACTTTAGTTAGCCTTTTCTTTTTTACGATATGCATACACAAGTCCTTAACTGTTATTCCTAGGATTTATCCTCCTAGTCCCTCACCATGTTTGTCAGTCTTCTCTGCAATCCAGAGTCCACTTCCAGTTCCTCAGCATCCTTCTTATACTATGGTGATTAGAACTTGACAAAGTCTTCCAGGTGCAGCCTGATCATTACAGCAAAGAACTTCTACATTTACTCCTGGTGAGACAGGCATAGCCTATTTTCTACCTCTATTTTCAGCCTACCTAAATGCAGCAGCACCTTATAGTTCTGCATACTGTTGAAGAGGTCCCAATATTCAGATCTATCAAGATCCTTTGGAAACTGTAGCCTGTTTTTTAATGTGTTAGCAATCTCTCCGCCCACTCTGTGGCATGTGAAAGTTTGATCAATATCCTTTCTTTCTCTAAAGTATTTATAAAAAATATTGAAGAGACCTGGTTCGAGGACAGAGTGTCAAGTAGGCCCACTTTCTTCTAACATATATGTGTTAAATTTATGGACAAATATTGTATGGCAAAATTTAAAGTCATGGAAAATAGATTAGGAGGAAAAAAATGGGTCTGAGGGAAGAACTAGTAGAAAACTCTTACAGTGAGCTAATAATTACTGTAGTAAGAAGTCACTGGCATATTTCCACCAACTCGTTTCCTCTCACTCAAATGAATATACATATTTTATAATAATAAAAATAGAAATAATTACTTAAATTTGCTTTTTATCCACTGTATTATGTTAAAATATAAAATATCTTTTAATAGTAATTTCTAAATTGTGTCTCTGATCATGATATACTTTGCTAAGGTACTAAGGATGAAAAGGAGTACATTTGGGAGCTCTAATCCCAAGATAAAGAATAGTTAAATAAAATATTTGATTTTAAAATGGAAGGTATGTCCTATCTTCCTCTGGTGCCTGAGAGTTAAAAAAGACAAGAGACTATTTGGGAGTTGGATAGATACCCAACTCTACACTAACCATAATCCTACAATGTTTCTTGCAAGAATCTGACTACTCACCTTCTTTTTCATATCTTTTTGTTGTGGTCTTAAAAGACACAAAATATGCCTCAATAGCTCAGAACACTTATATTCCCAAATAATTGGCAGGTGTTTCGTTAATCTACAAGCATGACTTTAAAAAAATTCAATTACAACATTGTGTTTCTTCATAAACTACTATAAGAATTTCTCTGATGCTTGTGTCAGCTGTTTTTTTTCTAAAATTAAATTATAGGAAAAAGATGTTAGGATAGGGGGGAAAGGAAGAAGGGAAAAAACACTGCAAATCAAGTTAACTGGGAGTGAAATCAAATGTATAAATTTTGTGTGCATCAACTTCAGTTGCATTGTGCCTTACAGATTAATCATTGATTTCTAAAATCCAAAAATGAGATTCAAATTAGGCATTTGAATTTTTATCATGATCCAGCAGTCTCTAGTAATTGTGATATGCTATTCTGTGTAACAATAGAAAAATACATCTTTTACAGCCAGGTAACTGTTCTCAAAGGGAAGATGTGTTCCCTTCTCAAGAAGAGATGTAGCTACTAATATGATTAAAGCATCTGCAGATGGTGTGTAACTGACATTGGCAGCTGACAGCAATTTCAGATAATATAGTGAAGGTGAATTCTCAGCTCCTACCTAATTTGAAAACATGCTTAAAACTAGGGGTGGGATTCTACCAGTTCTGTCCACTTCTGTAAAACCGGTTGCTCTGAAAAGCAGCAAACAGAGAACATACATAGAACCGGTTCTATGTCTGCTGCTGTTTTGGCCCACCTGCCCACCCGGGCTCTTAGCTGACCTTTATTTTCTGCGTTTTCAACTGCAGCTGCTTTGCGCGACACAGCTGCAGTTGAAAAAGCAGGAAAAAGTGCTTTTCAACCGCTGTGCACCTGCGCACAGCGTAGCTCAGCTGTCCAAGTAGCTAGATGATGATGATATACACACGTGCGCGCAAAATGTAAAATCACCGAACTGGTAGTTACACTGGTCAGATCCCACCCCTGCTTAAAACATGCTTTTTGAAACTTTATTTTTATGTTATTATTTCTGTCTTTGTAAATTTACCATCTCAAGGTTATATAGAACCTATAAAATTCAACATTCTGTTCCAATAGTGGTCATCTAATAGACTGTTGGAATTTGGAAACCCAAAGTCAGGAAATGAATGCAAGTTAACCCTTCCCTTCCTTCATAAATAGTACTCGGAGGAATTCTGCTTCCAGCATTGCAGGCAACATATAGTTCTCAAAACATGTGGTCACTGAAATGTTAACTCTCTCATGGTTAAAAACAGACAGTATTATTCTGATGTGGCTGCCATCAAAACAAGGAACAGATGACACTATCTCTCTCTCCCTACAGAGGTTGGCAAATGGGCAAAATAAATTGAATATTGATTACAGCATACATATATCTGGCATTTATTACATAGCAGTCACTGTAATTCTTCATCAATCAAATGTTTTCTACCTTGCCAAGGAAAATAGTCAATTGCCACTTGATAGCCATGTGCTGCAAAAAAAAGTGTCTGATTCTCTTTTAAAGCAAATCATGGCCTCACTATAGTTTCACAGTAAAATTTATATTACGATAGAGTCAAATTTCATAGTCAAATTTCATTTAAGTATGCTTTGCCTAAGAACCTCTATATCACTCATCACTGCATAACCTCAGTTTTAGTATTAGGAACCATGGGAGGAAAGTACTTCTGCATTAATAGCAATAGCAGTTAGACTTATATACTGCTTCACAGTGCTTTACCGCGCTCTCTAAGCGGTTTGCAGAGTCAGCACATTGCCCCCACCAAGGTAGGTCTTCATTTTACTGATCTCTGAAGTAAACTTTAACTTTCAAACATGTTTAATTTTATTCACCTCTATCATGTCTCTCATTATTTGCTTTCTGACTTAAATTAAAAACCGACTTGTCCTCAGAGGGTCTATTGTTTATACTCCTTCATTTTGTGACCTACCTATTCATTCGTATTCTCCAATTTCTATGTTTTTCTGCCAAGAGGACTACCTATCTAATTACTGGTAAGTTCCTCTGGAATCTTTGATGAGGGTTTTAATCAAAAGCTTTTTGAACATCTACATTAAATGTCTATCACTTATCTACATGTTTTTTGACATGCTCAAACATTATAAAAGTTAAGTGAGATAATTCTTATTTATAAAATTATACATGTATGTATGTATGTATGTATGTATGTATGTATGTATGTATGGTATTCAGCTTTGTTCAGGTATTTTCCCAAGTCATTATAGTTGTGCTTTTAATATATATATTATAATATATATTTATACATATAATATATATATTATATTATATATAATATATTTTAATATATATATTTTATATATATACATATATAAAATTTTTTATAAAGATCTCACTTAGCTTTTGTTTGAGCATGTCATAGATGTGATTATACACACAGAGAGAGAGACAGAGACACACACAGAGAGAACAGCATTTTCTATATTTTTCCTCAATTTACCTAAAATAATTGATCTGTAATTTTCTGAAATTTCCAATCTAGCCAAAATCATTTTTGCATATTGATGATATACTACCACAACCCAGACATCAAAGCCTGTTTTAGGGACATTATAGAGATAAATACTTTACAGAAAATTAGACATTTCATATTTTAAGTTTTTAAAAAAAGTTTTTGTTTTTCTGGTTAAATGGAAGCCACTTATAGACATGCAAATATATCTCTGTGGTATAAGTAGAAGCCCAGAGGAAGCGGAGGTCCTTTGTGCATGGCTGGGGCATGGCTTATCAAGAATGCTTCAGCAATGAGTATTCTTGAATTGCTACCTAAATAATCAGTTTTGTATTGAATTTGCCTACAACTGAGCTCCAACTCAAAAAGAGGGCTATGCTATATTCTGCTGCTGTATTAGAGAAGCACCGAGACTATGATCAGGTGTCCTTCCATCTTCATTCCTTTTATTGGCTGTAGCTGGGGAGAACCCCGTAAAGCAGGGGGCATCACAGCAGTGTCATGTGATGTTATCATGGCAGTGTCATGTGATGTATCAGGACTTTTTCCTCCCTTCACTAAAATGGGTGTGCTCAGTACGTGATGCATTCGGCCTGTGGGGTTGGGAGTTTGACAGCCCTGTTGTAAAGAATTTACTCATTCCAGCTCTATGGGGTAATCTTACTAATATTCTGTAGTACTATCACCAACCTCATGAAGAAGAGTACCTTCTCTTAGTAAATATTTTGATAGCTTTTTTGTTTTCATCTTTCCTCTAGCTCTCAAAACTGTTGCTTTAAATATCAGATTAATCTGAGAATCTTTATCCATTTTTTTGACTGAATGAGTGGGCTAATCTGCATGTTTGGCTTTGGTGAAATGTCTGGACATCCTTGGTCCAACCTCAAACCAGGTTGGAAATACAAAGGAAAGAAGAACATTGTCAGGCTTCTTTCAGGTATGGCTGGAAACCTTTGCTTTCTAGATGGTGACATTCAGGATATGGCATTATGAGTCATAGTCTTGATTCAGTTCAGTTATTGTAAGCTTGAATGAAGCCAAATATAGCAAAATATCTCCTCCTGCCATTCATAGCAATCAAATATTGATTTACTTGACTTTAGTGCAATTAGCTTTGCTTTGCATTCTACACTGTCACTTAAGGCCCCAGAAGCTTCCCAGGCTCACATATAGTCAGCCAGCTGTGCCTTCCTGGCCTAGCAGTTGCGATTATCCCTGGGCAGTGAAAGCTTAGCCACAATAATCCATGCTCTGATAACTTCCCATTTGGATTACACTTCAGTATTTTCCTGAATGTTCAAATCTGTAGCTATTTGTTTTACTTAGTTGTATTGTTATCATTTTGTAAAGTTTCTGCATAGTGCTATTTGTACTCTAAAATAAAGGAATGTACAACTCTGTGAGGTCAATAGGTTATGCATTTTATCTTATCTTTGTTTTGTTTTGGTCGGGCTAACTTGTTTTTACTGATTTTTATTTTAAAATATCCTCAAGCTACAATATGAAACGCTTAAACCATTTGCCATGATTTAATATAGAAGCCATAAAACGGAGTATTCATCACAGCCTCTTCAGTAAGTTTTGCCAAATATTTAAATTACTAGTCACTAAAGGGATTGTCAGATGACAGAATTTTAGAAGCTTTCAATATAAGAAAATTATTGAGATTTAAGACTATGGCTACAAATGCTAATCTCCCCATAAAACAGAAAACCAATCTATTAACATCAGTTGTTTACTTTGAGAGTTGCTACAAAATGAATACATATTATTCGTATAGGCTGCTTTTAACCAATTCATCAACATTTATTTATTATGCAGAACTAAAAATCTAGCATTTGCCGAGAATCCAGTTAACTGTTTTCTGTAGGCTTTTAAGAATTCCTCAACAGAAAAGCAGAGAAGCCACTTTGTGCTGGCTCTTCCTGAGGTGCCATAATTACTAAACACAATGCAGATGGTAATGCATGTCACAACCATAAATTTGATCACCTCTTCTGCTGAATCTCACCTGCTCATGCATTCCACCTGCTAGAGAGGGTCTATAAAAGCTCAGGCTATTTAGTAGATAGCATGAATTTAGAGTTACTATTACTGTTTTGGCACAATACAATCTCTTCCTTTTGTGCCAGTATCACTTGTCATGTGGACTAATAGTGATCAGCGGGGAAATAGATGCCTCCTCATTTCCACTGTGCAGTTGGCACTGTGACTTTGAGAACTGATGACCCATATTTGAATTGTGGTGATATTGCTAGGACCTTCTACAGAGGACTACCAACAGAAATAGGCAGCTGACATTAATCCTGAAATATATATTAGAGCTGAATACTTCCATAGTTTTGCTTATTTCCTCAGATGCTATAATAATAAACTAAACAGATGGTGTATGAATTTTATGTAAAACATTTAATTAGGCCAACAAAAGCAGTATTCCACCAGCTGTTATAGCTAATGACCTTGGGAAATGTAGACTATCCAGACAGAAAAATACATCTTTCTCCATTCAGTTTCTTTTTTCCTTCTCACAATTTTTCCTCTTGGTTTCATGCCATTTAGGAAAAGAATTTGCTAAAGAGAAAGGTTGGCAGAGCACTTGTCAAAACTGTTTATTTGAGCACAAAATAGTCATGTCTTATTCTTTACCCTAATTCTAAACATGATTTCAATTTTAATATATTTTCAATATTGAGAGAGTTTTGTCATAAAAAAATGAGGAAGATGAAAAGCTACTTGTTGCAATAACATCTAAGATTCATAAGAATGCCAGCTCATCCCAGACAAGGAATACTTATTCCTGCGTTTCCCAAACATAACCTTATCATGTAGCAAAAAATATGGCTGCCATCACAGAAGTATCCCTGTGGGTCAGTGAGCAGAGATATGCAGCAAATGGAAGAAAGATGTTTGAGCTCTTCAATAACTTACCTTGCTGCTATACAAGATTAATATAGAAAAATAATTTGCTAAATTTGGAACCTTATTTAAAAAGTAAGGAAACACAAAGGCACAGGTACAGCATAGGCTCTATAGTAGTAACTGTAAGAGGGATCTTGGAATCCTAGTGGACAATCACTTAAATATGAGCCAACAGTCTGCTGCAGCTGCCAGAAAAGTCAACTCAGTTCTAGGCTGCATTAACAGAGGAAGAGAATCACGATCATGTGAAGTGTTAATACCACTTTATAATGCCTTGGTAAGGCCACACTTGGAATACTGCATTCAGTTTTGCACATCAGGAAGTAAAAAAGATGTTGAGACCCTAGAAAGAGTGCAGAGAAGAGCAACAAAGATAATTAGGGGACTGGAAGCTAAAACATATAAAGAACAGTTGCTGGAATTGGGTATGTCTAGTTTAATGAAAATAAGGACTGGGGTGACGTGATAGCAGAGTTCCAATATCTCAGGAGTTGCCACAAAGAAGAGGGAGTCAAGCTATTCTCCAAAGCCCCTGAAGGTAGAACAAGAAATAATGAATGGAAACTAATCACAGAGTTCAAGTTCAAACCTTTACTGTCAGAGTACATGTGTACAATGAGATTGGCTGAGCCTCCCTTCGTGCACCCATGCAAGCAACATAGAACTAAGAAGAAATTTCCTGACAGAACAATTAATCAGTGGAGTAACTTGCTTCCAGAAGTTGTGAATGCTCCAACAGTGGAAGTTAAGAAGAGATTATACAACCATTTGTCTGAAATGGTATAGGGTTTCCTGGACTAGAAAACCTCCAAGGTCCCTTCCAACTCAATTCCTATTCCATTCCACAAATGAGTGGTAGTTCTGATCTCCAAAGCTTCCATAGATGTGGAAAAGTCACATATTTTTACCTTATCTTATTCCCCTTGTGATCTATTCATTCTTACCTTCAATCCTATGACATGATCCTTCCCAGATTCCTCTCTCTTCACTGTTTTGCCTTTCCTCATCTCTGCCATTCATTATGTTTCCTGCTGTGCTGATATCACCTATTATACTTGGTTTGCTTAGCATTTGCAATGTTTGACAACAGGCTGACTCATTTTTCACTAGTGAACTAAATGTACCACCTGCTGCTCACCTTCTGCCATCAATCTGTCTTTATAACAGCTAATCAATAGTTTGCTGTTGAACTAGACTTCTATTTAAGACTTTCAGGTATGTCAGAACTATAATTTCAGAATTTCCTACCAGTTGCAATTCCAGTATATTTGGAGAGCATCAGGTTGTGAAAGGCTGCAACAGATTCTATATCTTTTCCTTTCAGTCCTCCTGAAATAGCCTCATAGAGAACAAGAGATGGTTTCAACACACATCTCCCCAATCCTTCCTCTGCCCCTATAATTGATAATTAACATTTCATCTCAAGTAGTCCTATATATACATGAATTTCAAACTACTGGTTCATTTGAATATCTTTCCTTTTATAATGTGGAAGTGAAAACTGCCTTTAGAAAGAGTAGCAAAATTCAGTATTTTAGTCTGCTGTCACAGATCAGCATATCTTGACAAAGCAGTTAGTTAATGTGAGCCTTCCTGAACATGAGACACATGATTCTGAAGACTCAATATTTACAGGACCTCATCTGCCCATTTTGGAGGTATTAAATTGATTTAAAGTTACAAATGTTCATACACTTGCATATTTGAGTCTCTGAAATATGTAATGGAAACATTAATTAATTAATTAATGGCTCAATGCTTCTCTCCCTGACTCCATTACCACAGTAAGAGACTATCATGTTTACTGCTCAGATCATGAAATCCGTAGAGGAGGTGGTGTTGCTATCTTCTATAAAAAGTCTCTACATCTAAAAAACATCCAAGTTACCCAGGAGCTTACTCTTCCTGAGACCATTGTCTGTGAACTGTCCTTAAATATCACATTTCGATTCTTACTATGTTACAAAGCCCCTGATTATGACATCGAACATGCAAACAAGCTAAATAAAAACTGAATGCACCAATTATCACATTAAACAAGAAGAAAACCTTCTATGCATCAATTCCACCTGCGCTTTCTACAATTTTATAAACAACAAACTAAAAAGACTCAAGGTCCATCCCACCCCTGAAAGGACCTAATGGTAAAGACTGCAATGACGACACTATTAAAGCCAACCTCTTTAACACATTCTTTGGCTCAGTATTTGTAAACAGCAATGGATCATGCCCAGTATTTCCTAGTCGAACCACAGACAACTACAATGATCTAATACATATCGATTTTACAGAAGACAATGTTGAAAAAGCACTGTGCAATCTAAACCCATCTCTATATATTGGACCTCTAAGCATAATCTTTGAAAAATCTTTCAGGACCAGCTCCTTGCCAAAACTATGGTCACAAACCACAGTCATCTCCATCTTCAAAAAGAGACACCCCAGCCTAGTTGAAAATTACAGACCAATCTCTTTATGTTGCGTCACCTGTAAAGTCATGGAATCAATTACTAACCAATCCATCCTCCTCCATTTAGAAACAAACAACCTACACTCTAATAAACAATTTGGTTTTAGGAAAAAACTATCATGTAATCTGCAACTCTTACACTGCAAAAACATATGGACTACACAACTCGATCAGGGCAAAGCAATAGACGCAATCTATATAGACTTCTGTAAAGCCTTTGATTCAGTGGTACACAACAAACTACTCCTAAAACTAAAATCTTACAGTATCTCTGGACACCTGCATAACTGGATAGAAGCATTCCTGTCAAACAGACAACAAATGGTCAAAATTGGGAGCATCCTATCAAATTCTGTACCTGTCAACAGTGGTGTCCCCCAAGGCAGTGTTCTAGGACCAACTCTCTTCATACTCTACATAAATGACCTCTGTGATTATATCAAGAGCAACTGCGTTCTCTTTGCTGATGATGTAAAGCTATTCAACACCACAGACAATACTGCTACCCTTCAAAAAGACCTCGACTACGTGTCAGAATGGTCAAACAAATGGCAACTTCAAATCTCAACAAATAAATGCTCTGTCCTACATATTGGAAAAAAAATTCAGAAAATAAAATACAGGCTGAATAGTCAAGACCTTGTTGATGATCCAAACTCTGTCAAGGATCTTGGAGTACTCATCTCAAATGACCTAAATGCTAAAGCCCACTGTAATCCCATTCCCTTCCCACCCCACTAATCTGCTTTCCAGCTCCGTTCTCCTGTGCAGGCCAACCAAAGACCCAGCCAATCAGCTGGGAGTAGGGAGTCAGAGAAGAGATGGGGCGGGACCAGTCAGTGGTGAGATTCGCTGGTTCTCTGAACCAGTGGTGGTATTATACTGGTTCGGCCCAGTTCTGCCAAGCCAGTAGCGGCGATGAACAGCAGAAATTGAACCAGTTCTCTCTGCCACTCTGCTGTTGGGCCTACCCGCCCACCCAGGCTCCCATACTCATCTTTATCCTCTGAATTTGAAGTGTAGCTTCTTTGCGCAGCACAGCAGAGTGCTGCGCAGCAGCTGCTGAAGTGACTAGGAGAATGCAGGCTTGCAGGAGGTGAGTTAGAACCAAGGGTGGGATTCAAAATTTTTAACAACTGTTTCTGTGGGCATGGCTTAGGTGGTGGGTGTGGCTTGGTGGTCATGTGACTGGATGGATGTGGCTTGGTGGTCATGTTATTGGCTGGGCGTGGCCAACTCAATATCACTCATATCGAGGCACACTTCTACATAGCCAAAAAGGCGTTAAGAGTTGTTAACCTAATCTTACATAGCTTTTTCTCTGGTACACTAATTACACTAATAAATAGAGCATACAAAACATTTGCTAGACCAATACTTGAATACAGCTCATCAGTCTGGAACCCACATTATGTATCTGATATTAACACAGTTGAGAAAGTCCAGGAAGAGTTCTCCGCTCCTCTACTCATTGCAGAATACCTTATGCCACCAGACTTGAAATTCTAGACCTAGAAAACCTAGAACTATGCCGCCTTCGGTCCAATCTAAGTATAGTATATAAAATCATACATTGCAAGGTCCTACCTGTCAATGAATACTTCAGCTTCAACCATAACAACACAAGAGCAAACAATAGATACAAACTCAAGGTTAATCGCACCAAACTTGATTGCAGGAAATACGACTTCAGCAACAGAGTGGTCAATGTCTGGAATATTCTACCTGACTCTGTGGTTTTTTTTCCCCAAACCCCAAAAACTTTAACCTTAGACTGTTTACTATTGACCTCACCCCTTTCCTAAGAGGTCTGTAGGGGGCATGCATAAGTGCACCAACGTGCCTACCGTCCCTGTCCTATTGTTTCTTTTATATTTTTTTTATTTTTCTTATATGTATCCATGTATTCATAACTATGTTTTTACTTATACCTATTATCTTGTAAGCAATTGACAAATAAAAATAAATAAATAAAAAATAAATAAATTTTGCTTCTGTCTATGTGATGGTACAAACAGCTGACTCTGATATTAGAAGTGATGACTGTAGGAATCTATATGTATAAATTCAGTATGCTATAAGTATCAGTTACTTGACAGCAATAGCCGCTGAAAACTACAACTTCCATATTTTTATAGACTTTCTTCAAATAATAAGATGCCATTGGGGACAAAGGATAACAGTTTTTATTGAAATTACACAGAAAGAGAAGCTATGTAAGAACACTATTTAGACAAACACAAACACACTGCAGCAACTTTGAACATTAGCAAAAGGAAACAGATCATCTGACAGTGTTATCCTTTTCACAGCTTGTGTTGATTGTGCTATATTGGGTTGAGCGGCCAAGCACTTTTTTTTTGCTGGAAGATGTTGTACAGATGATCTGTTTCTTTTCTTTGCTGTGTAACTGCCATACATCAAAAATATCTCTGAAACCACAGCACACTATTGCAACCACATGGCATCACCATAGCTCACAAACCAAATAAAGCCCTCCAAAACATCCAAAATAAACCAAAAGACCCACAGCCCCAGAAATAAAAACAAGAGTTATCAACAACAGCAGTCCCCAACGAGAAAATTTTGGTGGGCTGCAGAGAAATCTCATCCCCAGAGCACCACCAACCCCAAGAAATTAATCCAGGGTGTGCAGAAACACAAGGCTGCGCTGCCCACATGGCCTGCAGGAACCCTCCCCGCCCACTCATTCCTTACCTGGCCAACTTACCTGCTAAATAGCTATTTTTCCTTTTTCTGGCCATCAGCTGTTCTGCTGTGCCAGGAGATTTAGATTAGCTAGGAAGCAGGAAATGGTTGGATTTCTTGCTTTCTAGCTAGTCTTTAGATCTTCGGCTCTGCTTTTAAGCACAGCCGAACCTCCCTTAGGACTGAAGATTCTATTATTCAGTGCAGACTCATGGCAAGCAAATTTTATGTGACAGACTGAGCTAGCCGATGGCAGATAGATAGATCACTGAATGATTCTGTGAGCAATTCAATCTGCCTGCCTGCTTTGCCTGCTTTTGGGTAAAAGTTTGGGTAAAAGCTCTTTTTTTATAAAAAAAAAACAATATTTATATAAATATTTATAATATTTATATACAAACCATGCCCAGCCAGTCACATGACCACCAAGCCACACCCACAAATTAGGCCACGCCAACAGAATTGGTTAGTGATCCCTGGGATTTAAAATTATGAGTTTGGTGGTCCCAAAATGTTGGCGACCCCTGATCTACAACAGACAGTGTAAAGATTGCAACAGCCACTATGTAGTACAAACTGGCAGAAGACTAGCAGATTGCATCCATGAACACCAATCAGCAGTCAGAAGAGATAATGAAAATCTTTAATTTCACAACATACGAACAGACTTAACCATAGTATCAATGGGAAACTGAGTATCCTTGACCAAGCCAAGTCCAAAAATACTAGAGAATTCCTGGAGAATTCTTGGAATCAAACAAATTAGCCATCCACAGTCACACAAACAAAAAATAACATCTACATACCATCCAATAGAGACAATCAAAAAGCTAAAATGGAAACAAACAGAACACCTCCTCACCAATAGTCAACACCCAAATGAGCAGATATCAATAATCAAGAAGCAAACAATATGCCAATCAAGGAACTGCCAAGCAAGCTAACAATAAGTAACAGCCTAATCAAGGAACCAGCAAGACCATTCCCACCAACACTGACAGGTTAAGTCATTAGTATATAAAATAAGAGAAGAACCCACTACCTACTACCACTGATGATGTTACCTAGTTTGGTAATGAAATATTTATAGGAAAACAGTCAAGCTCAGAGAGCACCACGGATACCTCACTATCATGCTTCATGTAACATGTGCATTTATACCACAATAAATGCACTGAACTGTAAGATTTTTTTAAATTGTTACTTTTGCTTCCTATGTCTGTTGTACATGTGGCTACTCAATCTTTGAAGACTTCTTTTGAAGTAATACGTGACTACCAGTTGGAATAATCATATATTAGAATCAGTCTTGGTATAACCATACAGTATATTCCATAATTCATATAAAACTACAGCAAATTAGTTTTTTCTGGAATATCGTTCAAAATAAAAAAGGATTACGGAAAGTGAGGTCCCATTCTAGAGGTTTATGATTAACAAGGTTTATTTAGGTAATGTTACTAGCAGTATGGTGGCCTAAAGGGGAAGATGCTTGCCTCTCACTTGGAAGGTGGAGGGTTCAAACCTAGGCAAGACAAATGTTTCTCTATCAGGTGCAAACAGAAAATATCTGTTGCAAACTCCACATAGGCATCAGGAAGGCTATCCGACCAGTAAATGCTCAGTTCCATCAGTCACCCTGACTCCACTCCAATAAAAGGAATTACAGGGCCATAAAAAGAAAAAAGAAAAAAAGGTAACGCTACAATCACATACCTACCTTAGCATTATTATAGAGAAATAGATTTTCAGTTTGAATAGAAATGACTCATGAACTGAAGACATATCCGACCAATTTTATATTTAGTATATCATGAACAGAATAATACAGGAAAAGGTAAGAGTGACAAACAAATTGGCATACTGTTGAATAAAAATCCTTCACAACTTGTATTATAGATAAATTAGTATTAGAAACCAAGATATCGTTAATAATTGTTAGACAATAACTAGACAAATCACTACCATAGAACAATGTTCATAGGGCATTTTTGAAAATATAACAAAGAGAAAAACAATGACTAAAATGTTTTTATGTAATGTTTATGTTCAGTGCATTATATAGTATGACCATAATAGTTTCTCAATATAATATGCATGACTTCTCTCACTGACAAGATACTTTCATCTTCTTGTCTTTCATAACAAACACAGTAATCTGGGATTGGTTATTGCTAAACATATTTCTCATCTTCTGGTTCTTGATTGTTCTGTTGTTTTTAATTAAATCTATGAGCATAAAAAGGGGAAAGAGACAATAACCAGATATATCACCCTTCAGTTATCATAACATTAAAATCATTTTCAATGCCAATTGTCAGCAATAACTTACAGGCAAAGAATACCTTGTGATTATTAGAAGCTTCTGGTGCTTGAAACTAGAGCCATTATGATGTTGCATCACTGAACATTTTATAAATTTTACAAAGCTGATTCAGTATCCTTATACTCTTAACTACCTTTTTGCTTTTGTAGACTTGAGCCTTCTGAACAAGAAGAAATCCAGAAAGACTGTCTTCTGTTCCAGTTAGGCCCTTTTTGAATCTAAGAAACAGATCTTTCATACTTTTATCATTTCCGATTACCCTTTGGTCACTACTCCTGACTTTAACAACAATAATTTGATATTCATGACCTTCACAGACAGCAACTTATTTATGGATATGGCAATTCTGAAGATGATTAATAAAACCAACATAGAATTTTCTAAACCATATGCCAAAACTAGAAAACACTTTGATCTAACAACTGATGGCACTCAATAAGTCATCAATAATACCAGCTTCTTTCATCTCACCATTTGTCTTTGATCTTGCTATGATCAGTCCATTCTTTGTTAATATGCAGGATGATGGAAAAATATAATTTTAGTATTATATAATTAGTACAATTTAGTATATAATTTAGTATAAAATATATACATTTTTAGGGATCCTGAAATTTTGAAATACAGTTTTAAACAGGGGTGGGATTCTACAGGTTCACACCTATTCGCTAGAATCGATTATTAACATTCTAAGCAGTTTGGAGAATCGGTTGTTAGAAGAAATTAATGGCCTAATCCTGTATGGAAGGCAGGAAGGAAACATTCTGGTGTTGCTTACAGAAACTGCCTCTTCATTAACCCTTATTACATTCTTGGCAGGACTAGACTTCCTGTCTCTGGAGGTTTTTTTTTCTTCCTTTGCTGGTACTTTGCTTGTGTGGAGTGATCATTCAAAGTTATAATGGCACTGGAAAAAGTGACTTATGACCTTTCACACTTATGACTGTTGCAGCATTCCCACAGTCATGAGAGGCCAGGCGAGGAGATGCATGCCTCGATGTGAGTGATGTTGAGTTGGCCACACCCAGCCAATCACATAACCACCAAGCTACGCCCACCAACTAAGCCATGTCCACAGAACCGGTTGTTAAAAATTTGAATCCCACCTCTGGTTTTAAAAATATAAAATAGATGTTGTGTACTCTAACAAATCATCAAGGTGATAAAAACATAGATAAAACCCAAAAGTTTACTTATGATTTGAAAAGGAGAAATTGAGGGAAGTCTTTATTAATCAAGCATTTCTATTTTCTTATGCTTTTGAAATATTAATTGTAAAGCTCTCTAGTTAAAAACAACATTGACACAAAATAAAATGGAATATGTGACACACCAACAACCAATCAGGTGGCTATACATACACACACACACACACACACGTGTGTGTGTGTGTGTGTGTGTGTGTATGTATGTGTGTATGTGTATATATATAAATAAATAAATAAATAAATAAATAAATAAATAAATAAATAAATAAATAAATTCAGCTTTGTTCGGGTATTTTCCCACGTCATTATAGTTGTGCTTTTAAAGTTGTAGCAACGTTTCGGCAGAATCTCATCTGCCATCATCAGGCTTCTGTATTGTGTTCGTCTGTGAGTCAGACTTTTACAGTTGTTTCAGTTTTAAATTTGGGGCTAGCCTACTGCTGTGCCAGAATGGTTTTTTCTTCATCCTGATTGGTTGGGAGTATTGGTCTGTGTTTATTGGTCTTGGAGTTTGCTGTGTTCTGCTTGATTGGTGTTTCTAATATCTTCTGTCTGTTTTGTGGCTTTTTTTGTCTTGATTGGTTGGCAACATTGTGTTCCTGTATTGGAGGCTTTTAGTGAAGCTTGGCTCCGAGTAAATGGACGGCTATCATTTGTTAGGGAGCTAGGTTTCATCTGGGTGCCTGGTTGGGGTGTGTTTGAGCTGGAGGTATCAGGGGGGATCTGTTTGTGCCCAGGTGTTTTCCTGGCTAGTGGTGTGGAGATTTTTTTGTTTGTGAGTGCAGGCTTCCAAATGATTGACAGTCTGGTGGAATCATCTCTTCTATTCATGCTTTCAGGTCTTTTTTCAATCTCTATGGCTTCTCTGATAATTCTGTGGCTGGGCTTTTCTATAGTGTCTAGGGTTTTGGTGCCATTGAAGTTGATTCTATGACCTGTGGCTTTCATGTGTTGGACTAGTGAGGAAGTGTGTTCCAGCTTTTTTACTGCATTTTTGTGTTCATCCAGGCAGGTACTTATTCTTCTATTGGTCTGTCCAATGTATGTGGCCAGGCATGATGCACAGAGAACTTCGTATATGCCTTGGTTTTCCAGGTCAATTTTATCTTTGGGGTTTCTAAGGATGGCTGCTATTTTTCTGTCTGTTTTGAAGGCAGTCTTGATGTGATGCCTGTGTAGTATCTTACTGATTTTGTCTGTAGTACCTCTTATGTAGGGCAGGACAGCTGTTCCATAGGTCTGTTCATCTTCTAGGTCTCCATTATGTCTCAGTGTGTTTTTGTAGATCAAGCTGGTGATGGCAGATGAGATTCTGCCGAAACGTTGCTACAACTTTAAAAGCACAACTATAATGACGTGGGAAAATACCTGAACAAAGCTGAATGCCATACATGTAAGTGTGTGTGTGTGTGTGTGTGTGTGTGTGTGTGTGTGTGTGTGTATATATATATATATATATATATATATATATATATATATATATATATATATATATATATATATAGTATTAAGCAATATTCAGATATACACGGAATGGGATTCACAAAGAAAAAAAATACAGAAAGTACTTCCCTCCACTGACTTCTGTTCCACTCTCCCATTGAGCTGTTTTTTTCTAACTCGGGAGAACTCCTCATATATCTGAAGCTAATATAATATTAATGTTAATAATCTTTAAAGTACTTTGTTAATTTTGGTACCACAAAGCAATATAGCTACAGTATTCCTGTGGGTCTGGTTGCAAAAGCAAAATAAAATCTATTTGTTAACAACGGAGCAATGGCAACTAAGATTTAGTTTTTACAGAACATAAAGTGACTAAGATGTCAGATATTACACACTGGGATATGAAAGAAGCAAAGACAAATGAACTAAAAACCTCAGCCTAATGCATCCCTTCAAACGTCAATGCTGATCCACCCCCTAGGAACAGTGCTGACTAGATGCCCAGCTACACCTCTCTTAGACACATTTTTACATGATACATTGTGTGGGAACTTCATATATACATATATAAAAGTCTGGTGTAAAATAAAGAGAGCTTTCATGCAGTTGCAATACAGTTGATGAAAATATCAGACTTCCAACTATACTGGTTATAGACTGACTTCATTTCTAGAATAGGTTTTACCCACCCATCAATATCTGTTCTATTTTCTTTGTTATTAATATTTAGAAAGCCTGTTAAGATCATTCTCTTTCACAGAGCCTTCAAAACCTAAGATACTAAGTAATTTTGGAAAACAACTCATGGGGTTTCTAATTTTAATGTGGGGTTTATCACTGATTGATGGGAAGATATGTTTTATAACGAGTATTATGATTGCTTTTTAAAAAGATGTTTGTATTTCATCGCTTTTATTGTGCTGTGAACTACCTCAGCTCCTGCAGGGAGGCAGGACACAAATTATCGTAATAAATAATAAATTAATATCCAGCATGTACCCCTTTGCTCATTATAATGCACAGCACTGTAGCTCATTTCTACAGAAGTGTTTGAAGATGTTTACAATGAGAGTAGAAACATTAAGGTAATTATACTATCAGTAAATAACCTGTGCTCCTTCTGAAGCATCCAGCACGAAATATTAAAATACTACAACATCCTCTCTAACTCTCAGTATGGCTACTCTGAGGACTTCTCCACGTTGTCTGATCCTGCATGTACATAGGACTCTAACACTTTTCCAAATGTTTGTTCAGCCCTAGCATTTATCTTCTGCCTTCTGCTATCAAACCAATGATCAGATTATCTATTTCAATACACTTTCAATACAAGAGTATATATAATGCTCCCTCCTTCTATTTTTTCAAAGGTTCATTAAGTTGGGAAAGTGCCATTCAGTGAGCTTCCAAAGCTTAAGGTAGAATCTGGGAAACCTGTATAACCTATATAATATTGGTGCTAATCAGAGGTGGTATTCAGCAGGTTCTGACCAGTTCTGGAGAACCGGTAATGGAAATATTGATTAGTTCAAAGAATCTGCAAATACCACCACTGATTGGAGATTTTACAGTATCCTTTTCCTGCCACGCCCACTAAACCACACCCACAGAACCGGTAGTAAAAAAAAATGAATCCCACCACTGTTGCTAATGTTAATATCAATTCCTCTCACTTTTATCATATCTGCTCCATGACAAACTTCTGATCAAATGCACAGAATCCAACATGAATCATAGTAGCCATAAACTTCTGAACTGTCTCTCATTCCTCCTCCAAAAAAGGCAGATTGAAGGCAAGCTTATTTATCTACTAAAGATATAGAAAATAATAATCCTAGTGGGGATATTCTTATTTAGCTGATATCAACTGTGGACATAAGGGTAACAACACATATGGAGAAACATAAAAATATTAATTATTCATAAATGATAGCCCATGTAGCTTCACCAACTTCAGTTTATTTGAATAATTTGACAGGATAAGCTCATAAAAATGTAACATCAATCTAAACTTGCCAAATGCATTAATTAAAAATCCTTGTATCAAAATATAGACACTTTCACTGACACATGTCTATAACAAATAATTTTCAAACATGGTAGAAAATTAAATGAAACACACACACACATACACACATATATAACATACACATACACACACACACACACACACACACTGATTTGGAATATCACTCTCTTGAAACTCACTACTACAGAAATCATTTTTGTGCTATATTAAGTCATAAATATCTCTCTTTAAATGTCTAACCCTACAACTAAAGTGTTTTGTTGTTGCTGTTAATGTGAGGACAACAAAGTGGCACATGCATTACATCACCGTAACAGTATTAAAATAAAGAATATTGATTCTAACTCTGCATACATCATGCCTTAATCCTCAGTTCTAAGTATGAGAACAAAATGTACATGTTCTTCTCCCAAAATATTCTGCAAAGTAAATAAGCAGATGTCAATATAATAAAATCATGTAATGCAACCATTAATTGATACATGTAATTTATGAAATTTTGTCATAATAGTTATTATGGGTTTGTAACTAAGATGACTGGACATGCCAGTCAAGACTTAGTTTATTATCAGTTGTTTTCATGCCATATTCTTTTAGAATGTCCTGAAAAACTGAATATAAAGGAAACTGCTTGAGTTCCAGGGCAGCGCCATTAATTAATCATTTAAAAAAGCAAAACAAAAAACACCATTTCATTTCCCTGCCTGTTGAGCTTAGAATTTAAGCAGCCATAGAAGGGGGAAAGGCACCTAATTTTAGAAGGACAAAACAGCTAATAGCAGCAGAGCAAGCAAAGAAATATGGGATAAGGGAGAGGGCATGTTTGGCATATTTCCAAGAACTCATTTCTAATACCTACCCCTTCTATTCTTTAATATATCATATACTGGTTATGATCCATCCAATATATATTTGAGATTAGGATAAATACTGGATGTTGGTGTCAAATGACTACATAACTCATTTCAATACTGCTTATGAAAGTCTGCAAATTTCTCAACTTTCCTCTTTTTCTGACACCCCACCCCCCAATAATATCAGAAAAACTGTTCGGGGGAGAAAAAGTTCATCATTATCATGTTGATTGTTAACGGGAATAACTGCAAGCATTTAAAAAGCATTACTGACTTGATCTAATCTGCATTATACATAATGCACATCTGTGTCAAAAAGATAATTAGAAACAGGGTCAAGAGTTTTAACAGCAGCAATAAATTAGAGGACAAAGTTAACTTTTTTTAATTGTATAAATGCTCCTCAAAGTTAATTCTATGAACTGAATAATGAATACATTTATTGCATAGTCAGTTAATGAACAACAATATTTAAAGCATTAAAATGCCATTATCATATAATAAAATAACAATATTATATTTAATTTACATAATTTTTTTGATGAGCCAAGTGCGCTGTCTCAGCAGACGTGCTACTAATCTTGCAGAAGGCAAAATGATCATATGTGGTATTCGTGTTTGGATAGCAATTCTGGAAAAAAAATGTTCTCCTAAGTTTCATTTCAAAATATTCCGACATCATCTAGGTAAGGTCAGAAGCATCATTTTAAAAATTCTACTTGTTTCATTTCAGTTCTGTAAATTCCCTGATACTTTATATTTAATACCAACTTATTAATAATGAAAACCTCAACTGTGATATATTTTCAATAAATAGATTCATTCAAAGTGCGTACTAACTTAGTTAACATTAACCTACCTGCTACTATGCTATTCCTATTTCAAATGGCTTCCCCATCATTTGTGTCCTGTGGTCCATAAAACAAAGTGGCCACTGTTTCTGGATACCTCTAATTGGAATCTGGAAGCATAGAAACTGCTGGTTTCAGATTTCAGTTAGTATTAACTGAGCATGATGCATACTTCATTTGACATCCTTAACCATATAAATCTCAACTGTGGTTTCAGAAACAATGTGACATCTAGGGCATATGTATTCATATTAGTGGTTTAGCAGGCTATGTGTATGCCAAAATATGTTATAACTTTCATAGGCTCAAGTATGATTCAGTGCTCTCTCGTAGCAAATAACAAACAAACCCACAGCTGTTAAGTCCTATATGTGTAGCTTTCTTGGGTGATAAATTTACTTGTTTACTTCAATACTCTTCAAATATTTGACTCTAAATGGCTTATATGCAAGAACATGCATATACATTATAATGCACTGATCAAATAAATTATCAGAAAATCCAAGAATATAATATTATATTATAATCTTAAAACCATAGTACTGTAGATCATCATAATACTGACATTACATTTCATGAGTAATAACTTGTAGAGCTCTTTACAATAATCCATCCATAAAATGACAAAAATATGAGTCCCCATAGTCAATACATTTTACTCCAGTAATTGAAAAGAGGTGAAGGCCCTTCAGGATACAGTTTCCACCTGCTGTTCCAGCAGGAGCTAAGACTCTACTCTCTAGGAAGCACAACTAAGCACAACCATCAGAACTAACGTGGGTATTGTTGCAGAGTCAGTTAATTTGTGAACATACATCACTTTTGAAGGTTCAGTCTCATTCTGATATCTCCGTGCAGATCCATGCAGACGCCAGGAACTGAAACAAGATTTGCCCTCCATCACCCAGACTAGCACTATTAGTGAATGGAAGATATTCAAAGCTTCTTGACTGAGAGTATAACCATATGCAAAGAAGCTCCTATAAATCAGTTCATACACATAGTTTTGCCATTGGAAAGAGAGTCCTCTGTTATGCGTATTACAAGTCTGGAAACTTGGAAAGTTGCAATGATCATTTGAAGTGCTTTATAGCAGAACTCAGGAGGCCTTAAAAAGAGAGAAGACAGAATAATGATTCTTCCCTTCCTTTTCACCTATAGCATAATTTTCACCTATACAATGATAGTTAATGAATATATTTTAAAAAAAACCTGAGAGTCCACACTTGGCTCTAGCAAAATGACTTTGTCACAAGCAATCCAGTCCAAAATGCTGATTTCATACTTTCTCTAAACTTTAAATATCTATATATGTGTGGTGTGGTCAGAAGAGATGAGAAGATCACTTTCACATACAAATGCCAAATGTGGCAAAATGACGAATAGGATCACAATGTTAAGAAATCCACCTGGCAATAAATTATCTGCTTATATACCAGGAACTCTCTGCCCTTGGCACCTCCTAACTATTTTATGTGGTCCTTTTTCTTGCTATTTCATGGTATATCAGACGGTGTCAAATGCATAGTCTTTACAGTCCTTGAGTTACTGCTTCTAGATAATCATTCTATAAAAATGACTCTCTTTGTCTGAAGCCTTCAGGCATAGCCAGAAACTCTGTGTGTGTGTGTGTGTGTGACTCTACACGTCCTCAATAGAAGCCAGCTGTCAACTGCAGTAATCAGCAAAGTAATGCTGATTCCCTTTCTTACCTATGTTTCAATGTAACTTTTTACTGCTGCTTTTGCAGCCAATGTTTTAGGTTGACAAAAGCCAGAAGTCTGGCATTAAGCAATCAGGAGTCCTGTGTGCATCTGCTACAAAAAAAAAAAGGTTGCTAAGCAACTGGAAAAAGAATTTTTGCCCTCACTATACCATGGCATATTAAGAGAAACCTTACAACAATATTCATACACCTTAAAATTTCAAAAGCCAAACAGATTTTTTTAAAAAATAAGGAATATAACTTGGAACCTATTACACATTTAGTTAAAGAAGACATCTGAGGAAATCAGTAAATGATGCACCAATCAAGTGAAAATAATCTTTCCTGTAAAAAAAAAAAATCGACAGCTCATTGAGTTTATTTGCTACACATTCATTTCTCCCATTTCAGCATCTATAGTATTTCAGCAACCCCATGGGAACTTGAAGACATTAGCAAATTATCATTTGAAATGCAAAATCCACAAAGTAACATGAAATATTCAGGGTTTTCAAACTCAATTGTTATAGGGAGCAACTCTTCCTGGAAAGGTCATATATGATTGAATTTTAATGGCAATGCTTTCCCAACATGTTTCTTGACATTATATTATAATGCAGATATATTTGGAAGGGAAGAAGAGTGGGAGAGACACAGCATTTTTGTGTACTGTTAATCTGTTAACAGGGAACTCATGTAAGCACCATCAAGAATACTCAAAATTCCTGCCCTGTTGTTCTAAAATTTAAATTTTTTTAAACAAACCGTAACATTGAAAGGATTATTTAGGAAAAAAATTATTTGCTGATGATGGAAAGTATAACTTGTTTATACAAGAAGATATTTTTATAAGTGCTTGCCAGAAAAAGTTCCTCACCATTTTTGGAAGTGGATGATGAAGGAGGAACTGAGGCTCAGATAGATATAACATTTTTCAAAGGTGGTGCTTACTCTTTGGAACAGCCTGTCTCTGAACATTGGATTAGCACTCTTAGGTCCAGAAAATGTTTAAGACAAAACTCTTCAGGAAATCATTTAGGGATAACTGGGGAAGATGCTGTCTATGCATTGTATTGTTCTGTATTGTATTTCTATTTATTTGCTTAGTATGAATATTTTAAATTGTATATATTTTTTGATATTTTATTACTGTTGAACCACTGGGATATTTGGAAATTACAACAATATACACATTTTATAAATACAGTATTTGCTACTCCAGTTAACACCAGTTAAAGCTCAGCTCAAACTCATTGGAAAGCACCATAGCTGCCTATCTCAATCTAATCAATTGTCTTATCATGTAGTTAATTTAAATGACCAGCGACCAACAAACTATAAAAGTGACAAACTTCTTTTTCAAGTTCACAAAACTTTGCAATACGGTTTGAGATTCAAATGATCACAAGGAAATAAATTGTACCAGGCTAGCAGAGATTTCTCAATTCTCTATGAACAGCAGCCATTTGGTATAATGCAGTTGCTTCCTTATTGCCAGTTATAAATACTAATTAATAATACACATATGCATGTATACATTGATTGCATCTGGGGAAAAGCTAAATTAAAATTACTTACAATTAGAAAAAAATATCCCCCCCCACAAAAAAAATCTATTTAAAACCAAAATTCCAAGAGTTAATAACTATTAAGGGCATGTAATTGGGCAGAGCAGAAACCTCTATCTAGATACATTTCAGTACCAGACTCAAACAATCCAGGTGCAAAATGTACAATCTGCTGGCTGTCCTTTTTGATTCAGTAGATTTCATCAACAAAACAGGGAAGGAGTAGATTTGGGGCACTGCTTTTTCTATATTCCATTTCCCAATTAACCTCCCAAATTGTTTAAATAAGTCCCTGAGTGCTTTAAGAAAAAGGGAATGTGGAGATATGGAAGACTGCTGACAAACACTGTCCTCTCCTTTGTGCTGGATCAGGGAGTTTTTCAGCATAGAAAACTGAATAACAAATGTATTTTCTCCTTCAGAAACACTGTCAAACCATATACTGCACTGCAGTTACTTCCTTCAGCTTATGAATAGCCATATTGTTTGTATTCCCTCTTACAGGTATACCACCAGGTACTGCAGCTCTAAATATCCTACATATGAAGATCTAGATTTGCTTTCTTAAAGCAGTAGTTCTTAATACTTTTGTTCACTATTTATGTGAACAAAAGCAGACAATTAGAAGCAGATAATTGTTGCAAAATCACAGCCTCACTACAATTTTACACAGAAGCTACCCTTCTGCCCCAATAGCAAAATTGGAGAGGACTATGGATGGAATTCTGGGTCTCACTCCTCCACAATACTCCTCCCTCTCTTAAATATGACAGTTGCTGCTGCTTTTATTCTTCTACAACTTATTTCTACATGGGAATTCTACTCCCTTCCCCTTATTGCTGCCATTGATAACCTGTCCAACATCTGACAATTAGTTCTTGCCCAAAGTAGGGAAAGGTAATTAATTTTTTAAAAAATGCTCACCATTGCATGTATCAACCCCAATCCAGGCCATTGTCTCACATTTAGTGAATACAGTAGCATCAAAAGGAAAAGAGGCCCGAATCTACGTACTTAATGCAAAACTATCTAATCCTGCTATCTGTTTATGATTGCAAAATGAGAATTCTGTACACACTACCGAGGGGTAGATAGGCACTAGTCTATGTGCATAGTAGGGGACAACTTTGAGACTGATCCTGCTACCCTCTAGACTGGCCAAAATATTTCCGACAGCCAATCCTTGCTGTTGGAAATGTAAAGGTAAACTTGGTACATATTTTCATTCATGGTGGACTTGTCCTGAGATAAAAAAATATTGGTTAAAAATAAAAACGTGGATAGAAGAAATTATAGAGTGTGGGCTGGAGTGGAACCCGGAATTATTTTTGTTGGGAATGATCAAAGGGGACTACCGCACTAAAGTAAAATATCTGACCATCCATTTATTAACTGCAGCACGTATTTCATTAGCACAATATTGGAAAAACCCAAATGTACCACTGATACAGGTTGCTGTTCAGAAAACGTATGAGTGTGCCCAATTGGAGAGGCTTACGCTTAAAATTAATGGGAAGGAAGATACAGATTTCTACCGGATATGGGATAAATGGTATAAGTGGGTAGACAATAAAAGGGAAAACATGTAAATGAATCTAAGATACAAATTATATTTAGCAGTTTATATGAAATATATAAGAACAATTAAAGGTTTTAAACCTTCTTTTCTCTGTTACTATTATTATTATTATTAGCCATTTACAATATTCTTTTGATTATTAGCTAAAAATATGAATGTATTCGTAATAGAAGAGTAGTTATAAACCAACATGAAAATAAATAGAGTATATTGTGAACTATTTAGCGCTTAGGAAGCAATAATGAGTGAAGATGTGATTAGTATTAGCCAATAATGATTTGTAGGACTTACCAAATTTGATAATAAATGTAAAGAATTGTGTGTTATTCACATATTATTGTTTCTGTATTTTCAAAATTGTATGTTTTAAATTTGTAAATAAAATTGTTTTTAATTTTTTTTTTTAAAAAGAGACTGATCCTGCTGAGGTCTCATATTACGATAAAACAAAACTTGCTCAAAATTTAATGCTCATTACTTTCTAATTAATGTTATTGTAAACATTCTCTGATCCTTCTACTATCCTAACTTTGAATGCAAAATCCAGAACATTTTGTATCTAAAGGGTCCTTTCTCTGTGAAGTCCAAAAGTTATTTTAATAATAACATTTATCATTTATATTTGTTATAATTACAATTGTTTAAATTCATTTGTTCAGCTGTGAGGGGGCAACAAAGTGTATTATTTGGCATCCTATCAGGAATCCCAAAATAGCATATATTAACTACATATAAATTCATTATAACCATTAGCCCAACAAACTGCTTATCATTTTTATTGCATGTGCCTAATTTAATTGCTTTTAATATCTAAGCAAAGCCATTTTTAATAATTCTTTTTCAATAGTGTCAACCGTATTTAAAGATAAAACCTCAGTAACAGTAGTTGTTTGTGGAACAATAAGCAATTTAATAATTTTTATTAAGGTTGCCTATCCCTTGCTTCCATTTTCTAACACTCATCTTATCCTTATATGCACTACCAGATATCAGAATCAATACCAGTTGTCAATAGCTCAAGCCTTCAAGAAGGAGCTAATACAGTATCTACTCTATCTTACATTGTCTCATTTCCGCTCATCTATGTTGGATTTATTCATCAAGGGAGTGAAATATGGTCACAATCAGACTGATTCTTTGCATGCAGAGGCAGCACTAGAGGAAAGGAATAAAATGGGCTCACTGCTCCCATTGGAATCTAGCATCCTTTTTTTTTTCTTTTAGCTTAACTACACAATTTGTTGCACTAATTGCTTCATTGGAAGGTGTAGTAATTGCTTTGGCTTCAGTTGCATTTGGGTACCGACTTGGCTCCTTTATTTCAATCAATTGTGTCAGACCAGAAAAAGCATACTTGGAAGGACAAGAAAAGACTACAAGATTGCTGCTACAACCTGTTGTGGTTTGCCAGCAGCCTGTGCAGATGGCAGCAGAATCAGACAGTGGGGAAGAACAGGGACCAGTCTGGGAGTCTGGGGAGGGCTGCGTCCAATACAAAGAGGGGGCCAGGACCATCTGGGAGTTATGTGCTGACTCCAGAGTCTCCAGAATCTGGAGCAGAGGAACAAAGGGAACCTGTTCTCAGTGCACCTGTGCTCAGAGCTGCCAGAAGGCAAGAGCATCTAAAACAAAAGGGGAGACTCAGGAGTAAGGCTTGGAGGTGATTGCCCCTCCCATAATGAATAAAGGAAGTTCAAAGGTAGAAAAACCTTTGCAGGAAGCCAAGTCGTTCATTCTGTTTGGATTAAACCTTGAAGCTCTGTGTGGACTTTGTACTTTGTTTGGCTTTTTACAGTTAATTTGGCACTTTAGTGGTTGGCAGCAATTCAAAGGAGATAAAGGTGGGTGCTTATCTTGAGAGACTGTTTGGGACTCATTATGATCTGAGAATGAACATAATTTCCAGTGTTGAAATAAAACAAGGGTTGTTTGGACTAAGCATGTGCTTAATTATGGTCTCAGGAAGCCTTGATCAGAACATCGGAACCAACTGGCAACATCACACTATAGGGAGTGGAGAACTATTGCATATGGGCTCTGTCGGCACCCCAGGAAAGTAACTGTGAGAGGCTAAGCATGCACCCAAACCTTCTGCTACTGTTTCTGCCCGAAGTACTTCATAATACTTTTAACAGATTTCCTGCAGCAATGCCTTCTTATCAAATCTTAAAAGGAAAAGTTAAATACACCTTACATTAAGCAGATTCTAGTCTACTTGGGGATTCTGTAAGTCAAAGCCATACATGTATTCTCTATCTCTAGGACACTGTTCTGACCAAGACTTTCTGAGACACCAACAAACATACGTTAAATCCAAAACCCTTTTATTTTAGTTCAACGGCTGTGAATTATCGTCATTCACAGCCCCTAATGAATCTCAACCAGTTATAAATAGTCCCATGGAAGTCTGCCAAAGTCCTTCGGGAGAAGTCTGATAAGAACGCACCTTTATCTTTCTTGAAGTGCTGCCAACAACAAAGTACCAATTAATCTTTCAAAACCAAACAGAGCACAAATTCACCATGGAGCTTTCAGGTTCCAAACCAACCACAGTGAACAACATTACTTCTTGCAAAGGTTCCTGTCCCTTTGCACTCCCTTTATATCTTATAGGAGGGACAATCACTTCCAAGCCTTATTGCTGAGTCTCCTCTTTTGTCTTAACTGCTCTTGCCTTTTAGCAGCTCTGCGCACACACGCACTGGGAACAGGCTCCCTTGTTCCTCTGCCTCACTGCTGTCATATTCTGGAGTTTCCGGAGCCAGCACATAACTCCCAGATGGCCCTTGCCCCATCTCTGTATTGGACGGAGGACCAACTTTTGAGTCCTCCCCAGACTCCTGGACTTGTCCATGTTCTTCCCCACTGTCAATTCTGCTGCGGTCTCCGCAGGCTGCCGACAGACCACAACAGACACAATATTTAGTCAATTCTATGGAAATCCCATTTTTAATAGTACCAATAAAATAATTTAGCAAAATATGACACATTCCATCTTCTAATAATCTAGGGTAAGAAGTTCATTATTTCTTACTACTGTTACATCCTTTGACATTTTAAAATACATGAGCGTTCAAAGTTAAGTTGGATTCTGCTTTCAAGGCTGATTTATAAATGTTTGGCAGTCATTATTGTTTACTTTGTTAAAAACTGAAAAATTAACACAACTACTTAGTCTTAAGAAGCTAGTTTGCATGCATCTTCTTTTCCGTGTTCATGGTATGTGAAACAAATCAATAATGCATAAAAATCCTATTTATCCTATAGTTTGCCTTCCAGACATACTCATTTTAACTTGACAGAATACTTTGAATTTATGAAATACATTGACTAAATACTACCATTTAGTGGGTAAAATGATACAGGTGGAAAAGTTGAACAAATGTTTACTTTGCCTTCTGTCACATAACAATACAGCAATCTTGATTTTTCACATCCAATTTTCCATGGACTTTCCCCGCCCTTGTCTCTCACCTGCTAATATCAGGTATGCCACTTAGTAAAAGAAGTTGTAGCTGCTACCTCTCTCTCTTAATCTGGAATTTCAAAAGGCCGAGCAAATATCTTGCTTTCAGATGGGCAACTCAATTCTCACCTTAACAGTTAACTACCTTCCAGTTCAAGAATTTCTTTTGATTGCAAAAAAGAACACACACAGTTTCTTCACAATGAAAAATGGTCCGTATCTTTTTTTGATAAGCAATAAAAGTATATTTTGTCTCACAGAAAGATTTTTTTGCAAAATTTAAAGAACATATTCTTAGAATTGTGTCAGCTTCCAAGAAGTTGAATTAAAACTTTTTGTCATTTGGATTGCAAAATAATAACAGTGATGTTGACAGTTCTTAGTGCCTTTCACATTGCACGTGTAATACCTCTGCTACACAAGAGCACTCAATGCTAGTTTGCTCCTGGGTCCAATTCAAGATGTTGCTTATCATCTTTAAAGCCCTTCTTGGCATGAGACCAATTTATTCTGAACATTATCTGGTCTCACCTGATGAGGCACAAAGGGAATGTTATAGATACCATCAGTTAAATACTTTTGACTGGCAGGATCCAGGAAGAGAGACTTCCCTGCTCTTAACCCCAGAGATAAGAGGGGTCCCCATTCTTCTAGCCTTCCTAAATAGTGTTAAGGCCTGCCTTTGCCAATTGGCATGGGGATCAAAGACTGATATGTGATTTGGGGTTGGTTGGTGACATGAGGGCATTCCCTCTACCATTTTAATATGTAATATTTTAATTTTAACTTTTTTTCTTAACTCTATTTTATCTTTCTTTTTTATTTGTGCTTTTATACCACTTTTTATGATTTTACTGTAAAGCATTGAAAATCACTTAGGTGAAATCGGTGATAGAGAAATGGAATAAATAAATGAATAAGTAAATAAATAAAATAAAATAAAACACAAACAGAATGCTGGCAAGGAAAACATTACATAGTCAATTTTTACAAAATATTGATGGAAAAGTAGATAAAGATAAAACCTGGCAATAGCTTACAAATGGAACAATAAAAAAGAAACTGAACGCTTGATTTTGAGTGTGCAAGAACAAGCTACTAAAACCAATGCAATCAAGGCCAGAATTTTTTGAAAAATCAAATGATACAAAGTATAGATTGTGCAACGAAGCAGAAGAAACAACAGATCATATACTGAGTTTGGATAAAGAGATTGCATATTCAAACTAATTATAAATACAGACATAACACAGTCACCAAAATGATTCATTGGGACATCTGTAAACATTACCATATATCAGTAAGGAAAACTTGCTGGGAACATATAGTCAAAAAAGTAGTCAAAAATAAGCAGGTTAAAATATTGCAGGATTTCTGAATATAAACTGATAAAGCTTTGGCTCATAACATACCAAATATAACTGGTTGATAAGAAGAAATTATGGGAAATTTAAAATTAAAAGATTATGGGATAAACCAGCATAAAATTTTATCTGTAAACTGCAAAAGGCCACACTGCTTGGATCCACACCTATATAATTTGCGACTACATTGTGTTATCTTGGGAAGAACTCAACATGAAGGCCCACACCAGCTAAAGAACTTGCAGCATTTTACATTTTTAATGTATATAATAAAAGCAATTATAATAATAGATGCCTTGGGTGCAATTCCAATTCCCTATATGATTTTGGAGATGACATCCTTAGTGTTGTTTCAATATTATAAAATGTAGCATACCATCCTTTGGGCCATATTTGTTTAACAAATACATAATGGGCCCATTATGCTTTAAGGATATTTATGAAAAAAGGGAACCAAAATGGAGATGAAACTTCTACACATTAGAAGTCTGTACCAACCTGCAGATTCTGATACATTAAGTTCTTCTATAATGTCTTTTTGTACAGTTACCAGATCTGAGATGCAAAAATCTGATAGAAACAAAGAAATATATAAAACCCTATATTTTTGCAATCTTCTACCAGTTATAGTCTGAATTTAGCCAGTCCAGAACTTGTGGCCCTAGTTTTTTAATTGTTTTTACAATTAATCATCATATGTGTTGTCCTCCTTGCTTTTCATGGCAGCAGGTATTTGCCATAAAATCACAAACAGTATTTAAAATAAACAGCCAGTATTCCTTTAAGAGTTTGAGTCATCAGAGAATGAGAAACCAGAAATACATAAACCAGCTTGCTTGAAATAGTATAATCATTCTTCCATATCTGAAGGTATGATTTACTGCCAGGAGGTATAGAACATGTCTTATCTAGACATGTAAAAATATAAAAGTGAAATATGGAAATAAATGCAAGCAGAACAGTCACTGAACCACCACAAAATGTACCACTTACAATGATTTATTTAATAAACAATATTTGTAACAATTCTGACTCAGCCATGATTACAAATCTGAAATAATACTAACACCCAGCTATAACTAATCATTTATCTAGCTAAAATGAAAGACTATCTTTTGATGCATACATAAAATGTAAGCAATGTGCCAATGCTACAAACATAGGCATCTTCAAGCTGAGGCAAGTGACAAATGGATTGGAAATTCTGCCCATTACATACTTGCATATGATGTCTCAATGCCAATATGAAAGGTGGGGGAGCTGGCATCGTGATGTCACAGTGCACACAATGTCATTTTAGCATCCTAGGAAAGAATGCACATGGATAAGAAAATTACAGGTAAAAGGGTAAAATTACAGGTAAAAGTTGATCACATGACTCTGGGACATTGCAACGATCATAAATATGAGTCAGTTGCCAAATATCTTAATTTTGATCATATGACCATGGGGGCGCTGCTACGGTCACTTTTTTCAGTGCCATTGCAGCTTTGGATGGTCACTAAATGAACTGCTATAAATTGAGGACTACTTATATAAAACATCTGTAAAAGGTCTAATTGGCAGTAAGTAATATAGAATGTGTTAACACTTTTTTATGGTAGCCTCAACTAATCTAAAAAATATCTAGATATTATAAATATTTTAAATATATATATATATAAATATATATCTATAATATAAAGCCTGCATTATTTTTTTTCTCCTTTTATTACATCTGATTTTATGTAAGCCAATTACAAAGTAGTATTGCTAAATATGAGCATAGCAAAAAAAAAACAGAAGAGAGAATGTGGTTGATACATGCAACTGGGCTTTAGCAGATGATATGATACGCCATATTATTATTTTTCAGGATAAGAAATTTTATTGAAGGCATAGGAAAAAAAAACTAGGACAAAAAACCAAAACATTCAAGATAAGAAAAAGAAAACTAATTTAAACCAACATTTTATTGTACCACTTGATATTTTTCCATCCCTGCAAACCAACCTCATCTCCGCCATATCTCTAAATTGCTTTTTATTATTTAAATCTCTCACCTCTCCCTTTCTGTGAATCTTATTAATTTCATCCAATTACAACTTTCTTGATTTTCTCCTTTCTTTACAGGTATGTTTTCCAAAGTGATCTTCATTCATTCTATTTCTATGATCAAATTACTTTAATATTTTTTTTTTCACTGATCATTTACCACTGAATTCTATACGTTCATTCTTGACCTTATCTTTTCTTGTTTTTTCACATACACTTCTTAACTAGCCCATTCTCACTTCATGCAAGTTAATTTTACTTTTCTCCTGATATACCTAATGACCACTTTAATGTAACAGTGGACAGAAATACACTTTAAGATAAAGCCAGTTTTGTATTTTTTGTATTTGATTCATTCTTCACAACATATCGCTGAATGTCTACTAACTTTCTACTATCATCTGAACAACTAAAAATGTTCCCTTCCATTTTTTTTTCTCTTTTGAGAAGGTTTTTAAGAATTCATTTGAGTAAACTGGCTAAAATTTCTTCCATACAGAACTTATATGTTCTCATCTTGCAATCACTCTACTTTCCTTCTAGTTTCTTTCACTTCTTTCCTTTTCTTTACATCCACTTTTTTCCATGTCCATTTTAGACCAAAAAGTACTCATTCCAACATTCAGAAATCTCACTTCCTTAATATTATCCTTCACTCAATCATTCATCATAATTAAATCCATCATGCTTTTATGTGTATATTTACTTTGTCATAAATACATGTTAACAGATGTATACTTAAATCATGTATTCAAAACAAGTTATTTCTTAGGTATCATCAAACAAACATCATTTCTGATATTTTTTTACTTCTGAATGGACCAATAATTTTTCTATACTCTCTCATTCCCATCTACCCATCTATTTAAGTCACAGAATAGAAAGAATTTCCCCCCTGCATTGCATTCATTTAGGATGCTGCATAATTTTCTTCAAAATTCTTTATCTGATTTTCCACTATCACAATTTACTGGATGGAACATAAGGCTATCACCCATTTATGGACTGCTGTTTCATGAACGCCCACAATAATTCATATGACACCAACTGTATTTCCTGATATCATTTTCATTCATGTAAATAGACTTTCATATATATTCTCCTGCATGTAAATAATGTCTCTTGAAAACCTCATTCAATAGTCACTTTTAAATAAGGAATTTAACTTAAACTGTTAATAAAAACCTTACAATGAAATCAAAACCTGTTAACTCCTCCTTTCATGCCTGATCTACTTATATAATTAAAATTAAAATTAATACTCTAGTCTTCACTGCAATTCCCAAACAATCACATTTCATGCTCTATTCATATATAAATGCATATTCGGGTTAATGTGATCTATAAAGTAAAATTTGACTTTTCCTTCTTTTAGTTATCTGTTCTGACTGTAATCTTAGAATTACATTAAGACATTTGTTCACAATCCATATAATCAAGAAAGAATAAATAACAGAGATACAGTATTGTTCTTCCTTCCTTCTAGCAGTTCAGATGTTGTTTCAAGTCAGAAAACAGATATTTATTGTACACTAGCAATCTCTCACACAATATAAGTCTTAATGAACGGAGCTTATGAATCTTCTCTCAGCATGCACATAGACTATCCTATTCAATTATTGAGTGGCCTGCTGAACTGCTCTGTTCAATCAAAAATTCAGGTTCTTCAACAGTTCAGTACCTATACAAAATTTCAGTAATACATAACGTATCTGTGTGAGATGGTTATGCTTAGCCATATGTTTGAGAAACCTTTCATTAAAACTGAACTGCTTTTCTCAAAGTTTCTACATCAGAAATTCCTGTATTATGCAATTCTCAAAGAGAATCCAAGCTGCAGCCTGAACTATGTTATTCTGTTACAATAAAATCAGAAGAGACCTGTAGCACATTACATTCTAATAAAAATATTATGATGGAACCTATGATCATATCCTTGGTAGGCAGGTACATATATTTAGCTACAGATGGAAATGAGAGTTGTTACTGAAAAATGAGATTAGAAGGCCTAGCAATAAAAGAAGTAAGTACTCCTACAAATTCAGTGAAAAAAATACATCAAGTTATATGAGCAGATGATGCAAACTTAACTAGCAAAGCAAGATAAATAATATGCATGAACCCAGTGAAGGATAATTACTGTAAGACACAATTCATATTATATAGCTTTTGTTCATATTTCAAGGCTAATAAAAGTGGCTGAAGAATTACTAAAAAGAACTTATACAAAAAAACAAAGATCTGATCAACACATCTGTATAATCATAATGTTGATGGGGAGGGTTAATGCATTACATACCCATTGTAATTTGTAAGCCATTCTGTAACTTAGCATGTTCTTTGAATACAGACTACTGCGTCTTATTTATTAAACCAACTTAACTACCATTGTTTAAGGCAAAGGGTGAATTGTTTCAAAAAGTCCATCCAGTTTCCAGGTGCCTCCTGTTGTGGAATTCAAGAGTTCCTACTGTATTTGATTAGAAATGAATAAGCCTTGCTGCTGATTATTCTTTTTAAAGTTAACATAATGCCCATTGTAATTGTTCTTTTCTTCTGAATTTTAATGTTATCACCTATTATATCATGATTCCTATTATATTATGGCTTGCTATTTTAATGAGATTTAATAATTTGGCTGACATTTAAACAGATGGGTAATTTTTATTAGCTTTACATTTGTCTATATTAGCTCCCAATTTAAGACTATGTCACCATAGAAAAGTTAAAAACAGAAATCAATATAATATTATTAAATACTTCCTTTTATATTTAAATTAGAATGATGTCAATCCCCTCCGTCTATTAATGATTAATGCTTATACTGAGTGGTCATATTATGATTCAAATATCATGAGCAGTAGAAATGTAACCAGTTTTGGTTTAATAATTGTGTGAATCTAACCATTATGGTTCATAATTATTTTATGTCTGGCCTAGCCTGTCTATAGATCCAGATTTAAATATAAATGCAAAAAGCATGCCTTATATTAATTTTTTTCTTATCCTTATTGATATGACTCTCAGTCTCCAGCCTGACAAAGCAATACAATCCTTTATTAATGATGTCCAAATATTATGTGTATATTTTTTTAAATTTAATATATGTGATCAGAGCCAAATGTTCAAGGAAAAAAATTATATAACAATTTTTTCTTAACATTACCAATTCATCTGCTGATGGAGAGGGGAATTATACACTTAATATTCTGTAGGTTATTGTTAACATTTCTTCCTATGTCCTCTCTTCTTTTTAACGACTGAACATAATGGCTGAAGATGACGAGCAATAATACCTGGGGTGGTATATGTTGAGGAAAGCAAAATACTTCGAAAGTGTGCTCTACTTTTTCCTTCCAGCAGGGAATTGCTCAAAGTGGCTTATAATATCTAAGTAGCGTAAAAGCAATAATCATTAATTAAAGTACATTTGCAGCAAACTAAAGCAGAAGCAAAACATGCCCCCTCAAAAAAAATCTCACTGAGCAAAAATAAAGAAAGGAAGAAGCTGTCCTTAAATGAAATTAAGAGGCAGAGACAATTGCTTATTTAAAAATGTTTTCAACTGCCAACAAAACACAAATAGAGAGGAAGCTGATGCAATGTCTTGAAGCATCCACAGAAATCAGAGTTTTTGTTAAAATGACATAATGTGCTATATGGTGATGTAACAAACTCTGCCTTTTACTTACTTACGTATAATATAATATACAAATTCAAAAGTGGGTGGAGTTATAAGCGATTTACTGATGAGTATATTAATTCAGGGAATAAATCTTCCTGAACGTTGAACGTATATGAATACTTTCCTCAAAAGCAGCTGGGAATACTGAATGCATTCAATGCAGAATGCATAGCAGCTGTTTATTTAACATAGTCAAAAAGAACATATTTCAGTTATCTTAAAAAATTCCTGGTTTCTTATTCACATCCAAGACCAATGCAATAAGCATTAAAGTTCTAAAGCACTTCAGGCTCAAATAATTGAAAGCATCTTTCCAGAAAAACCTAATTGTACAAGAATTAGAAAGAAAACCCTTCTCTATGATACCATTTATGGAATGTCAACAACTATCAGGTCTGCTATTATTTTGGTACTAGGTAAAATGTATTTCTCCAAGCATCTTAATATATAAAGTTGTGTTGTATAGTTTGCCCTTAAATCTTACGTTTTAAGATTGTACTGTGATATCTTGTGGCAAATTTGATTGTTATATTCTTAGAATGGAGACTGAGTGAATACAAATTTTAAGGACGAAAAGTTGGCATTAAGATATGCAAACTAAAAATAAGAAGGCAAAAAAGCAAAAGAAAAAAAACAGGATTCATTATGAAGGCTTCCAATCCGAATTATACAAAAGGAAAAATATTAATAGGCATATTGAACTATTTTAAACATCTAATTATTAATAATCTCTCTTGTGGCAATATGATCCAAGAGTTTAATTTATTTTTGTAATATGATCCAAGTATTATTTTAATATATTTTTAAAATATCATTCAGTCAGCTAATTAACACCATATGCCTCTATAGGAAATCTTGCATTAATTCTGATATTGACATTATGACAGTTACACTGATTTATCTTAGATAATCAAGTTAATGAGTATATTTAGCAAACAAAGAGATAAGACCTTAGTACATTTTCTGGTTCTTGAGATAACTGATAAACTGAGGTCTCACTTCCTAGTGGCCATGCTACATTAACTACAAAGTTACATTTGTTTAGCATTTTTTATAGCTAGAATTTTTGTTGAATTTGCCAATAATTTAAAAATTTGGTACTTCAAGTAACTTGGAGCATAAGTCATCTGTAATCACCTGCTTAGTTTTAAAAGTTTTTCCACAAGTAACAAATTCAGATTTATTCCTCTTTTTATTCCAGCTTCCTATAGGAAAGGAAATAGAGAAAAAATAATAGAAAGAATACAAGAAAAATATAGGCATTCCATTAAAAAAAGGATCCATTCAATTGTGCCTCTGGCACAGCATGCCAGATGTGTCAGTCCTAACAACTCTAAGCACATACTTGAGTAGCAGATGTCAGCTGTGGTCAAGGGGGGGAGGGGGGGCTTTGCACAAATGCATCTTATATACCAGTTGCACCCATTCCTCAATCAGGATCCTCTGGTTCATGGTCATTCATGCCAGATTGCAGTGGTAACACAATATACTTACAGAACACCACCAGTACATGAACTGCTTCACTCCAGGCGCAATTCAAGATGTTGATTATTACCTATGAAGTCCTACATGGCATGGAGCCAAATACTTGAGGAAATCAAATTCCTCCAGTGCTTTTACCCGTCCTATCAGATCAGGTGGGATGGGTATATTTTTCATCCCTTCTGTATACTGTCAGATGATCCAAGAGACATGCCTTTTCTGTCAAAGTACTTATAGAACAGCCTCCGTCTAAGGTTTGGATAGATCTATTGGCCTTTTGGAAGACCTTAAAAACCTGGTTGTTCCCCCCAGCTTTTAGGGCCATGTTGTTAGTGGAGCCCAATTTGCATTTTTGCCCAGTGCTAATTGTTATTTATTTTTTAATTGGTACCTTTCATTGCTTTTTTCTATATTTTTATATTTATGTTCCTATTTTTATGCTTGTTAACTGCCTAATTTGATTAAGATGGCTGGCAATATAAATTTGTATAATGCCTGAATAAATAAAATCTCCAAAATATTTGCGCAAAAGTATTTAAAATGAAAAAAAAAAAACCTTACTACCATGGTAAAGCATTTATCCTTTGAAGAAGAAAAATTATTCTATTCGGAAGAGGGTTTTATCTGTTTCTCTTTTAAAGATACGAGGATTTTACCATGTAAAACTGGTATGTAATAATACTATTAAGTACTGCTACAGACTCTGACTGATATTTTAACATAAGAATAGACAAACCACAGACTTTTGTTTAAGGCATAATAGTCCCTGGTGATCATCTTATGTTTCAAAGCAAATGCACCAACTTTTCAACTTTAGATTTAGGGAGAGGGCTGAGTGATTCCTCCTTTTAGTATTAGCCTTCTGCCCCTCTATATTCAAATCTTCTCAACCTTCAGTGAATTGGTCTAGGAAGAGAAGAAGCTGTTGCTGGAAAAGATAAATGAAAAGCTCCTCTATGAAGGTGATGCCTCACCCTTAAGTATAAAAAATTATATAGCTGCAGATAATTTTTCATGCATCTTTGGCAAACTTACAGTTATTCAGTTGTTTATTCAATGAACATTATTTTTCTTTACCATCAAAAAAGTTTCTGGTGAATGTATTTAAAATCACATTTAAAAGTCAGTATGCATGAAGAGCACTGAAAAGAATAAAACCAATAAAATTTAATAAACCTTAAAACCAGAAAATATAAACCAGCTGCCATTTAAAATATGGTTTCAATGTACTGCCTGCACTATACCAAGATTTTTATATGTAGCTATATTTTCCTGTGCTATTTAATAATATGCACTGTTGTTTTGTATTATTCTTTTCCTCTTATTCTTAGTGTTAAATGACGCTGTAATCTCCCTAGAAAACTTTGGTGGTAGTTAAGATTTTCTGAGATAACTTTTTTTAAAGAGAAAACTCCACTTCCTAAAAGGAAGAACAGACATTGAAAAATTATTGTTATTTCTAACAAAGTTCTGAAAAATCTATAAAACAGACAAAAATATTTCAGAAATATCAGATTAGATATTAAGTATTTACTCAATGTGAAGTGAATCTCAGGAGTGCCTTAGTGGATAAGCTTCACAATTAATTTTAGGATATGACTATTCCACTTTTTCTCAGAAATGTTATAAAATATACACACCGGCTTACAACCATTTTATTTTCACAACAACCCTATAAATTGAATCAGGATCATAAAGTAAACGTCTACAAAATCATACAGTCAACTCATGATTGAATGGTATCTCCCTAGGCCTAATTTGTCACACTGGTTTGATTTTAATTTTATAAAAAATTCTTCAGTGGCTCTTATCTAGGAATCTCTTTCCCTAAAATATTGTCTAGTTTAGGAAACTGCATAACAATACTCTCCTCATTATAAAAAAAGCCATTTTTGTATATCTTTGGGTAAAGAAAGTATTGCTAGGAGAAGAAATTTAAAATGGCTCCTAGACCTGTCAAATTCCAGACATCTTTGCAATAGTCATGATTGGATTTTTCTTTTCTCCCAAGGCCAAGCTGTCATTAAGGAAAGATTTTAGCTTTCATTAGGAAAGGAAAAATGTGTGCAGCTTGCAAACTGCAGAGAAAATGAATAACTGTACTGTGACATCAAATGTGAAAACGAAAATAGACATGCAAATCCTAATCAAACATCCTTGCATGTGGAAAATCATTTTATCTGGAATGTCAAAATAGGCATACATATTATCATTTTTGACTAGTACTTGGAAGCTGAGACATTTTTGTAGATAAGAGTTTTGTTTATTTATTTATTCTCACATAATAATGTTGAATTACAATAATTTGTCAAAGGCATCCACATCACTGCACAGATGAGCTGGGGTTTGAATCTAGTTCCCCACACTCAAATTCAGCACATTCTATTATTATTTCATCAAATGCCTTCCCTTTTGGAAACCTTGATGAAAACTATTTGTCCATGTTATATAATTGAATAACAAGATTATAAATCTTAACAGCATCTTAATAATCAGACACCAGATGTTTTCTCCCTTCAATCAATAATAAAACTTGTCTATCTACCTACCTATCTACCTACCACCTATCTATCTGTATCTCTGTCGGGGTGGGATTCAACCGGCTGGTTCAGTGATTACATTTTGTTGCACGCACGTGTAAAATAACCTTAGGCCATGCCTCCCAGACAGCTGAAAAGTTGCAGTGTTCAAAAAGCCTCTTTTTCACTGCTTTTTCAACCTCAGCTGTGCCACGCAAAACAGCTGAGGTTAAAAAAACAGGAAATAAAGGACAGGTAAGGGCCGGGGCAGGTGGGTGGGCCAAACAGCAGCAGACACAGAACCAGTTCTGTGTCTGCTGCTCTTCAGAGCTACCTGCTCTATAGAACTGGGCAGAACTGGTAGCATCCCACCCCTGATCTCTATTGAATTTATTTGCTGCCCATTTCACAGCAAACAACTATGTAATGGCTCAGATACTGGAAATGTAGTCTCTTAAATAGACAATATTCAGAAACTTTTTATCACAACACTACTCCAATTCCAATCAGCAAAAAGCTTTCAAGTATAGTTGAACAAGTATAGTTTATTGATTTGATGTTATTTATGTTATTGATTATGTTATTTATGTTATTGATTTCTAAATCCCAGTCATAGTTGGTATTAAGGAATGATGGGAATTGTCAATTAACAACACTTAAAAATCAATGGTGTCTGCAGGGGATGTTAAAAAAAAAAGACCATTGGCAATAACAATGTGAATTTTTCACCCTGTTTGTGCTGATGTCTTCTTCTCCCACATACAAAAGTGAAGGGCTTTGACTATTGACCAGAATTAGTACCAGGCATAAATTCATTGGCTTTATTCAAGCTGCAAACGTCAAACAACAGGCAACCTTCAGATAACAAGTAAATGGATTGAAGTTCCGGACCTATCTTCTACTAGTTCAAAGTTCATGCGAATAACTGAAATTTAGTATTTTTAGTATTTTTTTAATTTGTCAATCACTTACAAGATACAGGTATAAGAATACATATAGTTTTGAATACATGAGATAGATACTTATAAGAAAAATAAAAATAACAATAGGACAGGGATGGTAGGCACGATTGGTATGCTTATGCACGCCCCCTACAGGCCTCTTAGGAAGGGGGTAAGGTCAATAGTAGACAGTCTAAGATTAAAGTTTTGGGGGTTTGAGGAAGAAACCACGAAGTCAGGTAGAGTATTCCAAACATTGACCACTCTGTTGCTGAAGTCGTATTTTCTGCAGTCAAGTTTGGTGCGGTTAACCTTGAGTTTGTATCTATTGTGTGCTCTTGTATAGTTATGTTCAAAGCTGAAGTATTCATTTGCAGATAGGACATTGCAATGTATGATTTTATATACTATATTTAGATCGGGCCAGAGGCAATGTAATTCTAGGTTTTCTAGGTCTAGAGTTTCAAGTTTGGTGGCATAAGGTATTCTGCAATGAGTAGAGGAGTGGAGAACTCTTCTTGTGAAATATTTCTGGACTTTTTCAATTGTGTTAACATCAGAAACATGATATGGGTTCCAGACTGATGAGCTGTATTCAGGTATAGGTCTAGCAAATGTTTTGCATGCTCTAGTTAGTAGTGTGATATTACCAGAGAAGAAGCTACATAGGATTAGATTAACAACTCTTAATGCCTTTTTGGCTATGTAGTTACAGTGGGCTCTAGCACTTAGATCATTAGAGATGAGTACTCCAAAGTCCTTGACAGAGTTTAGATCCTCAACAAGGTCTTGACTATTTAGCTTGCATTTTATTTTCTGATTTTTGTCTGCCAATATGTAAGACAGAGCATTTATTTGTTGAGATTTGAAGTTGCCATTTGATTGACCATTCTGATACATAGTCAAGGTCTTTTTGGAGGGTAGCAGTATTGTCTGTTGTGTTGAATAGCTTTACATCATCTGCGAAGAGAAGGCAGTTGTTTTTAATTAAAAGAAAAAAAGGACAAGTATAAAAAATGGAAAGGACATACAACTAAGGCAAAATATCAGCAGATAGCCAGAATCTGCAAAGACGAAGTCAGGATAGCAAAGGCTCAGAACGAACAAAGACTTGCAACAAAAGTCAAAGATAATAAAAAAAGTTTCTTCCAACATATAAATAACAAGAAAAAAAATCAAGGAAACAGTCGATCCATAAAGAGAGAAAATGGCAAGAAAGTAACAGGCAACAGAGAGAAAGCAGAACTGCTTAACTCATTCTTTGCATCCATCTTCACGCAAAAAGAAACTATAGCTCAACTCACCAAAAACATAACTGTAAAAGACAGACCAGAAATAAAAGTTAAAATAAGCAAAAAAATAGTAAGAAAACACCTGTCTGATCTTGATGAAAACAAATCACGGGGGCCTGATGGATTACATTCCAGAGTTTTAAAGGAGCTGGCAGAGGTCATCTCAGAACCACTGCACCAAATCTTTCAAAAATCCTGGAACATCGGGGAACTACCAGAGGACTTGAAAAGAGCTGATGTGGTTCCCATCTTCAAAAAAAGAAAAAAAAAACAGACCAAGGAAACTATAGACCAATTAACCTAACATCAATATCCAGGAAGATACTGGAAAAGATAATAAAAAAAACAGATCTGCCAACATCTAGAAACAAGTAAAGTAATAACTAGCAGTCAGCACGGGTTTGTTAAAAACAGATTATGCCAAACCAATCTTATTTCATTCTTCAACATAGTGACTAAATTAGTAGACCAGCAAAATACTGTGGACATAATATATTTAGATTTCAGCAAGGCATTCGACAAAGTAGACCACAACCTACTTCTTAGTAAGCTAGAAAATGGGTCTAAGTCTACATGGAGGGAAGTAAGCAGTGGGGTGCCACAAGGTTCCATCTTAGGCCCAGTACTCTTCAATTATTCATTAACGACTTAGATGAGGGAATAGAAGGGGAACTTACCAAATTTGCAGATGATACTAAGCTGGCAGGAATAGCTAAAACCCAAGAAGATAGGCTCAAGATCCAGATGGATATTGACAGACTAGAACACTGGGCCATATCTAATAAAATGAAATTCAATATAGAGAAAAGTAAAGTCCTACACTTAGGCAAGAAAAACCAAAAGTACACATATAGACTGGGTGAAACTAGGCTCAATAGCAGTAACTGTGAGAGGGATCTTGGAGTCTTAGTGGATAACCAGCTAAACATGAGCCAGCAGTGTGCAGCTGCCTCCAAAAAAGCTAATCCAATCCTAAGTTGTATTAACAGAAGAATACAGTCAAGATCAAGGGAAGTACTAATACTACTCTATAAAGCCTTAGTAAGACCACACCTAGGGTACTACATCCAGTTTTGGTCACCACATTATAAAAAAGATGTTGAGATTCTAGAAAAAGTACAGAGAAGAGCAACCAGGATGATTAAGGGACTGGAGACTAAAACATACAACGAACGGTTGCAGGAACTGGGCTTGGCTAATCTAGTAAAGAGAAGGACCAGGGGAGACATGATAGCAGTCTTCCAATATTTGAGGGGCTGCCACAGGGAGGAAGGGGTCAAGCTTTTTTCTAAAGCTCCTGTAGGCCAGACAAGGAATAATGGATGGAAACTGAACAAGGAGAGATTTAACCTGGAAACAAGGAGAAACTTTCTGACAGTGAGAACGATCAACCAATAGAACAGCTTGCCTTTGGAAGTTGTGGAAGTGCCATCACTTGAGACTTTCAAGAAGAGATTGGACTGCCATTTGTCAGAAATAGTGTAGGGTGTCCCGCTTGCGGGGGGGTTGGACTAGATGACCTACAAGGTCCCTTCCAAATCTGATTATCTGTTATCTGTTAATATGATCACAGAGGTCATTTATGTAGAGTATGAAGAGAGTTGGTCCTAAAACACTGCCTTGGGGGACACCACTGTTGACAGGTACAGAATTTGATAGGATGCTCTCTCTAAGAACACCTTCTCTAACTTGAATGCTTTCATGGTACATGGACTTAAATTTCCAGAATTTCCCAGCCAATTAGTTGGCAGTTGAGAAATCTGGAAGCTGAAATTGATATAGTTATACTGTGCCCAAGCTAAGAAAGGGACGTAATAACTTAGTTGGGTATAAAGGACATTTTCTGTCCATCTATTCATCTGAATTTCAAGTTTAAAATGTCTAGCTGCATAAAGAAACTTAAGGAAAAACCTTCTGATACAAGACTTTTTTCCCAACGGCTGCAGATACATTCAGTGTATAATAAGATAATATATAAATGAAAATAAAATCAACCTCTGTGGTATTCCAAACAGTATTATCCAAGAAAGGAAAAACAAACTTTCTGTAGCCTGACTCTGCCTTTAAAAAAAGCTGGGGGGAGCTCAGGAAGCCTGTCTGATGATACTACTGGAAAATGAGAGCAAAATATTCAGTCTTTTTTTTTTTTTTGCTGCTACTGCTGTTGCTTTAAAAAAGAGAGAGCGAGCCAAAAATAGTATGGTCAGTCAAGGGTGAATATTATAGTTATCTTGATGGAGCATCCTCATCCCCAAAGAACTGAATCATTGAATTTGATTTTGTGCTGCCAAGACCATGCATGCCAGACCATGCTACCCAAATCTTTTGAGACCTTTCCTTCTCTTAAAGAAAAATGGCAGCTTTCTCAGAATTTGTTCAATGGGGTTATCAAAATATAAGCACCGAATGTTAAGAACAAGAATATCTAGATGATTAATGTAAAAACTAATCTACATTAATCAGTACACAGGTGATTGGCTCATTGTTCTTTAAAAAAAGGTTATAACTCCATTGCAATTAAACAAATTCTTTACAGGAACAAATTTAGACCTTATTTTTGATCAATCTATGACAATTAAAACATTAGTAAAGAATCACAAAAACAGCTTCACCAAGATATTAAACTTCAAATCAGTCTAAGGGGAATTAAATATTTCAAGTAATTATTACAAAGAATTGAAAGCAGTAAAAGAAATGTAATTATGAGCCTCTTCTCAAGACTGAAATAGAAGTTAGTCATAGCAACATACATTTTTATAACTGCTTGGTGAAACAGCTGAATTTAAAAGACTAGATTCAGCAGTCCATCTGCTTTTAAAAGACACAGGCCACTCTTTTGAAGATAACGAAGTCCATATTTTGGACAGAGGGGACTACTGATTTGAAAGAGCAGTTAAGGAGGCCATTTCTGTTAAAACTGAACAGCCCTCTCTCAACAGAGGGGGAAGGATATGACATCTCCTATCTCCAATCTACACACAGGCCTTTCAACATTTCCAAGAAGGCTCCACACCAATTTGCACCACTCAGGTGACCCTGATGACACAGATAAACCTCCAGGTGACCTTAATGACCTAAAAGAATGCAAATGACCAGCTGTCTGCAAGGAGTATAAAACCTTCCATTCCCCGCTATCCAGTCAGAGCTGAAGAAGTTTCTTGGATGAGAACCAAAACGTCTTCAAAGAAAAAACCAGAAAGTCCAGTTACCTCTTGAAAAAACATATCTTTTGGACAACCTGGGAGACTGAGAATCTCCATAGACATTTAGCAGAATTTAAAATTGCCATTAGTCAATTTAGTTGCCTACATATAGCCTTCTGCTTGTGAGCATAGTGGGGTCTAGAATTTTGGTTTCTAAGTCATTGAGGTCATAAGTCAAGGCACCACATGACCAGATTTGATTTTATAATAATTTTTACAATGATATAAGAAGTCATCTTAATCATTAACTGAAACATGTGGTTGTTAAGCAAATCCAGCATATCCAATGAGCATTTTTTTTTGCTGGAAACGGACATACCAAAAAAATCAATACATATAATCATGTGACTAGGGGATGCTACAATTGGTCATCAATTTGAGCCAAGCACACTATTTTATCGCCAGTGAAGCTTTTCCATACCCTGATTGAAATAAAAATTGAGCTAAAAAGACATAGTGATTTGTATCTGTGCTTTATTTCCAAGAAAAAAAGAATATATAAGAATGAGGGGCAAGGAGGGACTTTCATACAATTTAGTTTCGAAAGGAGGAACAAGAGAGAATAATTTCCAGATTCAAAAATATATTTGTAAGATACGCAGGCAAAATATCAATCTTATAAATTAGGTGTGAACTACTTCTAATGTTCTGAAGTCCTTATATAGGATTTCTAAGATATTGGGCATCATAAAATAGAAATACTTTTATTTCAAAGAGTGTTATTGTTGCTGGAACAAAACTATTGCCTCTGCAGCTGGTATATTGAGTTATTGCACTTTTCACACACTCATTTTGAAATCTGGTTCTATGTTAAAGAGGATTATAAGATAATTTGTATGCATTAAAAATCCTTCGCTTGCTCAGTGATAATTTATCTTCCAATTATACATGAAATTGCTGCATCTCTTGATGAAAACTACAATTTTCATTTTGAAGTAATTGATGTCTAACTTTCATTGCTACAGTCTGTTGCCAGTACTTGCAAAAACAAAAAAGAACAGAAGAGGTATACATAAGCATGTTTGCCAATATCAGAGGATCAAACTCATATTTGTTAAAATATATCCAATAAAATTAATAGAGAAATTAAATAGTTGTGCTAAGTACTGTAGATTTTTGATTGTGTCCTTTCTGGAGAGCTTTGGGTTAGGCAGGCAATTAGGAGAAGCATGCCTGACCTACACATAAGTATTTTCATTTAGCATAATAATTCAATGTAATAGTCTTCAATCTACTGTAAAAAATGTTGTCTTAGCCTCTAACCTTTTCTTCAAACAAAATCAAATGCTACCTTCAAATTGATGAGTACAACACAAAAACACCTCAAGGATAACTAGATTATTTTTCTGCTAAATGCTGTCGATCTGTTTCCATCCTGTTCCATAGCAAGTACATTCTCTTTTAATCACCCAGTCTACATATTTCACATGTAGATGCTTGGCATAAAGTTTATTAATAATGTCTAAAATATTACTTTTTTCAACGTCAATCTTGGCATCTTTAATAAAAAGTAGAATGGCTATTGATTGGCCATTCTAATTTTGGCCATTGATCACTCCTTGGCATCAAGAAGAGTGGTCTTTATGACTAAATCAGGCTGCTGGACCAAGGAACCTCCAATGAAGAGTTTGACTTTACATATTCAGCTGCAATCCTATCTCTCTACCTCCATGGTAGCTTTACTAGTCCTTTGTTGTATAATAACTTTAGATATTTCAGAAAGAGAAGCATAGGCCAGTCATGTAAACATTCTGTACTCAGGAAAAAGAAACTTAAATCACAAGTAGTTGCACTAAAAAGAGATGAAAAGTACTCCACGCATACCAAGAAGCTTCTTTTAGGGTACCACAATCCACTGTCCATGTAAGCCCACTAGAAGTCAAGCTTGAATTCAAGATGAGTTCAACAGGGGGAAAAAGAGCACAATAAAAACAAGGTGAAAGTGAAAGTAAAGCAGAGTATTTGTTTGGGAACAAAAAGCCTGTAAAAGGATGCTTTGTAATTTTTAATAAAATTGCTGTAAAAAATACCACACCACCAAAGATCATGTTAAAACATACATACTGTTGAAGAAAGATTTTTTCCCTGGGATATAATACTTTTTATAGAGGACTATAAAAGATGCAAGAAGGGCAATTTGGAAGTTTTCTTCTGTTTTGTTTCTAGTAGATGACTTGCAAGCAGCAAACAGTACTGTTAACAATAGTAATTATATTGATTTCATGTTTATCATTCAAATAGAAGGTAATGCTGAAGACAGCTCTTTCCTGATAAAAAATATTTAGCCAAACAGGCCTGATAATTAGTGATTCAAAAGGAATACACACTGAATTAATAAAATTTACATCCCATGCTCTTCCTTCCTTATCCATTGACAAAAAAGCATTGTTAATGTCTAGCAATACTAAAGTGCTGAAAAAAGGGGGGATCCCTCCTTTTGCATGTGGTAGAGATATACAGTATTAACCACTTTAAAAAGTATGTCACAGAACAGGGATTCTCAAATTGTGGGACTGATTCCTCACAGGGTCACAAATAAATTAAAGATAGTTCCAATATTTTTTTAATACTGCAGGGCAGTGGTCCCCAACCTTTTGGGCCCCAGGAACCAGTTCCATGGAGAAATGTTTTTCCGCGGACTGGAGGGATCATGATTTTGCATGCTGCCCGCATTCCACAGAGCTTCACTTGTTTGCATGGACCAGTTGCTGGCATGGTGCAGATTGGTGCCAGCCTATGGACCAGAGGTTGGGGCTCCTGCAGTAGGGCTTGGACGCTGCAGGTTTTTTTTTTAATATAAATTTTATTTGGGTTTTCACAAAAACATAATACAAATAAAACATCTTTTTTTCAGAACAGCATGATCCCAGGTTATCACTTCTTCATACAGACACAAACTCAATTTCATATTCATCTTTGTGTTCTATTCCATATCTTATTACTATTTTAACATTTTCTCCATAATTTTTCCCCTCCCTTGGTTTGCTCAACTTTATTTTTAATTATCTCATATCTAAATTCTAAATATATCTTTTTCTAAGTTTCAATGTCTTTCCAATCATTATAATTGTACTTTTGTCTGTCCTGTTTCAATTTCATATTATCTTTTATAATTAAACAAATTTTCCCCTGTAGTTACTAATTGGAGTATGACACACCTTTATATCTTTTAATTTTATCCATTCAACTCTTATTTAAACTTCAATTTATGCCTTTAAAATTATAACATTCAATATAGTACATAACTTCCAATCGAATTCTGCTTGGTACATTCTTAAAATACACACTATGTTCTATAATATAATATAATATAATATAATATAATATAATATAATATAATATAATATAATATAATATAATATAATATAATATAATATAATATAATATATTTATATTTGTTTCCTGAGGTTTTCGCGGGTATTTGTATGTGGATCTTTGGTTATTTGGGTTTTCTCCCGTGTAAAATTGGAAGTATCTTGGTGACGTTTCGACAAAATCTCATTCGTCATCTTCAGGCTTGTGTCTTCAGCCTTGTGCTTTTCGGAGTAATGTGAGCTTGCAGCTGCTTCTTCCTTCTTCCCCCACTAGCAGTTAAAAGAAAGAAGCAGAGGCAAGCTCACATTACTCCGAGAAGCACAAAGCCGAAGATACAAGCCTGAAGATGACGAATGAGATTTCGTTGAAATGTCACCAAGATACTTCCCATTTTATGCGGGAGAAAACCCAAATAACCAAAAATAAATACACACACACACACACACACACACACACACATATATATACATACATACATTCTGTCTCACCTGTAGCCACAAGGTGAGAGTCCAAATTTCCAAAGGAAAATACTCAAACAGAAACAGGAACGACAGAGTTAACTTCCTTTGGCTGAATCCTTCTTTGGCAGTTTTCCCAGAAGCTGTCTACCAAGTCTGATAACGAGCAAAACCATAAATCAGAGGCGACCGCCACACAGAATAATTCATCCGAACTGCTAACTCAAATAGACAAGTTGACCTGAACAGGGATTCAGAGCTAACACGCCCCCTTATATTCCCTGAGGGGCATGTCAGTCTCTTTTCTTTTTACGTTGTATGTCACGTTTCTGCCTGCGTCTTTGCCTTGCATCAGACCAGCATTTCTCGGCTTGATCTTCAGCCAATGACTCCAGCATGCTCTCCTGATTATCTGCCGACACCTGAGGCACAATCAGGGAGGAAGATTCTGGGGAGGAAGACGACTCTGAAACTTCCAGCAAAGCAGGCTCAAATCTTAGAGCCAAGTCCTCCTCTTCCTCCTGATTCCTGTCTGTGTCACTCAACAAAGCAGGCTCAAACCTTCATGCCAGATCTTCCTCATCACTCAAGCCTATGTCTTCTGACAAAGCAGGTTCAAACCTCCGAGTCACAATATATATATATATATATATTGTGACTCGGAGGTTTGAACCTGCTATATATATATATATATATATATATTTGTTTTCTGAGGTTCTGCGGTATTTGTATGTGGATCTTTGGTTGTTCGGGTTTTCTCCGCGTAAGATTCAAAGTGTCTAGGCAACGTTTCGATGAAGTCTCACTCTGAAAAGCAAGAGCCAAAGTCAGAGGCCTGATGATGATGAATGAGACTTCATCGAACGCGTTGCCTAGACACTTTGAATCTTACGCGGAGAAAACCCGAACAACCAAAGATCCATATATATATATATATATATATATATATATATATATATATATATATATATATATGGATCTTTGTTGTTGGTTCTCCAGAAGATTCGAAGTATCTAGCACGTTGAGTCTCATTCATCATCTTCAGGCTTTGTCTCCGCTCTGTGCTTTCAGAGTAACTCATTACTCATTACTCTGAAAAGCACAGAGCCGGAGACAGAAGCCTGAAGATGATGAATGAGACTTCATCGAAAGCTGTTAGATACTTCGAATCTTACGCGGAGAAAACCCAACAACCAAAGATCCACATATAAATACCCGCGAGAACCTCAGAAAACATATATATATATATATATATATATATATATATATATATATATTTAAAAACTCATTCCATTCCAATTCAATTCCTACCATTAATATTAGTTAGAATCTTAACATCTTTAACATTTCTTTTCAATTGAATATCATACTTACTTGTGAACATTTATAAACTTTCCATAATTAATTCTTTTTTTTCCATATTTCTCTTCACTTATATTTTTATAAATCATTAATAATAATTAAAATGTTCCCATCCTTTCCTAAATTCATTCTCTCATTCACTTTATTTCATTTATTTATTAACAAACATTCCACTGCATTACAATAAGTATTTTATCCATCATTTTAATCATACATTGTTTTATATTTTCTAAAATTATTTTTATTTCTAATATAACAATATAGACAATAATAATATAACAATATATTTGGGGAAACTACAGCAGACTACTTACACCATAAAATGTAAACTCAGAGGATTCTTAGGGAGAAACTGTCTTAACTCTCTTTCTCTCACACAAACTATCTTAACTACACTATCTTTTGCTTCACTGGAACACATTCCCTCCCTTCTGGAAATCCAAACAATATCCCATCACAATCCAGTCTTTCAGTGATCCAAGATTTAACAGCTATGCCAATCAAAATGCCTATATTGCCACATTGCCAAAATGGCAAACTCCTTGCCACCATGTCAGAGCTCTCAAACCCTGAAGCACTACACCATAATGATAGATGAATTTGTGCCACTCCCCTGATGAATAAAATAATAATTGCCTAGAAACTGGTGGGGAGGGATATTCGCTTGCTTTTGCTGATAAAATTAGAGAAAGACGGCAAAAGGCAAGTATGCAAATAAGTGCAGGCATTGTCTATGGAGATTCTCAGTCATCTAGATCATGGTTGTCCCAAAAATGGTTTTTTTCCCAAGAGCAACTGGGCTTTCTTTTTTTTCTTTGAAGACGTTTCACTTCTCATCCAAGAAGCTTCTCCAGTTCTGCTTCTGAGAAGAAACTTCTGAGGAGAGCTGAAGAAGCCTCTTGGATGAAAAGCAAAACATCCTGAAAGAAAAGAAAAAAGAAAGTTCAGTTGCCTCTTGAAAAAGCATCTTTGGGAAAATTGCAGACATTGCTATTGGAAAGCTTGGATGCTAAAATGATATTTGCTTAGGAAGGGCTTTCTTGCTTGTTGCATTTAACCCTTTTCTCCTTTCTGTAATACTTAAACATATATTGGCTTCATTTGTAATACTTAAACATATATTGGCTTCATTTTCCTTTTACACAATTACTCCTTGCCTGAATTCCTTTTAGTTTCATTCTTCCTTTTCCCGATATAGCTATACCATCCATTTATTCTTTTTATTTTGCTTAGCCTGCTGGAAGGAGAAATTTGTGTATGTACTTATGTGTCAGTTGATATGTACAGGTAGTACTAAAGTTTAAAAATTAGTCATTTATCATTCAATTATTATAACTTTGTCCTGGTCTGTTTTTGGGAATGAGCATCTGGCAGGCAGATAGACATATGTATATACATATTCAAGTATATCTTATGTTTATTTATTGAGGAAAGGGGAAAAACATGCAGTATTAATTTTAGCTGGAGCTGCCAATCGTTTTATAAGATGAGGAATATGGTCATTGTTCAGAATTTTACTCTCTGCTTTTTTTCTGTATTCTTTTCTTTAGGATTTGTTTTAAATTTGAGTTCTTTATGTTTCGGATAAATACAACAATATTCCTTCCTAGAATCTTTGGGATATCTCAATAATTGAAAGGAGCATAATGTGGAAATTACTATAGGTGTTTGCAAAATGAAACACTCCCCTCCCCCGCTTTGTTCAAACTTCTGTGGACTTCAGAGGTGTTAATGTTTCAGTGTTATTAATCTCTGTTAATGTATTCTCAAGTGTCTCAACAGTAGAGACAAACACACATTTTGCAAACCTAAGGACAGAATATTTTTGCATTTATTAATCTAAAGCCATTTTGCAATTTATCATAGATTTCCGGGTTAGACTGCATTATATATATTGCCCTGAATTAATATTCATAAAATGCCTTATCCAGTTGTTCTGAGACTGTAGGTATGCTTTGTGGGCTGCCATAAAAATGTCTTGAAGTTAGGAACTACAGCTGCAATATAGATTTCTATTGAAATGTTATTTTGCTATGTAGGTACTCACTTCCTAAACTTCAATAATCTCAGTTTGGCTTCCATATGTGCTTGTTGTGAAAATCGGTTCCAAGCTGCTGAACCTACTGAAATTCCACAATATTTCATTTCTATTAAATCTTTTTCCAAGAGTTTCTACTCATTCGATCAGATCCAACTGATTAGGTATGCTGCAGATCTCATCATCCAAAGAGTATCAATTGGCATGAATTAGAAGATGGACTTTTTCTGTAGTAGCCCCTGCCTTATGGAATCTTCTTCCCCTCAGAGATGACAATGGCCCCAATCCTATTGGCTTTCCACAAAGCTTTCAAAATTTGGCTATGTACCCAGGGCCTGGAGTTTGGAATGTATGAAGTGCTTTACTATTAGTTGATTAATCATCATGGCTGCTGTTTATACTTATTTTGTGGAAAAAAATATTATTTTAATGTCTTTTAAATTGTTTAAATTGTTTTAGAATTTTAGAATTGTAAGCCATCCAGAGTCCCTTGGTTGAGTTTGGCAGATATAGAAATTGAATGAATGAATAATGAATAAATAACTAATAAAAAACAGATAAATAAATCTCTGTGACATTGGTTGCGGTCTATAGAGCATTTGGAGGATACTAGGTTGTATACTAGATTGTATAAGCCTAAGTAATACAACTGATTTCTAAATTTGAGTTCCAAATCCATATAATGAGATGATTTTATTATTTTTTCCTTTTTCTTTTTTTTCTTGTTTCAAGACTTAGAATAAGTAGCCTGAGCTATGGCTCTTTGTATTATCATGAATTAGCTCATTTTTAGTTAAAGCCAACATAAGAATAATGCTATGTGTTTCTACTATGATAGTCCTCAAAGTACAACCATAATTGAACTCAGAACAAAGGTTGTAAGTCATGGCAACTGTTAAACGGTTTGCAACCAATTTGAAAACCTTTTTTGTGGTAGTCGTTAAATGAATGCCATGACTGTTAAATTAATCCATTTTTATCTGAAGGGTGTTTTTTGCAGGAAACTGGAAGTAAGAGCTGGAAACCAGCGAAAATCACGATCAGATGACCACAGAACCCTGCAAATAATCATAAATATGAGCTGATTTCCAAGTTCCCCAAATGCAATTATGTGATCAAGGTGGGGAAGATGCAGCCATAAAAATTCAGGAACTGAGTCACAGTACTTTGTAGGGGATCCACAAAATTTCAGATGGTTGGTAAGCAACTGGTCATTAAGCAAGGATTAGCTGTATATGCCAATGTAGAAATCATTGCCCTTAAACAATTAGGGGAACTCTCAAAAATTATTTTCTTCTATGGACGTAATGACATTGTTCATAAACTGATTTCCTTAAAGACATACCTTTTGCATAATTGAAAATAATTGTTTACTTTGAGCATTTGATATACAAGTTTATTTTTTTTAATTGTACTTCTTCTAAAGGTGAATGCTTCAAGCAGAGAAAGCAGAAGTGACAGAATCTGTATTAACAGTTTATTACCTGCTTAATTTTTCTCAGCGGCACAGCTTACATTTCAATACAATATTTTACTATGGCAACAGTTGCACTGCATTAGATCACACTCTTTACGGTACACACAATCGTCTCCTCATTTCCCACCCCAGCACTTTCATTTTATTAGAGCCTTTCTTTAAAAACTCTAGTTTTAAATAGTTTTATTTCAATGATAATGCTTATATGACTCCATTTTTTTACTATCAGGACAGTTTTTTCCAGGCATATTTAATGCAGCAAATGCCAATTCCTTTGAAAGCTCCCTTACAGTATTTTTTTTAAAAATACACTCAGGAGTTAGAGGGTTAATTAATGAAATGGATGACTGGACTGAAAATAAAATTCATTGTTTAAAAAATTCAAAACTATGAGAATTAGGCACACTATCATATTGTAACTACTGAGAATTCTCAATAGTAAAATAAAGCCTTGTTCTCCCAGCATTTTCATTAGTTTTCCAGTAGTGGCAGACACAGCGTGAATTATAATGACCAGAAAAACAGTGAACGCTCTCTTTAAAAAGCACATATGTATACAGCAAAGACATATACTCTCTTTCTTTAGGAACGTGTAAATTACCAATTAAGTAGCTGCCCACTTAAAAATTACATTTTCCTTTTTCCTGAATTTGACATCTATTTCCCAGAAGAGCAATAAATGCAAAACAGAATTTGAAACTGTTCTACAAGATACAGCATAATACAAATCAAGTTCAGCGAAATCATGCATACTCATTATTAATTTTAACTGTTGCGTTCAACATCAGGAACCTTGAAAGCAGTGATCAGGAAGAAAATTCAGCTCGGCATAAAATGCTATTATATATAGTTTTTCTACTGCTATTCTTTTTTATTTCCAAACAAAAACCTTTTGAAAAATGCAATACTAGTTATGTGTAATTGAGCACAAAGTATTGTGTACTTATTAGAATCTACTTTACAGAATTGGCATGTGGATAAAATGGGGTTTGAAGAGGACAGATATGAATGAGATAATAGTAGTAGTAGTAGTAGTAGTAGTAGTAGTAGTAGTAGTAACTACCACTGGAGGTGAGAACTGCACCTGCCTTTATGGTTTTCCAGGAAGGCATTAAAACTTTCCTTTGGGCTTGGAGGAGGGCACTCAGAAGGTAAAAAGATCTCACCCCTGTACCATCCATCTCTTGGTTCCTGGAATTTTGTATAAATTTAATTTTAAAAAAATCTGCATTGTTTTAAAATTTTAACTGTTTTCCTATTTATTTTTTTCAGAACTGTAAGCTCCCCTTATGGGGAAGGTGAGCAGCATATAAACGTAATGAATAAATAAATATAGCCTTTGTACTCCCAGAAAATAGTATAGGTATAGTTATTCTGTGCTAATGATTAGAAATGCAGGAGGCCAAATGTAGATCACTTCTATAAGGCAGTTAAAAATCTCACCATAAGGCAGGAATGCACAAGCTTACAAACAAACTTACTTTAGATTCCATAGTTCCATGCAGACAAATCCAAGACCTAAAATCAGAGTGAGTGATCTCTTATATCAGCCCAAAGTCAATCATATAATCAGGGATAGCATGTATTAAAAAAAAATCAGATCTGAGTTTGGAAAAAGGTTTGCCAACCTACACTAAGTCTGTCACCACTCCTCTCAACCCTTGTTGTATACACTAAAACAGGTAGGCCTAATTGACTCTTTCTTTTGAGGACTCTGCTAAACACTGCTTATCTTTCTATTGTGTGTAAGACCTGCGAATCTTTTCCTGCTCAGGTTCTAGGCTTCCTTGTTGCGTACAATGGATTGTTGGTGATATACCTCTGGAGAAAACATATTAATTTCCAGTGCTATTCTGACTAATCTTTTGAGTCACCTGTTCACGATATGAATATCATTCTGGTTCACTAGCTTACAATACTGAGTAAGGAATCACACCAAACTACTGCCAAACTTCCATGTTTTATATCGGTATGATTTTGTGTGTGTGTGTTACGATAAAACAGTTGGCAGGAATAAGACTGCAGAATTTTGCCTTCCCAAGGTGTAAATGAGAGCATGAAACCTAAAATTCTTCTTCATTCAAATTATAGAGTCACAGTCTCATTTTGATCCACCTAAAATAAAGTTATAAAAAAAAAATTACACATATAGATTTTAAAACATGTTTGATTAAACTTTAATATGCATATTAAACCAGAACATCTGCATTCACCCTTGGTGTTGACCCCAAAACAACCAAGGTACGTGATGGCCTAGCATGGATTTGTTCCAGATATACTTCAAACATACATATGTTCTGTTTAAGTAGGGAGCTACTTTTTTCAGTTCCTTTTTGTTCTACAACTACTTGTACCATTTAAGAGATCTCTTTAATTGAGGAAGCACAGGAAACTGAAGTGGAAAGAAAGACATTATACAAATGGAATTCTACTTGCTTCATTTTAGTTAGTTTACTTTATTGTCATTGCACCTCGTACAATGAAATCAAACACCATCTTCAGTGCACATCATGACCAGGACCATGAAAATAAACACAACCACACATCCTTCACCCTTCACACATTGAACCGGAAACATCTGACACCACACCAACACTGCACTATACAGCAGAATTCAAAAGAGCTACTGCCCTGGGATAGAAGCTGTTTTTCAGCCTATTTGTCCTTGTTTTTATTATTCTGTACCGTCTGCCAAGTGGTAATAGTTCAAAAAAGGGTTCCCAGGATGAGATGGATCTTTGAGAATGTTTTGAACTTTCTTAAGGCAGCGGAAGTTATAAAGCTCTTCCAAAGAGGGGAGAGGACAACCAATGATCCTCTAGAGGGGCAATGCCATTAACCCTCTGGACTGCTTTCCTATCTGCTACCGTGCAATTGGCAAACCATACAGAGGTGCAGTATGTTAAAATGCTCTCTATGGTGCAGCGTTAGAAGGTCACCAGCAGTTTTTCATTCAGTTGTTGTTTTCTGAGAAGTCTCAGGTAGTATAATCTCTGCTGGCCCTGTTGACCAGGGCTATAATATGGGCACCCCAGGTCAGGTTCTCTTTTAGGGTAACACCCAGAAACTTAAAACTGGCCACTTGCTCCACTCGGTCTCCATTGATAAGCAAGAGCTGGATGTCTGATCTGTTCCTTCTATAATCCACTATAAGCTCCTTGGTTTTATTGGTGTTGAGGACCAAGTTATTGTCTCCACACCACGAAAGCAACCGGTCCACCTCATCTCGGAAGGCAGACTCATCCTCCCCGGAGATAAGTCCCACCACTGTTGTATCATCTGCAAATTTAGAACTAATACTAATTTCATATCTCAGGCATACATGAATTTCTACTCCATTGTGATTTAAAAAACTTGTATGTCAGAACAATTCAATGGACAGGCAATAGCTCTGAAAAGGTGAACTCTGGTTTGAAAAGACAGATCTTTGGTAATAAAAATGGATGCCACAATGCTTGCAATTTATTTATTTATTACACAATCATCTGCTTAACCAACTAGAACTGATCTGTTTTCTTTTATTTAGACAATAAAATATATTGTAGAATTTTTTTTCTAGGAATTCCAAACATTTTTACCAATCTTATAACAAAAGGGATATTAAGGTAATTGGTTATAAGTACTGATTATGATCCACCAGGTGTTCAGTCATGATTGGAGTGCCACCTATTTGCATAACTACCTCCTTACCTAGTCATGGAGAGAGTAATAAGTATAAAAGAAAGCCTGTGATTTATCAAGTGGTTCTTCAAGAAGGAAGAGTGATTTTTTAAAACCTGCCATCTGCATAGTTCACCATATAAACAACCATTCTTTCAAAACCAATTTCATTTTACTTAAGAATTCAACATACTCCAAAGATTCCCACTTCGATTTTGCATTACAACTGGAAGATTCATTAAAGCTGAATTATCAATTAGCCCAACAGTTATCTGACTTGGCAGAAAATGAAAGAAGAAAAAACAAATTTATGTTGAGAAAACAATTTCACCTCTTTTATACTAAGTCTGTATTAGGAGGCAGACAAGTAAGACACATAAAAACTATAGTATCCTTTCTTCGATAGCAAATTGATCACCAAATGATACTATTTCAGTCACAAAAGTATCTTATGGAATTCTGTGTCTTCTTAAATCATAATCTATTTTGAGGTGTTCTTTTTTTTATTTATGTTTGATTTATATGCATGAAATCCATCAAACAGCAAAAAATAGCAAATCGCCTTTCTTATGGTATATAAAGATGTCTATCTGCCTATCTCATCTCAGGAATAAAACAAGATTGCTCAGCTATTTTGTTCCCTGTCATATTAACACTTTATAGAAATAATGTGTCTAAAAATGGAAGTAGAAAAACCATGCTTTCCATGCAATGCATTTAATTGAAAGATAATCTGATCACAAATCTCAGTTGTAAATCATAGAATAGAATAGAATTCTTTATTGGCCAAATGTGATTGGATACACAAGGAATTTGTCTTGGTGTAAATACTCTCAGTATACATAAAGAAAAGGTACATCCGTTAAGAATCAAGAATCATAACATACAACACTTAATGATAATCATAGGGTACAATCAACAATCAAATCATACTAAGAAACAGTCGAGAGGGAGGGGATGCGTGAGAAGGAGTGGTGAGAAGATTAACAGTAATAGTAGTGTAGACTTTGTAAATAGTTGAACAGCGTTGATGGAATTATTTGTTTAGCAGAGTGATGGCTTTTGGGAAAAAACTGTTCTTGTGTCTAGTTGTTCTAGTGTGCAGTGCTCTATAGTGTCGTTTTGAGGGAAGGAGTTGAAACAGTTTATGTCCGGGATGTGAGGGGTCTGTAAATATTTTCACAGCCCTCTTTTTGACTCGTGCAGTATACAGGTCCTTCATTGAAGGCAGGTGGGTAGTAATTGTTTTTTCTGCAGTCCTAATTATCCTCCGAAGTCTGTGTCTGTCCTTGTAAGCCTTCAAGATTTTCTCCCTTTGCTTTGGATCTTTCGGCTGTCATAAGTAACGGGGGGAGGAGGGGGGAATGGTTATGGGAAGTGAGCTGGAGGTGTTACAAACCAGAACTGTATAAGCTGGGGGAGGGGTAGATTCTTGCTTAGGCTCCTAACCTATGCTATGCACAGCTGCAACTCTTTATCAAAATATGTCAAGGTCAACAGACAGAGGCCTCATCACCACCTGGAGATACCCACATGATGATATACACAACTCTTACTTGGATGAGCCAATTGAACTATTGGGGGTGGGAATGTTGCCATTACTTTGTATATGTGATTTACGCGCCCATTTTCTCAGATTCAGAATTCTTTTGTTGCTACCACTAGATTTCCAGTAAAAGATATCTTTTCTCTGATTAATGGAGTCTAAGTATTTCTTTCTTGGATTTTGAATGGAGCACCAGCTGACATTCCTGTTGGGTTGCAGAACCAAATCAAACAGTTATAGAGGTGTAGATGATAGACTCAATAATTTCTCTGTAGAACTGTATCAGCAGCTCCTTGGGCAGTTTGAGCTTTCTGAGTTGGCACAGAAAGAACGTTCTTTGTTGTGCTTTTTTGATGATGTTTTTGATGCTAGGTGTCCATTTTAGGTCATGTGATATAGTAGAACCTAGAAATTTGAAGGTCTCTACTGTTGACACTGTGTTGTCTAGTAGTTGTGTAAAATATACTTCCCCAGTGGAGCCATTAGTTTCATGTGTAACTGGAAGAATTTCAGCAATAAAGAAATTTGCTGAATTTCTAAAAACTGCACTGACCAATGGATTCTTCTTTTATTATTCTCTTTTACATTGCTCTTTATATAATTGACTATTAAAATATAGTCTGCTCAAGACAGATGGAGTAGAACTATTTTACTTGCCCCATATAATCCCAGGCCAGAAATAATCACTGACATAATTATAATGGATATGGGTAGTCTTTGACTTATGACAACAATTGGGCTCAAAATTTTGGTTGTTAAGTGAGACATTTGTTAAGTGAGTTTTGCCCCATTTTATAACCTTTGTTGTCACAGTTGTTAAATGAATCACCACAGTTGATAAGTTAGTCATATGGTTGTTAGGTGAATCTGGCTTCCCCATTGACTTTGCTTATCAGAAGGACACTAAGAGGAATCATGTGGCCTTGGGACACAGCAACTGTTGTAACTATGATCCAGTTGCCAAGCCTCTGAATTGTTATCATATGATCATGGGGATGCTGCAAAGGTCATAACTGTGGAAAAAAAGTCATAAGACACATTTCTCAGTTCCACTGTATTTCTGAACAATGACTAAGCTAACTGTTGTAAGTCGAGCACTACCTGTAGTGAGCTGACTATCCAGAAATTCTTAACATTCATTAAAATATGTTGGCAATCTCTATTCCTTATATATTCTTTTCATTCCCATCTGTACAGCTGTACTTGGAAGAAATTGTTTCTTAGGGCAGGGATCTGCAACCTTGGCAACTTTAAGGCTGGGGGACTTCAACTCCCAGAATCCCACAGCCATGTCTTAGATCATAGGAAAGACTGGTTCTCTCAGTGGAATAAAAAGAGACAAAATAAACTGCAGTGAGATATTTTTTCAAAAAATCTTCCATAAACCCAGCTTTTGAGGTAACTATTTTCCAGGCTTTTAATCTTTCCTTTTTAGAGAAGGCTACTTCTCTAAAATAAGTAGATAGAGCAGTGTACTCTAGAGGCATAGATTATCTAAACCTCTTTTAGTCTAGATTCAAATCTGGACATGGATGACAATGCCAGTGGCCTGATGCCACTGTGGCGAATTGGTTTTGTTTTGATCTAGATAGGAGAGTACACTCTTTCTGGTCGTCTTAGAACTTTTAAGGGCATTTAGTACTACTAATCACTGTGTTGTTCTGCACTATAAGCAACAGTTGAGAGTTGGTGCCATTGTGTTATAGCATTTCTGCTCCTCCTAGGTCAAGTCCATGGCATTGGGGAACAGAGGCAGGTCTCGATACTGTCCCAGGCTTCAGTTCTCTCCCCCAATTTTTAATATTTGCATGAAACCACTGGGAGAGTTCATCTCTCTGTTTGTTGCTGATGATGTAGGCTGAGCTAGACATATCGTAGAAATTCTGATCTGGTATTTGGGGATTACTGGAACCCAAGGGAGACCATGTTACGATTTATTTGTAAGTATTCTTGCTCTAGGTAGCAAGACTCTTGCTCTGGATAGGAGACCATTTGTTGTAGACCTACTTGGAGATTAAGTTTCTAACAATTATGAGTAGATGAATCACAACTGAATAACTGCAATCTATATGGCATGAAGAACAAGATTTGGAAATTGCAGCTGACACAACATACATATAGTTTTACTGTCTTATTATTGTAAGGGTATACTACCATAATCTGCCAGGAATCCATGCAGATTATGGTAGTATATAAGAAAGACATTTAAAGAACCAAGTAACCAAACTGAGACATATGTTCTGAGCAATTGGCCTCCATCTTCACCCGAATCTTCAAGAGATCACTAGAGATGTGCTATGTTCCTTCCTGCTTCAAATGTTCTACCATCATCCCAGTGCCAAAGAAGCCCTCCATCAAGCAACTGAATGACTACAGACCAGTTGCTCTAACATCGGTAGTTATGAAAATCTTTGAAAGGCTTGTGTTGTCCCACCTGAAAACCATCACAGATCTGCTGTTAGATCCCATGCACTTTACATACCGAACAAATAGATTGACAGATGATGCTGTTAACATGGCTCTGCATTACATCCTACAACACCTTGAATCTCCAAATACCTACGCAAGGGTCGTCTTTGTAGACTTCAGTTCAGCATTCAATACCATCATTCCAGACACACTTCTAAGTAAATTAAACCAGCTAGCAGTACCGGAACACATTTGTAAGTGGATCATAAGCTTCCTAACAGATGGGAAGTAGCAGGTGAAGCTAGGCGGAATCACATCCGATACCTGTACAATCAGCACAGGGGCCCCCCAAGGCTGTGTGCTATCTCCACTTCTCTTCTCCCTATATATCAATGACTGCATCTCAAATGATCCATCTGTTAAAATAGTGAAGTTTGCTGATGACACAACAGAGATTGGTCTCATTTGAGACAACGATGAATCTGCATACAGACAGGAGGTTATACAACTGGCCTCGTGGTGTAACCAGAACAATCTGGAAGTGAACACACTCAAAACCATAGAAATGGTGGTAGACTTTAGAAGAAACCCTCCTGTACTACCACCTCTTACAATACTAGACAACACAGTATCAACAGTAGAGACCTTCAAATTTCTAGGTTCTACTATATCACATGACCTAAAATGGACACCTAACATCAAAAACATCATCAAAAAAGCACAACAAAGAATGTTCTTTCTGCGCCAACTCAGAAAGCTCAAATTGCCCAAGGAAATGCTGATACAGTTCTACAGAGGAATTATTGAGTCTATCATCTGCACCTCTATAACTGTCTGGTTTGGTTCTGCAACCCAACAGGACAGGCACAGACTTCAGAGGATAATTAGGACCGCAGAAAAAACAATTACTACCCACCTGCCTTCAATGAAGGACCTGTATACTGCACGAGTCAAAAAGAGGGCTGTGAAAATATTTACAGACCCCTCACATCCCGGACATAAACTGTTTCAACTCCTTCCCTCAAAACGACACTATAGAGCACTGCACACTAGAACAGCTAGACACAAGAACAGTTTTTTCCCAAAAGCCATCACTCTGCTAAACAAATAATTCCATCAATACTGTTCAACTATTTACAAAGTGTACACTACTATTACTGTTAATCTTCTCACCACTCCTTCTCACCCATCCCCTCCCACTTGACTGTTTCCTAGTATGATTTGATTGTTGATTGTACCCTATGACTATCATTAAGTGTTGTACGTTATGATTCTTGATTCTTAATCAAAGTACCTTTTATTTATGTATACTGAGAGTATTTACACCAAGACAAATTCCTTGTGTCCAATCACACTTGGCCAATAAAGAATTCTATTCTATTCTATTCTATTCTATCTCAATTGGCAGGATGCAATGCCAATTAATGTTTAGATTTTAAATACTTATTTTACTGCATTCCACTATGCAGCAAACTACAATCTATATATTATCTATATATTATTTGACATAAGCTCAAAAATTTAAGCAGTAGCTCATGGAAAACAAGGGTCCAAGAAGAATAGGAACTTGGACAACTTCTTTTCTTTTTCTCTTTTCAGTACTTTGGGTATTATCTATATAGAGACTTCAATAAATGCCATGTGGAAGAACATATTTATTTATTCCTACAAATAGACATGTATAGGTATTCCTAGACTTATGACCACAATTGAGCCCAAAATCTCTGTTATTAAGTGAGACATTTGTTAAGTGATTTTTCCCCCTTTCACAACATTTCTTGCCACAGTTGTTAAGTGACTCATTGCAGTTGATAAGCTAGTATCCCAGATGTTAAGTGACTCTGGCTTCCCCATTGACTTTGCTTGTCAGAAGGATGCAAAAGGTGATCACATGACCCTGGGACACTGTAGCAGACATAAGTGTCAACCAGTTGCCAAGCATCTGAATTTTGATCGCATGATCATGGGAATACTGCAAAGGTTGTCACTGTGAAAAATGGTCATAAGTCACTTTTTTCAGTGCTGTTGTAACTTTCAACAGTCATTAAATGAGCTGTTATAAGTCGAGAACTACCTATACTGCCCTATTCTAGAATCTGGACAATTTCCAATAACCATTAAAATAGTAGAACAGATATCAGTAGAAAGCAAAGAATCAACAATAAAGCATTACATTATGGCAAACCTCGCCCCCAGTATTATCACCAGCAGCATTAGGCCTACCTTCCATTTTCCTCAACATCTGAGTAATTTATTTCCTAACACCAGGCACCCCACTGGCCTATACCTGTTCCACACCCTTCTAGGCTACGGCTATTTGGTAGCAAGTTCCACAAAATTTCTGAACTGTTTTTTACCTGTCCTTTAGAGTATATAATTCTTAACTTCACTTTTAGTTTCTATCGCAATTGAATATGAAAGAAATTAAAAAGAGAGTATATACTAAAAGAAACTATAAACTACTGGAATATGACCATATACATTTCCAATTCTATTACCATATTCATTTTTGGACATTCTATATCACCAGAATATACTGATTAGAATAGTATTGCTTCGCTATGAGAACAGACTAAAACATTATACTGTAGCAGGAAAGGATAACTGAAGGGGACATGCCAGATATTAGAAGAGTGCATTTTCCTCCATCAGATAATATTACAGTCGACTGAAAAGTCATTGAATTTAATTAATTAGCAATAGATTCTAAGAGAGACTTGAGAGAACAATTTCTCAATCATACGTAATTACCTAATTATGGTGATGGCCACAAGCTCCATTATTATCTTTAAACTAACAAATCAAATCATGGAAGATTTGTGAGTTTTGTAGCTTTATAGATTTTACAAACACAAGAGCATCTTCAGATAGATCCATCTGCTCATGAAAGATCTGGTGTTCACTTGTGTTAGAATAAAAATGTTGAACTATATTGTCCTTATTCAGCAAGGTTTCATGGATAAGATTTAAGACTCAGAAACAGTTGTACACTGCGAGTGTCACGTAGAGTTTTGTTTTGCAAGTGATGAGAGATTGTGGGAAGTCTGAGAAAAGAAGGCAAGAAAACACCAAGATAAATAATCAAGAGATAGTGGACAAGTCAGTTGACTGCTTATATCATAAAAAAGCAACTTAGCTCAGGTACAGAGAAATCTTGGAAGAAGCATTTCAAATCACTCAGAGAGAATCCATCTTACTTAATTCATTATAAATAAGGCTAAGAAATTCCTATTACAGTTACCAAGATTGATATCAAGCCCTACATTCAGCTGTGCAAGATCATGGAAGACAGAAGTACACAGATTTTAATAAGGTACATAAATGTTAGTCTGTATAAGTACAGAATCTTGAAACTATAATAGGATTGTCCAAATCTCTTGATTATTTATGTCTCTATTTATTTCTCTTCCTTTCCCAAACTTCCCACAATCTCTCTCAGAAATTTATGGTTTTTCCATCGTCAGGGCCTGACTTATCATTGTGTCTCACAGCTACCTGTATCAAGATTGATAGCTAATTTTCTCAAATAACATGGAATGTGCAGTACTTTCTCCTTATCTTTTCTTTTACATTGTATAAAATTATTTATAAAATTCTGTCAGATAATGGATGAAAACAATTCCAAAGGCATCAAAAGTCCAACTGGAACTTTTCATACAAATTGATAGCTTAGTTAATTTTCTCAAATAAAGTGGAATGTGCAGTGCTTTCTCCTTATCTTTTGTTTTACATTGTATAAAATTATTTATAAAGTTGTGTCAGATAATGGATGATAATGAGAACTTAGGGTCATGGAACAACATATTGTAAATCCACCTACACAATTTTTTACATACATTAATTCCTAGAGCACATAATATTGCTTTTTCTATGTCTAATCATATACTTTTTTTCCTTGTCTACCTTCAGTATGCATTAAAGCACATCCAAGCTATCCTAGTTAATTATTACTTGCTACAGAATCCTCCATAGCTAGGGTAGTGGTTGCTAAAAATTCAATTGTTTTAAAGATGCTGTTTTGCTACTGAAGGGGGAAGAAATTTAAAGAGAACAGAATAAGAAAAGTTTCAGCTTTTCCACAATTAATTACCAGATAATAAAATATACCATATTCTGCTTTACTGCAACAATACAAATTCCAAAATGATATTTATCATGATTGTTTTTTGAGGTGTGAAAACTTACAGAAAAGTTAGAAATAGGATGAAACAAATAAATTCCAGCATAAAATGTGTCACCCACAGTCAGAAAGATACCTTTACCTGAAATATATTTAGTTATTATGAATGGGCAAAGAAAACAATTCCACAAGTATCAAAAGGCCAACTGGAACTTTTCATACAACTGGAACTTTTCATAATTACTGTTTTTCTCATGAAACATACATCAATTTAGATGAAGAGCAATTAAATTAACATATTACTCTGTCAAATTATGCATATTGCTAATTGAATCAAGAGTTATATTAATTTTTTAAAGTTTAATGGTAGGAATAGGGGAAAAAAAGTATCACGGGAAGATTCTGTCAGGTTTCCAAGTGATGAAATCCATTTAAAAAGAAAGCATCAAATTGGCAAAGTCCATAGTAATTCCGGATCTAACTCAACCCGGAATTACCCCACAATACTACAGGTTAGAAACACTCCCCAAAGTCACATTCTCCAATAGAAGTAATTCAGCGTTGCTTGATGTCATAAATCTCCACCTCAGGGGATCCAACCCCAGGGAGCTCTTTTCCCACGGGAAGAAAGATCACCTAGCCAAAACACTCACTTTATCTCCACTCCTCCCCCCTTAGGAATGTGTCGAGCCTGAAACCCTTGCCCCATAACTGCCACAGAGAAAGTAAGAAAAAGAATATATACTAAGCCTAATGAAAATGGCTACACATATGTCAATTTTGGGCTTGACAGATTCCTTTTCAATTATACAAGGAATAATAGTGTAAAAATTAGTTCTGACCCCAAAAAGGCTCTTTCAGCTATGGAACAGGGTGCTTCATGAGTTTTGGAAGTATCTATCCAAAAAACCATCCTGACCTTGCAAAGACTGGAATAGCTAATTTCTCAGTTGGAACTTTCAAGGATGTATCATTTTTACATCCATCCATAAAGGATTTTTAAAGGATCACAGCAGGGAAGAAAAGAATTAAACATTTTTCTTACATGTGTTATAACCCTAATAAATCTTTACTCTATCTGAAATAGCTATTATAGTCTAACCCTTGGACAATAGTTTGAGAAAAGTAAATTCTTGTACTTTATTATTTCATTTAAACTAGAAAAAGAGAAACATAAAAAGAGAAGTGCCATCACTGACAGGTATATAAGAGGAAAGTATCTAAGCAATGCTTTTCCAAATACAGTCATTCCATCAAGTTCTTCCAATTTCAGTGAATTCTTCCAATTTCAACTACAGCACTATACTTAATAGCTTTCCTATAAAGAAGTGTCTGTGGCCATCCTCAGTGGTTAGATCAATTCAGTTTGCTACTCAGCTAAGCACTGTTGAGACATTAGTGCAGGTCACATTGTCCAATTAGATGCCTAGGTATTGTTATGTAAATCTGTCCAAATCCTTGCCGACCAAGGTTATATTACCTTGATTCCCACAGGATGATTTCTTGTTGTCTCCTGGAACTGACATTCCAAATCTAGTTTTCCCTCCCCCTTAGTTCTGAGAAGCGAAAATGGCTGCAACAGCATAATCATGCTTTGAACTTGACAGTATAATCCATGGTGGTTCCTGGTGGTATATGGCTTTGCATCTGGGAATGTTTTAACATTTGCTTGTGTTATATGCTTCCTTGCTAGTAATATCATGGTCAACCAGTTTAGTGTATGGTAGTAAAAAAATTCTCTTTTTGTCTCCTTCTTGCTGTAAAACTTGGCATTGCCAAACTTGATTAAAATCCCTGGCTCTGGAGGATAAAAGATATCTTGTTGTACTGGCAGAGTGCATTAAGTGATACAGGGATCATAGAAATAGAAAAACATGAATGAAAACTTCAAAAATGAATCTGAAAGCAGAACCTGGCCTTAAAGATGCTGGGATATGTCAACGGATAACCTACCTGATTTGAATTCAGTACTGAACTATTTTGTACCTAGCCTCAGTGGAAACAAAATGAAAAATTAACTGTTTTACATAACAAATTGCCTTCTGCTCAACTACAGCCAGTAATGGCATTTTAAGGTATATATGTAATTCCAAGAAGAGAAATGATGAAATTGCAAATTTCCTTTGTTTTCCTATTCCGCCATCTTTTCAAATATCTTTTAGGGTAATGCTGTTGAGACCAAAGGGTTTGACTTTATTACTTGATTGTTAATTTGCACAACAGCAATCAGGGGTAAGTTAAATATATCAGTGAGATATTTAGCGGTAGATGCTTTAATCAGTTTCCCCCCCCCTACATCTTCCAGAATACATTTGCTTAACAGTCCTTCTTAATTATCTCAAAGTGGCAATTTAACAAATTACTATGGATACATGTTTTTTTCAAGTAATATTATATTGCTGCCCATTATTGTTACATGCAATTTAATTTCACTGGAATCTGGATTTCAAATGATTATTTTTGAATACATAAACATGCCTGAAAATATGTATTTATATCATAACTAGAAGACTATAGAGGTTCAGAAATATGAAATTGAATTAAAAACTATCTTAATGAATTAGCTCACCAAGTTAAGTGGGGTGGGATACAATCCACACAAATATAAGAGTACAGTACATGTCAGAGAAAATACTACCATTGAACATAATTTGGAGAAAATAGCACTCTCACCTATTCATGCAATGAACAAGATATTTTTCAGTCTCCTGTCTCCTGAAAAAAAATGCCTCTGCTTTAAGAGGCATATTAATTTTAATAGGTGGTTTTCTTAAAGTAACAGCATCTGTTTTAAGCATGCATGGAGACATATTAAAAGTCAAGTCACTTTAATGATTAGTAGAGATGTTCTGTGCTCATCTGAGGCCCAAAGAACTTCAAAAGAAGCAACGTTTCAGGTATTTGTTTTAAATAAATCAATGATTTGGAAGTATCTCAAAGGGCAGAACAAGGAATTATCTAAAATTTCCTTAGTTTTATTTCCCAAGTCTTACATGTAATTAAAAAGTTGCATTATTTGTCCATCCTTTCTGATAATAAACCTAGACACTGCAACATAAAAAATCATCAGTCATATTCACTAAATTTGTCTATAAAAGATTTGACAGTTGTCCTACAAAAAAGCTAAGTAGAAATCCTTAAGGTAACAAATCACTGTAAGTAATAATTTTCATCATGACATTTGGGATAACAGCAATATATTTTGTGTAGATATTTGTGTTTCATGGGGTGGAATCTATAATATTTGTTAAAAATGTCAGAGATGTTCTCATCTGTATATATTTCATTTTTTCTAAACCTTGAAATGATTTTATTTACTTTTTCAGGTGAAACTATGTTTATAAAACAAATAATAGCAGTTATTCGTTGCTCAACTTCTATGTTTGTATGTAGAGATTTGTTAAATTAATGGATATTTTTAGATTTGAGGATGCCTATATGGATAGTTCTCTGGTAATGATAGCAAATGTTTTGGGATTTCTATGGTTAAGCAATGCTGTCAGAAAGCACAGTACCACATAATTATATCGCGTATAGCTCCTAAAATCTTGGCAATTCCAGTTGCTTTAATAACCCCAGCTTGTATGGGTCATTAAGTGGGGCCTCACTTAATGACCTCATGTGATTGCAGCATGAGAAGAAGCAAGACTCCCAAGCAAACAGGCTGGTAGATGAGAATTACAGGCCCACAGCAGGTGCCACTAGTGGGGACTAGGGAACACAGGGCTTTAACAACCTCAGCCATCACTCCTACTTCAGTCTACTTCAGCCTAGAATGCCTCAAACCCCATACCCTGACAAGTCCCAGAAACACCAACTGGCCTCAAGCCCAACACCAGCCTCAAGTTACTCTAGTGCAGGGCTGTCAAACTCCCAGCCTGCAGGCAAGATGTGTCATGTGTTGGCCACACCCATGTCATGCCTGGTTTAGCGAAGGGGGACAAAGTCCTGATATGTCATGTGATGCTGAGTGGCAATGTGAGTTTGATACCCCTGCTCTAGTGGTGCTAGCCTAAAGTCCCAGCAACACCAGCTGGTTTCAAACCCCAGCACTATGATATATCCCACTTTTCATATAGGTCTAGCATTTCTTCATAGCAGGTTATATGAAAACTAGTCATTTTAACCTGTTTTTATTTAAAACTTTTATTTTCAGATTCAATGATCAAATTTCATTAAATTTGGCCAAATTTTGTCATGTAAGAAATATAACAATTTCACCAATATACTTACCTAATTAATTTTGATTTATGTATAAAATTGGTTTTATGGCCTGATCTTTGACCTTAATAAAAAATAAATGTGTGTGTGTGTGTGCACGTGTGTGCATAGAGACAAACAGACCAACTTTTTTCTGTCAATGTAGATTTTGGAGTAACTTTCCTCAAAAATTATTTCAGGCCCTACACTTTCTGAAAGGTATTAAAACCTTTCTATTTAGAAAAATATTTGAAGAATGAGTTGATGCTATTGGTAATTCTAATTATTTGATTCATAAATAATTTCATTGGTTGGTTATTTTTAATCTATAAATGTAAAAACTGTGCAAAAACCCATTAAAGAAGAAACCATATATAATATTTAAGATAGAACTACAAAACTGAATTAAAAAATATTATATGACCTTATCAAGTTCAACATTCAAGTGGGACCACACTTTTTCACTAGACGTTATGCCAAAATTATGAAGCAATTAACTAACATTAGCTGGACCATTTTATTTCCCCCAAAGTGCTATTTACAATTAAAGAGCCGTTTCATATAATTTTCCCATCCATTATGTTACAAAAACAGTATATAAAAAATAACGACTAAACTAAATACAAATCATTTTAGAATGAGTTGCTCTCACCTTTCTATAGTAGTTTACCTATTTAATAGTTTTAGTTAAGCTTAGCTTAATAATTAGTTCTCAAGCTTATCATTTTCCCAGTTGTTAAATATTTATTTTCCAATTGTAGTCATTTCTCAATAAATGAGTGGTAGGGTTCACAACACATTATTTCTAAAAACGCGGAAAATAGCATCTGGGGGATAGAAAGCCAAAGTGTAAATAGGGATTTTTTTTCAGACTTTCACTATTATCATTCCTGCATGAGGCAAAAATAAATATATTTAATTACTTATTGTATTCTGATTTTGTTATTTATTTCTGGTTTCATTTTTATATCTGTGCTTGTCCTTTGTTTGACTGTAAACTACTGTTTAACAGAGTAACAGAGATGGAAGGGATATTTAGAGGTCTTCTAGACCAATCAGCTGCTCAAGCAGGAGACCTATACCATTTCAGACAAATGGTTGTCGAATCTCTTCTTAAAAACGTCCAGTGATGGAGCAGCCACAACTTCTGTAACCCAGCTGTTGCACTGATTAATTGTTCTGTCAGGGAATTTCTCCTTAGTTCTAAATTGCTTCTCTCCTTCATTAGTTTCCATCCATGTTTCTTGTCTTGCCTTCTGGTGATTTGGAAAATAGGTTGACCCTCTCTTCTCTGTGGCATCCCCTTATATATTGGAACATTGTTATTATGCAACTCCTTGTCCTTTCTTCATTAAACTAAACATATCCAATTCCTGCAAGTTCTTCATATGTTTTGGAATTTCTTTGGTTGGGCTGTTTGCTGTTAGTTTGTTTGGCAGTTCCTTGATTGGGGTATTTCTTTGGTTGGGCTGTTTGCTGTTAGTTCGTTTGGCAGTTCCTTGATTGGGGTATTGTTTACTTCTTGATTGTTGGTCTGATGTTAAACTTGGAGTTAGTCTAAATTAATCTGGGTATTGATTGCCGTGGGGAGATGTTTTGGTCTTTTTGTTCCTTTTTGGTTTGTCTCTTGTTTGGTTTGTCTCTTTTGCACAGTATGTATTTATTTTATTTATTTGATTTGTCAATCACTTACAAGATAATAGGTATAAGTATACACAAAGTTATGAATACATGAAATGGATACATATAAGAAAAATAAAAAGAAACAATGACAGGGACAGTAGGCACGTTGGTGCGCTTATGCAAGCCCCCTACAGACCTCTTAGGAAAGGGGTGAGGTCAATAGTAGACAGTCTAAGGTTAAAGTTGTTGGGGATTGGGGAAGAATCCACAGAGTCAGGTAGAGTATTCCAGATATTGACCACTCTGTTGCTAAAGTCATATTTCCTGCAATCAAGTTTGGTGCAGTTTACCTTGAGTTTGTGTCTATTGTGTGCTCTTGTATTGTTATGGTTGAAGCTGAAGTATCTATTGACAGGTAGGACATTGCAATGTATGATTTTAGATACTATACTTAGATCAGACTGAAGGCAGTGTAGTTCTAGGTTTTCTAGGTCTAGAATTTCAAGTCTGGTGGCATAAGGTACTCTGCAACAAGTAGAGGAGTGGAGAACCTTTCTAGTGAAATGTAGATATTGTATGAGTGGCTGACCTATGTATACACACATGTAGCTCAGGGGTAAAATTCAACCACCTCGGCCCACCTCAGGAGAGGTGGTAGGGACGATTTGAATTGGTAAAAAAATTACCCCTGGTTGCTATTTCTATTATACCAAGTATACCAAGCCACGCCCACAACCACGCCCACAGAGCCGGTAGGGAAAATTTTTGAATTTCACCCCGAAAGCTCAACTTACCTAATAGCCCCACTGCTCATGCAAGTCAAGCTGTGCGCACGCATGCATGCCGGCCTGTCACTTGTGCAGCCCGGTTCCCCTCTCCCCTACAACAGGTCACCAAGCTGCTAAGGTTGGAGATTGTTGCTTTAAGAGAACTTATTTTATATGTGGCAACATGTCATCTTGCAATAAACTTGAGCTAACAATGGATACTTTAATCATCTGCCAATTAATTCTGAAATTGAGATTCCCCTTTCCAATTTAGAAATGATATGTTTGTAATGAATATAATAATTTAATTGATTTTTAATTTGTGTCCAATTGTGTTGAAGACAGTGAGGACTAAACAAGAAACAGTTCAGCTTTGTTATGGATTTTGCCAACATCCAATTCACGCTCAAGCTCTCCTACTGTTCATAGTCTTATTGTAAGAAAGTATCAGAAAAAAAGATTACATCCCTAGTTAACTGCTGATACCTTAAAGTTTAGAAAGGAACAATTAAGCAGCTTGAAAAATGAATATTAGTACCGTATTTCCCCATGTATAAGCACCCCCTTTGTATAAGCCACCCCCCCCCCCCAATTTTTGGACTGTGAAGTTTTGAAAAAAATATTTTATTAGAGAAACAAGTTATGAAGAAAGAAAATTTACAAAGAAACAAAATTCGACGTCTAGATCTACAACTTCGGTCATGACGCCGAAAGCGGTGCAGGCGACGCTAGCAATCTACGCATCGGAACGAGAGTAGGAACGAAGCATTCAGGCCGATGCCTAGCGTATGCATTTCTATCACGTACTCGCACTCGTAATCGTATCATCACGTACAATTTTTACAAAAAAGTATAGCATACTGCTGGAAAACCAGTTTATTCCTACTTTATTATTTTATGCATTTTTCACGTATAAAAGGTGTACCTGCTTTGTATATGCCACCCCACTACTTTTTGGGCTTGAAAATTTTGGAAAAAAGGGGTGGCTTATACATGGGGAAATACGGTAAGTTGTACAGACCTGTGTGTACACACACAAGAATGTTAATGTAATAAGCCTAATGAATAAAACTATCAAAATAATTCAATTTTCATTGTCTAATGTACAATTATCTAACTGATTATACTATCCAAATCATGCCAGGAATTATGTGTAATTCGGACTGAAATCAACATTACAAAATTCAACTGATATAAGATAAAAATTCAAGGAGTATTTAAGTCGCTATGTGAGTTTCTTCATCACAGAATCACAGACACTTGGGCCATCAAGTCTAATTTCCTCTCTGCGCAGAAATCCAAATTACAGCATCTCAAATAGATAAATGGCTGTCCAGGGTTTAACCAAATCTATCTACTGCAGGGGAACTCACTATCCTCAGGGTAATTAGTTCCTCTGTCAAATTGTTAAATTTTCATCCTTACAGTTTGCACCTTGCAGTTTGTATTCTCATTCCTTAATTGCATCCTTAAAGTATGCAATTAATGAATAAGAATACAAACCTTGGATTAATGACATTTATCAGAAGAAAGAACAAGGTTATGCCACAAGAACATCACAGAGTACTCTACTCTCAAATGAGATCCTATCCAGTCTTCTTTAGTGACTCTATATCAAATGAGCACATGTTTATGGACTGAATTCATATATTGATATACAGCATCAAGCTATTGTTGTGAGCCACACTTCAATAAATAAATCTAATAAATAAATATAATTAAAATTATACATTTTGCATAACTTTACATATCACAATTGACTAAATTTATTAAACATAATAATCAATGGTTTATAGACCATCATGGCTACATTCACAACAATTAGCATTATGATATAAGGACAAAGTAGAATTCCCTCTCTCCGTCAGTTATTTGTGAGATATCAATTACAGAATGAAAAGACAATCACTTGAACCAATACCGGAGCCATAGCTGGTCACCTTGTAGGGGAGATGGGGGGTATAAAAATGTAATAAATAAATAAAATAAAAAATATTATTTCACATAGAAAAAAACCATTCCTTGTTATTCAGTTGAATACAGACATAAACCAGAGATGGTATTCGGTAAGTTCTGACCAGTTCTGGAGAACCGGTAGCAGAAATTTAGAATGGAATGGAATGGAATGGAATGGAATAGAATAGAATAGAATAGAATAGAATAGAATAGAATAGAATAGAATAGAATAGAATAGAATAGAATATTTTATTGGCCAAGTGTGATTGGACACACAAGGAATTTGTCTTGGTGTAAATACTCTCAGTATACATAAAGAAAAGATACATTCATTAAGAATCAAGAATCATAACGTACAACACTTAATGATAGTCATAGGGTGCAATCAACAATTAAATCATACTAGGAAACAGTCAATATAAATTGTAAGGATACAAGCGAAAAAGTTACAGTCCTACAATCACAAGTGGGAGGGGATGGGTGATAAGGAGTGATGAGAAGATTAACAGTAATAGTAGTGCATACTTTTTAAATAGTTGAACAGTGTTGATGGAATTATTTGTTTAGCAGACTGATGGCTTTCGGGGAAAAAATGTTCTTGTGTCTAGTTGTTCTGGTGAGCAGTGCTCTATTGAGAGAAGGAGTTGAAACAGTTTATGTCTGGGATGTGAGGGGTCTGTAAATATTTTCACAGCCCTCTTTTTGACTCATACAGTATACAGGTCCTCGATTGAAGGCAGGTTGGTAGTAATTGTTTTTTTTTTTTTGCAGACCTAATTACTCTCTGAAATCTGTGTCTGTCCTGTTGAGTTGCAGAAACAAACCAGGCAGTTATAGAGGTACAGATGATAAATCTTCTAAATAATGGGAAGGAAACCTGGGTGTTTGGCTTCAGCCTCCATAATTTGATCAGCAAGAGTTCGTAATGCCTTGGTTACACAGGCTGGTGGAAGAACATACACAGATATTAGGAGAAATGGGGAGAACTCACGTGAAGAGTAAAATGGTTTGCAGTTAATGTGTAGACTCTAAGTTCAGAGAACCGGCAAATACCACCTCTGACTGGAGATTTTACAGTATCTTTCCCTTGCCACACTCACCAAGCCACACCCACAGAACAGGTAGTAAAAAAAATTGAATCCCACCACTGACATAAAGTGCTGTAAAATAATATTTTATAAATGAATAAAATATTAGCATATTCTGTGCAAAACTGATACATCTGTTTCTCTGAAATCGAAAACCCAAGTGAAAAGTTCAATAATTATTTCAAGAGCTTTCCTAAGATTATATATGGTACATAAGCTTTTCCCTCCTTACATATGTACATTCTATTGGTATTTAAGTGCCCCCTGCTGGAAATCAATTCCAATCTTTGAAAATCCTTGAAAATACATGGATTAAAATAGTCTGGCAAATACCAGGTTACATTTAATTGTATTAAATACTTTATTACCTTTGTTACTAGCAGGTAAAATTATATGACATCTCTGACACAAGAAGTTTCATCTTAAGCCATAAAACTAAGTAGATTAAACAGGAAAATCAAAAAATTAAATACTTGCTTTGTGCCATAATTGCATACTGAATATATCTTAATGCAAAATATATCAAACCAAGCATCAAAATATTACAAGATAGTATCAGTAATAATAATCACCATCACCACAGTGATAGTCTTCATTTATATTTTGCAGAACAAAGCTATTCAATAACATTTTGTCTATCTGAGAAGAATACAAAATGGTGAATCACTAAGTTGCAACACATCTGAGAAAGATCTGGAGAATATATAACGATTAACGAATCTAATATGAATCAATAATATGTCTGCAATTCAAACAGCCAATAATAATTTACACTGCCTTAGATAAATATTTTTTACAGCAAAAGAAATGGAAACACTGTCTTTGGCACTACTGAAGTTTAAATTAGATTAATGAGGTCAGTACAAAAAGGTTCTTTTAAAGGGTTCAGATATTCATTCACAATGTTCCCAGAAAAAATGAATGATTCACACAGCTACCAAAGCTGCTTTAAGTTTTTATACAACAAGCCAGATTCTCTTCTCAGTGCACTTTGCAACATAAGGATTATAGATAACATGGAGAAGGTGACTAGAATATAAAACAGATTCATCAGCAAGATGCTTCAATACAAGAAAACATTTATATCCAGTTCATCTTTTGTGATCATTTAGTTACACTGAAAATATTAGACTACATGAATTTAAAAATGGCAGGTGTTGTCTTAAGATGAAACCTATTACACAGCCAGTAATTTACATTCTTAGCATTTTGTAATTAAACCTAAATGATCCTAGACATATGGAAACTGATATGATATAAAGAAGAAAATTTATTTCATGCAGCCTTCAGAATCTTGTCAAAAGGTCGTAAAAGGGGAATCGCATGACCTTGGGACACAGCAATGGTCATAAATATGAACCAGTTGCCAAGCACCTGAATTTTGATCACATGACCATGGGGTTGCTGCAATAGTTGTAAGTGTGAAAAACGGTCATACGTCATTTTTTTCAGTGCCGTTGTAACTTTGAACGATCACTAAACGAACTGTTGTAAGTCAAGGACTACCTGTACATCTTTGGGTAAAGCAGAAATGTACACAGCATTCATTTACATAAATGTATAGATAAGCATGCACAGCAAAAACTGTTAAGTTGAAAAGGATCCACTCCAGTATTTCTGACAAATGATCCGTTAGTTTTTATTTGAAGACTTCCAGTAAGAACACACCATATCATGTCACAGCCTATTCCATTGGTTAATAGCTTATATTGCCAAGGAGTCTGTCTTCATGTCTAACATGAGCTTCTTTAAATCTTCTGTAAACATACTCAGGTCATCCTTCATAAGACTTGGCTTCCAAACTCTTTCATCATTTAGATAGCCTTCCTCTGAACTTGTTCCAGTTGGTCATTGTGGTTTTTGAACTGTGGTACCCAGAACATAGTACTATATGTAGGGTATGACTACTGCTGAGTATAGTGGGCTAATTACTTTCCATTATCTAGACTTTTATGTTCCTGTAAAGGCACACTGAGATAGCCTTTGTCTTTTTAACAGCTGCTTATTACTAACTTGTATAGAACACCCAGTTCCAGGCCCTTTCTATATATGCCTACTGCCAAGCCAGGTCTTCCCTAGTTTGCAGTATCATTTTAAGGAGAAAGTATCATCTTAATCTCTACTGGAAATTTTACTGATGTCATGCACTCAGAAAACCATTAATATATTAGAATGTCAAGGTTTCTGTTTCTAATTCCAGCTGTGCATTATAAACAACATCATTTCCAGATGGCAAATATTCTAAGCACCAAAGTGGAAAAGTTATTTATAAGGAAATGAATTAAGACCACCATAAAATAAACCTATACATTTTTAGGAGAGAAAAATAGTCCAACTGAATAAAGTCATGGAAGACTACATCTATTTCTCAAAAATAAATTTCTACATTATGTTTTTGTAAAGAGCAGAGCAATCGGTAAATAAATAGAACATCCAATGGCAATAAGTAAAAAAACCAGTTTTCAGTTTTGACCTTGTACAAATGATATATTTAAGTTATATTCTTCCTTGCTTCAATATTTGATTTTCATTGCATTTTTGAACCACATGTATTTAATTGCCTCAATTCCTACCCTTTAACAATAGTTTTAATCTTGAAATAAATCAGTACATTTGCTCCAGTCCAAGCTAGAGGCCCTAACATCAATGTGATTTATATTTGTTGCCAGATATATTTCCATAGGAACAAGTATCACTAACTTGGTCTGGTTCAAGTTTCTAACAAATAAAGAAATCCTGATTGGATATAATTTTCTCTTCTACATTAATCAAATGTTACTCTGAATTAAATTGTGTCATTATTTAAAGTTTTATACATGAACTAAAAAGTTTAATTCAAAAATTGCTAGTTTACAAAATGTCACACATTCCAAAACTGTTTTTTTCCTGGCCTGTCCAGTCTAAACTTAACATTAGTGAAAACAACAGTTTTACTTTCAAACAAGCAAAATTCAGAAAAAGAGAGAAAATAATCTACTGAACAAGGCAAACTATAATGATGTCTGCTTCATCATCTAGTAAAAATCTTTATATCATGCCCAATAATATTATATTATAAACATAATTTTTATTGAAGATTTTTTTACAAAGTTAAAAGCAACAGAAAAATAAAAATATAGAAAAGCAAAAAAGGGACAAAAAGAGAGGGGGAAGAAAAAGGAGAGGGGAAGCGCGGAGGGAGCGAGGGGGGACAACTATATAGATCCAGAAAAAAAAAAGAAATACCTAAAGAAGCGGCTTTTGATCTTCTTTATAGAGCCTTATCTAAGATTTATCAATTTACTTTTATACATCCCTGTGCATTTCTTGTGACATTTTTTTTATTTTATTTGTCAATCGCTAACAAGATACAGGTATAAGAATAAACATAGTTTTGAATACATGAGATAGATACTTATAAGAAAAATAAAAAGAAACAATAGGACAAGGACGGTAGGCACAATTAGTGCACTTATGCACGCCCCCTACAGGCCTCTTAGGAAATGGGTGAGGTCAATAGTAGACAGTCTAAGGTTAAAGTTTTGGGGTTTGGGGAAGAAACCACAGAGTCAGGTAGAGTATTCCAAACATTGACCACTCTGTTGCAAGAAGTCGTATTTTCTGCAGTCAAGTTTGGTGCCGTTAACCTTGAGTTTGTATCTATTGTGTGCTCTTGTATTGTTATGATTGAAGCTGAAGTATTCATTTGCAGGTAGGACATTGCAATGTATGATTTTATATACTATATTTAGATCGGACCGGAGACGGCGTAGTTCTAGGTTTTCTAGGTCTAGAGTTTCAAGTCTGGTGGCATAAGGTATTCTGCAATGAGTAGAGGAGTGGAGAACTCTTCTTGTGAAATATTTCTGGACTTTTCAATTGTGTTTATAACAAATACATGATATGGGTTCCAGACTGATGAGCTATATTCAAGTATAGGTCTAGCAAATGTTTTGTATGCTCTAGTTAGTAGTGTGATATTACCAGGGAAGAAGCTACGTAGGATTCGATTAACAACTCTTAATGCCTTTTTGGCTATATAGTTACAGTGGGCTCTAGCACTTAGATCATTAGAGATGAGTACTCCAAGGCCCTTGACAGAGTTTGGATCCTCAGCAAGGTCTTCATTATTTAGCTTGTATTTTATTTTCTGATTTTTTTTGCCAATATGTAAGACAGAGCATTTATTTGTTGAGATTTGAAATTGCCATTTGATTGACCATTCTGATACATAGTCAAGGTCTTTTTGGAGGGTAGTAGTATTGTCTGTGGTGTTGAATAGCTTTACATCATCAGCGAAGAGATGCTTTAACATAATTATTTTGAAATAAGAGTTTATGTTAGTCATATTTATGTCCAATATCTGCAGCAAAAGATCAGCTTAATTCTTAGCAATCAGTTACTATTAGAAAATCTTTAGAACCATAAACTTTTTATTTTAACAAGAAAATCCTAATATTTAATATATCGGCTTTAATATGTCAGTAAAACATGTGAGTAAGAAAAAATCAATTTTGAAATCATAATGTTTATAGGCTTCTGAGATGAAGCATAGCCCAAGAATTCAATAAAGAAGCTGGCAGATATAAGACCAAGACGCTGTCATTTTTAGACAAGTGACAGCATTTAAATATATAGCAGGAGATTCTGAGGTTACGGTGGGGTTCTAAAAATATAATTAAAAGATGTTGACCTTGACACCAATAGCACATGAAACCACAACATCAACAGACTAAAAGATTAATAACTAAGCCATTCAGATGACAACAAAAGCAAGGGGGATGTGAATTCACAAAACAAAACAAGTACTGGAAGTTCAACAGAGACAACCAGCAGTATAAGACCTCACACATTAAATACGAGGCATATTTTTGCCATGTCACTTTGGTTTTTCAACTTCAAATCTTTTCAATTTTTCAAACAAGTTTTACACTTATCTGAAAGGCATTTCTAAAATATATGTCATAATAATAAAGGACAGCGTCCGGATTACAAAATTAAAGATCTCTAGGAGAAGATGCACTTTTCCATGAAAAAGGAAAATAAATGTACTATAGAAACATCCAACACATCAGATACTAAAGTGAAATATTTGAAGTCATGGAATGTTTCTAAAGAAATATGAACCCTTGCATCCATAAAAATAACTGCAATTAAGTGAATGGACTTTGTTATAAAAATATGAACTTTAAGCATCAAGCATACAAACTTTCTTAATTAAATGTAAATTTAATTAGATTTAAATTTCTTGCTTTTTGAATTGTATTTCTGGGAATGTTCTTCCAAGTCCAAGGGTAGTCCTTGTAGGGAAGGGAAGGGAAGGAAGGGAAGGGATGGAAAAAGAAAGGAAAAGGACCGGAGATATAAATTCCAGAGCTATCCTGACTAATCATAGATCTCTGGGAATATTTTTCCAGATCTACACCTAGAGATTCCAACATGTTTTATTACTGAGTCATTATTTAATTCTAATTGTATTGCTAATATTTAATTGATTGATCTTAATATTATTTAAGAATAACTGAATAAAATCCAATCTTTGGTTTCATGATAATCAAATGGTTAAATTGGAGCTAATGTGTATTATTATACAATGTATGTTTCTAGTTACAGTTATTCTCCATGTTACAAATCCTAATAAACTGTTGGGAAAAAATCAACCTGTGCTTGTTTTGGGCATTTGTGAAATTCTACTTAGAAGCATTACTTGAACCATAGCAAAATCAAATGACTGAAATTTTCATCACACTCTCAGAGTTGCCATTAATGTAAATCTCACCAATTCCAAGCATCAAGTTTACAGCGCTTCTTCTATGTCACTTGGCAGAATAAATTTTCTTATAAAATCAAGCTGTCAACAGTTATTTAAAGTCTTATTTCATTCAAATTCAAAGTGTTAAACAATATAAATTCTAAAATAAGTCACAAAGGAACCAGAAGGGTGATGATATTGCTCCATAAATCTTTAAATGCTGCCATAGGTAGGATTGAAAATACTACAAAACCCTGAATCGAAACAGTTCACAATAATCTAAGAACACCATCATTTCTCAAAATTGAACTATCCAATGTATAATTATGGGTATTCGGGACTCACCACTGCTGTATCATAAAAAAAAGGAAATGCAATGTCCATAAATTCTGTAAAGTAGACTGAAAAACATATTAATAATTGCACATATTCATATCCATTATGTTATTCCCTTTCAAGGCAAGCAATATTATGAAAAAGTACAAAGCAAGAGAAAATAATTGTACGCAAAACAAAGTAAAGGCAGGAGATAAAAGGATATGTAACAATCTCTATCCTTGCAAATCATGTATGTTTCCACTATATTTACATAGCAATTCATGCATTGCCTTTTGTTCTTCAAAAATTATGCCTCTCGTAGTGCTACCTCTTGACATGATAAACTGTCTTTCCAATATAAATCTGTACAATCTTCCTTCTATCATTCTCTATTTCAGTTTTATCCCAAATTATATAACTTTTATTTTAATTCCATTTGTCCCACTGCATGCTCCTTATTTAGTCTTCTTCACCAGATTATAAAGCATTTTTATTATTTCTCTTCCTCTTTTAAATTTAACTGTTTCTTACTCTCTGATTAAATTTTTTTGTAAGTCTACATACTATCCAATATCTTTCTCTAAACCTCATTTTCCCATAGAACACTTTTTAAGTAAATTCACCAAATCAGTCAGTGAATATAATTCCAAATTTTGAATCTGCAAGAAAATAATTTTACTACTCCATGGAAATAATATTCAAAGGAACAATGTTATAGCAGAATAGACCATGCATGTGTACTACCATTAAAATGCTTGAGAAAAGAGTATGTTAAGCTGTGAGTTCATATGAACATGCTTGATTTATACTGGAAAGACAATTTACTTGTCAAGGGGTAGCATTAATAATGCTTTAGTATTAGTATAGTGATATCTTGGTACTCAACTGCTTTAAACCCAATGCATTTTGACGTGGACATTTTGTCCCATTAGTCATCGTTTGTTTGGTATTCAACATATAAGCTAGAATAGGCAGTGTTGGCTGCCTCGTAACTCACTACATTATTCCTTATAGAAAAAATTATTTGGTACTGATCATTTTTGGTATTCGTCACACCTCCTAGAACCAATTAACAAAGAGTACTGAGGTATTACTGTACATACATGTGTGCACACAAGCTGGACAAAATAAGGTCTAGTAACTCAGTGTCATAAAAAGTTGTTTTTTTCTTTATTGGTTTAAAAGCATTTAAATGTAAAGGAAAGCAAAACTGGTTGCAAAACAAGTCTTCTCATACAACAACTGATAATAAAATAAATAGCAGTTCTGAGTCTGAGAAAGAAAATCTTGGTAAAAGCATAGTTTTTCGCTCCCTCCTAATAATGTCTTCCAATGGTTTACTTATAATTTATAATAATAAACTCCTAATGTTTGGATGTTGTGAAGCATGAAATAAGAACTATGTAGTAGTTGTTCAGTTGGTGCAGTTTCCATCTGGAGAGAAATCACATTGCAATTGTATTGCAGCCTGAGACAGAGTAAAGAATCACAGTCCCCATGCCAAACAACATAATGGTAATTTCAAAAGATTTTCCAACGTGCGTGAGCCTGCATGTATTTTTCATAGGATGGTTAGGTTTAATACATTCTCCTGAAAGCTGGATATGTATTGCTGATACATAAGAGTTCTCTATACATTATTATTCATTCTCAAAAATTAATGGAATAGCAATCATTATGTACAGACTTTTCACTTTTCACCACTGTGGCTCATACAATAAATATGCAGATATACCAAGAGTTTAAATCATTTTTGCTCAAAGAAATGATATGTAGTTGGCTTTAAAAAGAAAAAGACTAGGAACATTTTATTATCATTTCATTGAACAATAACTTGCTGCAATGCCATCATATAATACAAGGTACATGAACTATACATTATTATTACTGAGTTATATAGTAGGATCATCACCTAATTTAATCACTTAGTGGCAATCAACTTGTTGGACCTGAATTGAATCAGGAATAAAAAATGTGGAAGTGCCCTTGGACAGATCTTGTCCTGGTAAGTAAGAGCATACCATCCTATATTTTTCTTATTTTTCTTTTCCAGCAGAACCTCTCTGGTAGTCTGACCAAGCCTGATTCATTTTAGCTTCTAAATCTAAGACAATTCTAGTCTTGCCACTTGTTAAAACGGTCAAGAATACCTTTCAACTATTCTGTTTCTATTTAAAGAGAAATTTATTTAATGGTATGTTCTCTAAATCTTCCTAAGTATTTCAAAAGTAAATTTTATATAATGTGTAATACAAGAAAGCAATTAATATATAATTTTAAATCCATCCATCCATCCAACTATCTTCCACAATATATTTCTCAATACATTGCCCAAGGTGGAAAATGTAACCAACTCTAGCTATACTACAGTAATGAGTACAGAGAGCTATTTGAACCAGGTAAGTTGCTAGCATATGTTTTGGTAACGATTCTCCAGTAACAACATGTGACAGCAGTATTTTAAATACAGTAATATAATTAAGGAATAAAATTCTTGGCAGAGTACTAGCTGAGGCTATAAGGTCTTTAATTATATTCTTCCTTCTTTCTTTCCCTCCTCCCTTCCTCCCTCCCTCCCTCCCTTCCTTCCTATCAGTGTTGACTCCTATCTATGCCTGAACTATTATTTGCAGTTTTCTTGGCAGGATCTTGCAAGCAATTTGTTGTTGCCTCCTTCCTAGGGCTAAGAGAGAGTGACTGGCCCAAAATAACAAGATGCCTGTGTTTAAGGCAGCACTAAACTCCTGGTCTCCTGATTGTAGTCTGGTGCCTTAAGCACTACACCAACCTACGCCATCCGTGTCCTACAGAAAAAAATTAAAATGTGGGGATCATCAGAAATTCCAGAGATACAGAAAAACTGAAATGAACAAGACTGTGTGTAGCATCATACAACAATACATTATTTCTGATTTCCCAACATTCTGAACAACAGCAGGACAAGCTCATAGAAGCATCAAAAGAGCTTTTGATTGAGACTTGAATCTATTAAAATCTAAAAAAAACAGGGCTAAAGCTGCAAATATATATAGTAGGTAATTCAGCTGGTAGGTTTTAAAGTCACATTTGCTATAGGACCTTGTTTGGAGGGTTTTCACATAATGGTCTGGTCATGATCACAATCCTTATCAGGGCTGACATGATAAGCAACATTTGGAGAGCAATCAGATCTTGGAGAGCAATCAGATCAAAAGACAAGTCAAGATTGAAGAACAAATTAAATATATTGTCGGTGTTGGTGATCTCAAGCTAATTATTGAAGAAATGGGGTTCATATATTGAACAAAAAGTGACACAGCCAATATTGTAAGGGATCATTGTAAAAACCCTTAATGCTGCTTCCTAACTGCCTTTGCATGAGATGTTGGTAAATTAGAAATGAAATATTACCATAAACAATCTCTAGGCAGCTTCAGAAGTATCAGGAAAAATATTTAAAAATTCAAGGTATCATCAGGACTTGTTCTGCGTTCTCGGGAAGTTGGAAGTCAATCAGAGGAAGATACTTAAAACTGAAACAAATTTTAATACGGTAAAGATTGGTGGGAGGAGAGCTACCCTCCATATCTTTCTTGGCATTCCAGAGAAGTTTTTTTACAGTTCGTATAAAGTTGGAGCATTAATTATTGTAATACGACATGGATATTGAATGCAGGATTTGAGTCACAGACAGAATAAACCAGAAAAATCTATAGGATTCTATATTTCATCAGATTCCTTTATGTTGTCCTATGGACATTGAGAATCTAAATAGGACTGATTTCTATTTTTCAGTTTTCAGTCATATTTTATATTATCAGTACTAGCTTAATTGTGCAAAACTTTAATAACTCAGAAGTTATTACGGTGAAAAATTAGTAACACTACAGTAATGGCAATGCTAATTAAATAATTTAAAACCTTGCCTTCAGCATTATTGAGTGAATAATAACATAGATGCTAACAATTCATTCCATGCACCTCATACCATAGACAAGTTTTTTATACTATTAATTTTAATTAAAATGCGATATTTTTCAAACCAGCCAAACCAACCATTTCTGATTCATTATTAGAATATTTACATTGATATAGGTTCAATTTAAAAACTTGCAGAAAAAAACTTATGATGGAATGGTAATCCTTATCTGGGAATTATTTTTCTGTGAAACCTGATATTTTATTTCATATTTGTGCTCTAGATTATAGATTGCTGTCCAGCGCATCTGTTGGGTAGTAGTCAGGAAACACTCTGCAATGGTTAATGAAGCTTTTACTTACAAAGCAAAACAATTTTATTCTGTAGAAATGATGTAGGCTTATTTTAATTCAGCTGCTTCATGATGATACTAATTTTGTTCTTCAAAACATCCAAGAAAAAGCACACATTTAAGGCATATATATTAATCAAAGAAATATTTTCTTCCAAAAGAAGAGAATATATGTAGCTCAAGATTTGTTAAAGCTTAGTTGATTGCTTGCCCAACTATGGAATATCGTCAGTGCCTGGTCTTTATAAAGATACAATTCTAATCTTTAATATGAAATCAAATATTACAAATTAAAACTTGGAGAAAGTGTTAAGTTCATTGTTCATACAGTAGTTGCCATTAAAGCAAAGGAGAGAAAATGAAACAGTTACTCAAGCTCATTCTGAAATTTTCCAAAAATTAAATAACATGTAGAATGCTGACATTTAAATTTATGAATTTTAGGTTAAGTTAATATCGGCAAATGTCTAGAACCATGATGGCGAACCTATGGCACGTGTACCGGAAATGGCACACAGAGCCACTTCTGCTGGCATGCGAGAGGTCACCTGGAAGAGCCCCACTGCGCGTGCGTGCGCAACGCCCTCCAGCTGGTTGTTGGGTATCTGGTGCGCATGTGTGGAAGCGCAGATGTGCACACATGCGCAGAGGTGCACAGGGGGTCTTGCGCACATGTGCAGAGATGCACATTGCAGGGGGATCGCACACACATGCGCAGAGACACGCAGCATGCAGGGGGATCATGCAGACATGCGCAGGGGGCATGGCCCCCCCGCATGCATTGCTTTTTGGGTGCTAACACGTGAGTGCGCGCGCACAAGCACATGTGCAATTTTTGGCATAGGAGCCCAAAAAGGTTAGCCACCACTAGTCTAGAATATAAAGGAAACGGAGCAAAGGATTCAAATAAGCAAAGGCCCAACTGTTGTAACTGCAAGCCCAGAAGTACCTGAGACTATTTATAATGTTCATCTCCCCGTAAGTTTAAAAATTAGATAAAAAGAACCCAGTTAAACAAGGGAGTCAAAAATATTATACATATTCATATATTCATTGAGGAAAATGACCCAAAACTGTTTATCTAATTTTAGGACTTTGGTGGAAAACAGATCATATTTATCCAGAAATATTAAAAATTCAAAAGGCTTCACAAACTTTTTAAGCACCACTATGAATATTAATTTCCATTACTCATCTTGCCTTCAGTCAATCAAGTCTTTCAGATAAGGCCTTTTAGCAAACACAGAAATGTAGACAAATGTGCTAACATTATGCCACACGCAACAGTCCCTGCTAACAGTAATAGTTCTGGTCAGTTTGTGCACATTTGGGCCAATGTATCACTAGTGTAATCGTAGGCCAGTTTTATCACGGTCCTATCCATTACTCTGTGCAAGCTACAATTTCTAATCTAAAGACCATTTTATAGCCAAAACACTATTGCCTGTATTCCCTCATCTTACAGATCATGCAGTTGTATGGACACACTCTCAGGATGGCAAAATATGTAACAAGGATTTCAATGGGTGACAGCTGATTTGAACCTTAATCACTTTGGTCGAATTCCAACTTCTTAACAAACTATTCCACACTGATTATAATTATGAAAGAGGTGAAGAATTAAAGCCATGTCATTCACAAGATTTAGACAGCTGCTTCAGAAAATATTCCAGATTGTTTTCACCTATGCATGGTGTCCAGTTTCTTTGCTTTGATTAAAGCATTTCCTAAATAAGCTAGATGACATTTTAAACAATAAAGCCACTTCAAGGAGATGTGTATAGTTTCTCGCTCACATTGCAAAGACCTTTTTCAAATATATATAACATAGCACTAAAAGTAGTATCACCATTGGGCATCTGCCTGGAGCTGATAGACATCAATAAGAAGTTCTGTTCATCCATAGTGGCATAACCAATACAATTTTTCAATTTAGAAGAAGTTTTAGAATGTTATTACCAGTCTCCTGCTTGGGTGGGGGGTTGGACTAGATGACCTACAATGTCCCTTCCAACTCTGATTATCTGGTGCCAATGGCACCAAATTAAAAGACTGAAATAGGTTATTGTGACTTTATGGAAAAGCACTACATATGACAACTGCAGTATAACTGAATTCATTATTGGGATGAGAATTAAACTTTTATAGAAGTGTTCATGTCTTTACTTATTCATAAAATTTCATTTCCATTTTTTGTTACTAAAACAATGTCAATTTAATGTCAATTTTTGCAGAAGCATAAAAAGAAGTTAGGTTTGCCCTGCAAATAAGAAACAAAAGATGCTTCTTATAGCATAATTCAATAACCAAGAATCAAGCCTTGAATACAATTCTTGATAGAGAACTCTTTGTATGCAAATACCCATCTATTTTCCTAAGCCTGATTAAACAAGTATAAGCCAAGTCCTTACAGCTCACTCCTGTAAATCATAAAATAAAATAAAAAAAACCTATCTGCTCTGAATAATGGTGAAAAAGAGAGGCTCAAAACAATTAAGTCATTTTAAGTCATGCTAAATGGAAACCTGATTGCATCTTTTATTAATTAGTCTTAGTTGACATTTTAAATAAAGATAAACCATTTATGAATATTGTGGACATTATGAGGTACTATATAAGATAGAACTGATTGCAATCTTTTATGACTGATTCATATTGAAACTGGAATATGTAAGCTACTATTTAATAATGCATATTTGCTGCTACAGATTCCTATTCCTAAGTATTAGAGCTGTCAGCAATAGAAGTATGAAATAGGCAAGGCCTTAAAAACTGTTGTTCAGTTCAGTTTATTACAGTCATAGACCAGAGACCAGAACAAATAAAAACATTCAGTGAATATCCAATTAAAAGTTCTAAAATAAAATAATAACAGATAAAATCTATAACAAAATCCAGTCTGTCAATTACACATGGTTTAACTGTACTAAAATTATAATCCATAAACTGTGAGAATTTTTCTTCCATGGAGATTTTGATTAATAGTCTTTAATGGCCAATCGATATGGCATATATTATTGATAATTATTCTTAAATTTTGAATCCTTTAAATAGAATTTACAGCATCAAAAGACACAATACAGGTAATATTGTAATAAATAACTGGGTTTGAATATTCTCATCATATTAACAGCAGATAGTTGCATCTAAAAATTCAGAAGAGGGCAATAAATTCTATTCAAGCAAAGGTAGAGAAAATAAACAGGATTTGGGGGCTTTCTTAAAGGCAGGAAATATTAATAGATAACATGTAGCAAACACAAACATAAACTACTTGGGCCCCAGATATTCATGATTTCTTAAACCATTTCAACATTCTCAGAAAGTCCTAGCCAACTGTATCATCCATTCTTAATAACTGGAATCTATTACTTTATATACTTGTATTTACACATACACATACACATACACATACACATTCACACACACACACAAAAGTCAAAGGATTAGTCAGTTGCCCTAAAGTTTAAAGTAAATAATATTCATTCAAGATAAATAAAAATAAAGCTGATCTAAAGAATACACTTGTACACTGTGTACAAATTAGTTCAGGGCTTATGTCCATTCATTCAGTGACAGTTCAAAACTACCGCAGCACTGAAAAAATGGACATTGTTTGGTTCTTGAAGTTCTGGCTGTTGCACAACCCCCATGATCATATGTCTGTGATCTGGGCACTTGAGTACCCACTCACAATTATGACATTGGTGGGAGAAATGGTCACAAAGTTGCCATTTTCAATCTTCTCTGTTTGCATCCAATGGCCAAAATCTTTCCAAATAGGCCTTGTCAGAGTTCAGATGATAACATATTCTCACAGGCATAAACCTGCTATAAAACAACTTTCTCTCTTACTACTATAGATAGTATTAAGAAGTGGGGAACCTTTCATTGGGCTTCATGGGAGACTGCTTCTGACCAGAGCTCATATTTTCATGACTGATCTATGATACAAAAGTGAATTCCAAAACATTTTTAAAAATTAAAAGAATATCATAACCTCTGAAAGCCTTACGGTTAAATATAAAACTAGAAGTAGATAGCATAGTAATTGAATTTGGAAGAACGATAAAGAGAAGCTTCTGAGGGTTACACAATATACTGCAGAGCACATATGTCCAGGCAAATGAACAGTGTCAACACTCTTCCTGGCTGGAGTATTCTGGTAGTTAAAATCCACAAATCTTAAAGTTGCCAATGTTGGTCAACATTATATTAAAGTGATCAAAGTCATTCTGTCTCAAAGATAATATAGAAGGCTGTGAAAAGATGGTCTCTAAGGTTTAAAAAAGATCTTGTGTTTCTCATTTAGACAAAGAACTTTCCTATTTCTCATATATACAAAAAGCCCTTATCTTCATGACTAAAGCAATCTAGCCTCTTTTATGCTGCACAAATAAATCAATTTTCCTCTGCATTCTGAAGGCAGTTTACTTTATAATCTTGAAGATTCATATAGTTCAGCTATGTCTTGAGTACATGAAAGTTTCAAAGTGCAATTTCAGAACTTTTAATTAAATTGCAATTTATTCCAACTTAGTGATTCATTTGTTTGTATTATATGTTATAATAAATAACAGTAGCTAAGATTAATTATAGTATCAAAAAGGTTATTTCAACATCATGAAAATCCTGATTTCCACACCCACCCACCTGTACCTCTGGCTGTAAATCACTGGAAAAAAAGATCTAGATATACATAAAAATAGCCCCAAGATTAATGTTACTGTCCCATGTCAGAACAAAATTTACTTCTCATTTGAAGATAAGCATACTTAGCGATCTTATCAAGAAAAAAAACATATATAAGCATAATGGGATTACTGCATCCTCCATATTTCTTATAGTTAGGGCTTTATAACTGAACTGTGCCAACACACATCATGTACTGTACTTCTGAATGGGTAGGATGAGAACAGCATTATGTTGACATGCAAAGTAGTCTCTAAATTAAAGATTTTAATTTCCACATAATAATATAAATTAAAATTGACCTGAAGAAAGTGATCTGTTCTCCCAGGGTTGATAAATATATGCGTGGAAGTGAAGATACAGGTTTTATTAGGAATAGAAAATATGTTATTATGTTAAATAGGAACATGGATAGTCCAATTCATGTATTGTATCAAGAAAAGGGTAGTTAATCTGTGACAGAGATAGCTGAGGGAACAATTTGAAATGATGAGATGTTATCAAAATGGTATCTACCTTTCTCTAAGCTTACATTACACCATTCATGCACTTTATCTAATTAAAATACAATAATCCATAAGTTCAATTTCAGAGCATGTTTGAAGCCCACAGAATAAGATCTGGCAGTGTATATTTAATAAGTTCAATAAGAATGAATCTGGTCATATATTGCCTCCTAATAGCCAATGCAAATTATATACAATTATAAAAACTATATAAATGTTGCAGCAGAGTTCCCAACCACTAGGCCTGCTAGGAAACGGGCGACACAACTAGAGGTGAGCAGCAGGTGAGTGAGCAAAACCAAAACTAGCCTCCTAAGTCCGTGGAAAAATTGTCTTCCGTGAAACTGGTCCCTGTTGTCAAAACGTTGAGACTGCTGCACTACAGTTTTCCAATTTCAAATTACCCAGTGATAAATTTGAACGAATAAAATAAAGGAATCTACCTTGATAAAATGTTTAGTGAAGATGGAAAAACAAATGGAGAATCCTTGAGATATAAGGATGTACATATGTATATATGGCGGTGGGGGGGGAAGGATTTCAGTCAGACATCTTTTGCAAGTTTACTTGGAAATGCTAAAGATCCTGGATTTTCTGCACATAGGTGCATGCTGTGAGAAATAGAACCAACATTTAGTGTTTCAGTTTTATTATTTTAAATTACTTTTATTCTTGAAGAATAGTGATACCACACATACAGTACACACACAGCAATTTTGTTAAATCCCCAAAGTGAAATTAAAATGCAAAATGGCAAACCTCCTTCCCAGGCTGAAAGAAATCAACAACTGGCAGATGACCTGAATGTGTTTTACTGCAAGTTTGAAAGGAAACTATAGCCACCTATCTCCACAACCCCCATCTCAGACACACCAACAACAGCCAAGCCTCCTACAACTGACCTCATCTCAGACATATCAACAACAGCCAAACCTCCCACAACTGACCCCAACCCCTGGTGATCACAGAAAAATAAGTGCAAGATCTATTTCACAGACAAAAGCCAGGAAAAGCACCAAGCCCAGACAAAATAACTCCCTCTTGCTTAAGTCTGTGTTGACCAATTGGCCCCCATCTTCATCCCAATCTTCAATAAATCATTAGAGATTTGCTATGTTCCTTCATGCTTTAAACACTCTACTATCACCCCAATGCCGAAGAAGTCCTCCATCAAGGAACTGAATGACTACAGACCAATTGCTCTAACATCTGTAGTTATGAAAACTTTTGAAAGGCTTGTGCTGTCCCCACCTGAAAACCATCATAGATCTGCTGTTAGATCCCATGCAGTTTGCATACCAAACAAATAGACTGACAGATGATGCTGTTAATATGGCTCTGCACTATATCCTACAATATCTTGAATCTCCAAATACCTATACATGGGTCCTCTTTGTAGACTTTAGTTCAGCATTCAATATCATCATTCCAGACATTCTTCTAACAAAACTAAACCAGCTCGTGGTACCTGAACACACTTGTAAGTGGATCATAAGCTTTCTAACAGACAGGAAACAGCAGGTGAACCTAGGCAGAATCACATCAGATACCTATATAAATCAGCACAGGACCCCACTAAGGCTGTGTGCTCACTCCACTTCTCTTCTCCCTATACACCAATGACTACATCTCAAATGATCCATCTGTTAAACTTCTGAAGTTTGCAGATTATACAACAGTGATTGGTCTCATTCAACACAACGATGAATCTGCATACAGTCAGGTTGAACAACTAGCTTTGTGGTGCGACCAGAACAATCTGGAACTGAACATACTCAAAACCGTAGAAATGGTAGTAGACTTTAGGAGAAACCTTCCCATATTACCACTCTTACAATACTAGACAACACAGTATCAACAGTAGAGACTTCAAATTTGACGTTCTATCATATCTCAAAATTTCCACTACCGGTTCTCCAGAACTGGTCAGAACCTACTGAATACCACCTCTGTCTATGACTATATTAAGTGTTGTATCTTATGATTCTTGATGAATATATCTTTTCTTTTTATGTACACTGAGAGCATATGCATCAAGACAAATTCCTTGTGTGCCTAATCACACTTGGCCAATAAAGAATTCATTCATTCATTCAAATATATTTATGAACCACTATATTCTAAGAAGTGAGCTTAGAATAAATTGGTTTCTCTCCTCAACTAATGTTCTCAGTTTAAAAATGCTTACTTTGTTTTATACCACTCCTTTGAAATTATAACCGTATTACACTTAAAAATCAATAAGCTTTTCTTAATTGAACTTTCATTTTATTTATATTTTTTTATAATTTGTTACTGTGCTTACAGTAACAAATTATTTTGGAATGTTCTAACTAGCTTTTTTATGCTTACCATGTATTTAAAGAAAAATTTGTTTAATCATAATTTATTGCTACAAACAACCTGCAATATTAAATTCCACAGGAGATAGATGGTATCTCTTTTAGGGTATTATTAATTATCATGTTATCATGAATAAAACTCTGTTTTGTGACTTTCATTTTCATATGTTTCATTCCAAGCTTCCAATGACGTTCTTGGTATAGCAGCAAAACTAAGCATATTTATAATAATAACACTGGGTGTTATTAAGGATGAAAGAAAAGGGGGAGGTTAAAGTAGATTCATTTCAATCTCTATTTGATATATATTTTTCTAAAATATGTCAGGAATTAGTAACCTTTGCACAGGGCTGATAATTTTTCTCTTTCATCTTGCTATAGATTTATTCTCATTCCCAAAGCACCTACATCAAATAGCCTGTAACTGACTTGTATGGTTTACTATACAAATTACTAAAAACTGTTCATAAATGAAATCATACCAAGAAACAATGAATAAAAATCGTAAGGATACAAGCAACAAAGTTACAGTCATAAGTGAGAGAAGATGGGTGAAAGGAAGGATGGGAAGATTAACAGTAATAGTAATACACTGTAAAGTCACTTTACAGTATATTATAGCTGTAGTATTTTGCTATAGGAAATTGCAAAATTATCCCATGTAGTCACCCTTTCAGTTATCTAAAGCAAATAGTAGGTGATAATAAATGCAGTAGAACATTATTAACCTCCCCTGACATTTATATTGAGGTGAAAAAAATAATTAAATTTCTAATGCTGGGTAACAAGTCAAGTGCAAGGCATACATCACAGTGAGTAAGCATTAAATATACATTGTGATACATTATTTTTTCAATAGAGATACCAATTTCAAACAAAAAGGAATGCATAAGCTATGTTTTCAGAAGCAACATATAAATGTTTTTAATGTTAAATTCTAATGTTAGCAGTATGTAATTTGTCATTTTTTTAAAAAAATATGCTAATTCTTTCTAGTAGAAAAAAAGATACTAACCTTGAGAGGAGAATCTGTAATTGCTGGAGTGGCATATAAATTTACTGTTCACTCAGTCTGATATCTGGCAGTGTATTACAGTTTAGAATAGCTTTTTCAAAGAACATGAAAGCACAAAAAATATGAATAGTGACTACATATTTTCAGAGTTTTCAGACATCTCTTTTAACACTTACTTTTGCAAAGATCTGAAAAATATCTAAGGCCGGCAAAAGCTGAGAAACATCTTGGATTTCAACCTTCAAATACAGCTGCAGAGTCTTAGCAAGGTGCCTGAGACCTTCTTTCATGTCTTCACTTAATTCATCAACATCTTTAAAAAGAGGAAATGTATGAAAATGTAAGATTTTTTTTGCGCGAACATCTTTAAGCAATCTAGAATCAGCTTGGCAGCGTGAACATTTCAAACACCAAAAAGACAAGATATCCCAGTTTATTTTTGACAGAACTTCTCAACACTAGGTTGATATTGCCAAATTGTACAAATATTATATGAATGAAAGAGCAAAATCTTAGGACACAACAGATGCGCAAAGAGACGGTAAACAAAAAATCAGTTAAGTTCTTACAGTAACAATAGTAATTTTATTTCATTCAAAATATTTTTCCCTATGCAAGGTGACAATACCGTGATTTATTTCAATCAGAAGTATGCTCTAACACTGGGAAATTGCATACCTAAGTGGTATGTGTGTGTTTTTTTTAAAAATAGAATGAGGCAGCAATTTGACTGTAGGCAGTAATAATTTAAAAAATCTGGATGCAATTAATTGTTTATAATAGCTTGTCCTTTAATAAAATGAACAATTAGGTAAAAAGATAAAGAGTGAAATGATAGAATGAATAGACAAATGTATAAATTAAAATATATTCTGTGTTCATGTTGAATTTGAAACAGTGGACATTTAATACTGATATTCAGTGTGATTTAATCAAAAATTCTTCTTTGTTCACAATGGCATGTATGGAAAACTGCTGTCTCATCCCAAATACATAACAAACATCCTTTTCCAAATCCATAGGAGAGACTTTTATTTCACCAAGGATAATGTCTTACTAGTTTCCCTGTTAAAAGAAAAATTTCACAGTGTTCCTCTACAATTTTATCGAGGTAATTTACAAGATTCAGAAGGTTTCAAAAAACATCATATGATACTCCTTTTATATGATATAACTAGCTGAATTATCAGTGCCTTTCTTAATCCACAGATATGGAAGTTTTGGGAAGATTGTTCACTTCTTATTTGACAGGTCACTAAATATGGAAATATTTCTGGAGAGAAAGGTTGTGAAATTTGTTGCAATCACAATTACTGTTAGGCAATTAGAAATCTAGTGTACTCCCCTCATTAATTATTAATCAAGTGTGCCCGATAATTTGTTTTCTCACCAGGTGATTTACATTAGATAGATGATGGATGAATGGATAGATGATAGATAGATAGATAGATAGATAGATAGATAGATAGATAGATAGATAGATAGATAGATAGATAGATAGATAGATAGATAGGCAGGCGGTTTAGAGTCAACATATTGCCCCCAACAACCTGGGTCCTCATTTTACTGACCTCAGAAGGATAGAAGGCTGAGTCAACTTTGAGCCAGTGAGAATCAAACTCCTAGAATGAGCCTACAGTACTGTATTCTAACCAATGGGCCACCACAGCTCTTACAATATATCTTACAATAATTTGATTGGCATTATTAATACTTTAATAATTATTTTAATTCATTTAATAATCTTTCAATTTCTATTATTTTGTCTTTGATATAGAAAGAATTAACAGGATTAATTATCCCTAGAGCAAAAAGAGAGGGGGAGTAAATCAACAAAAATAAGATAAACATAACTGTGAAAACAAAGAAGCAGCCATGTTGGTAGACATTTTATATTTTAGCTCTATAGTCTGTCCCCAAAGTAGCTATATGGATGTCTCTGAGAAATTATTTTATTCATGTTTCCCAAAAATCGGTAGGGAAAGTAATAAATGGAGATCACATGCCCACAGGACATTGTGACAGACAGAAAAGCAGTCTAGACCTGGATTGTGATCATGTGACCATGGGTGTGCATGTGTGCAAAATAGAACTCTATGTCCACCCAAAATTTTGGGAGGAATTTGAAATATCAGTAATGATAATGAACTGGTATTGTATAGAACACAGTTATCTGTACTGGAACAATTAACTATTGCCTGGGAAGAAACACCCAATAAAAATTGTACAGCAAGTCATCATAAATTCAGTTCCAATATCATATGAAACCGGAAGGAAACAGCAAATGAAATGAAATGAAATGAAAACAAGTAAATGAATTGTTTTAATTTTCTGGAGTAAAAAAAATCCTTGAAAAATGAAACATTACAAAAAAAGATTACACATATACAACATTTTTACAAGTTATTCCAAAAGTACTTTTCAATCTGTCATGCCCCTGTTGGAATCTGATTTGGAGGGGGAGGTCAAACAGCTGACAGGGAGTGGAAGTGTGGCTGTGGAAGAAACTGGGGAAGGACATTGTTCGTCTGGGCAGAGCAGGAAAGAGGCAGAACAAGGGAAAGGGAATTCAGAGGAAGACCCAGGCCCCACCCCCTCTTCTTCCTAGGGTACACAGGGAGGAACAGAGAAGGGAGCAACGTGAGTTGCGTGGCTTACGGGGGAGGAAAGGGCCCTGATACCCTTCATTAGCTGCAGCTGGGAACATAGTATTTAAAAAGAGAAGGTGTGCGTAATAAGTTGTTGGGAGCAAATTGTGAATTTATCTGGTATCATCGTGGCTTATCTGTGTTCCTGGCGTCTTCCCAACTGTGTGAGCGTTGCTGTGCTTTCAAGTCTGAAAGTCTTTCTCCTGCCTTTTAAGTTAATTACTGCATCTTTGTTTGTTTGGATTTTTGGTTACAGTCTGTATGTACCTTGTTTTGGACTGAATTTTCTACAGTTAAAAGCTGTCCCTGGGAGAGTTTTTCTCCAGCCTAAAGTAACCTGGACACTGGGGGCAAAGTTGGAGATAATAAAGGGACTCTTCTTGCTTATTTGACTGTGTTGGCGTTGTGCCATGCCCTGGCTCATCGCAGAATCCTTTCCCACCCTCTGTGTATATGCTTGTAATTCAGGAAAGAAAGCAAGAGTCCAGTGCATAAAACCCCGATCTAGCTCAATGTAATCTATAATTTTTATTAATATTGCATCTGCAGGCACCCTGATGATTATTTTCATCCCCAGAATTAGCCAGGGATTAGAGGGGAGAAATTCTCATCTAAATAAGAAAATGTGACATTCACCTGCAGGTTTTCTTTTGAAAGGGCTAACAATGTAGTCTCAGAATTTAGTCCAAATACAATTGCCACATACTAAAATAAATATTTAAAAACCTCTAAAATAAATGCAATTGCTAAAAAATATATAATAAAATAATATTTTGATCTCACTATATATAATTTAGAATAGAAATTTTTCATTAATATTCTAAGATCAAACATCTGGTAAGGGGGCAGACAGATTCCAAAATTATTCTTTAAATTGAACTGATTCAGCTAACACCTTCTGATTTAATTGGGAGACCCTCTACTTTCATTATTGCCTACAAACAGTAGTTCCTTCATCCAATTCAAGGGAGCACAGAAATCCTCACCATGAAGCTGCTAACCAATTGGCATAAAATATTTAAAAGATAGTGTGTCCTCACACATCTTTAACATAAGCACAGAAAATTTGAGAAAATATACAAAAACACTTACTTGACTGAAGATCAGAAAGAGAATATAGCTCTTCAGATGGGCATACTGATTGCCTTAACTGGTAAGAATATAAAAACACTAATGAATAAAAATAATTGTTTCACTGTTAAAAAAATAGATATAATAGCAATAGCACTTAGACTTATATACTGCTTCACAGTGCTCTCTCTAAGCGGTTTACAAAGTCAGCATACTGCCCCCAAAATCTGAGTCCGCATTTTACCAACCTTGGAAGGCTGAAAGACTAAAACTTGAGTCTTGAGCCAGTGACACTCAAACTGCCAAACTGCTGGCAGCTGGCAGTCAGCAGAAGTAGCCTGCAGTACTGCATTCTAACCACTGCACTACCCTGGCTTTTAAATATGATATACATGAATACGAAAAACAATAATCATCTGAAATAAAGTAATTTGTAGCTCTTTTATGATTGGAAAAACATTATTAGAATTTTATATCCTACCATCTTCATTTTATTATTATTCCTTTAATTTATTCTCCATTTTCTTCATTTTTACATATTATTTTTATCTTTTCACTGCTAGAACAGTTGCAACAAGTCTTTTTAAACTCACCTACTGCATAAAAATTCTGCTTAAGGACTCCCTTTTTGAAATTGGTGTCAAAAGACCAACCTCTCATAAATAGCTAAGATATTAATCATTTTGAAGAAATGAAGTAAACATGGGATATGGCGTCAGCATCAACCTATGATCAAACTAATTCAACAGCATAAATAGTGATACATTTTTTAATTTTAAGCAATTTTTGTAGAATTTCATTTAGAAACTGAAACTATAAAATCATATCGCTAATGGCAAAAAAAATTGTATATGTTGTTACTTGTGATGGATTGATTTATTACATTTAGTTGCCAGGTTTATCCTATTTCTAATTTCTGTCCAAATGCCCAAGAATGCAGTTGAAATAATTTCAAAAGACTTTATACAAATGTACATTATTAAATACAACTATTAGTTATATAGCCTAACACATACAAATGTGTGCCTCTATTTATCTTAACTTTCTTTTTCCATCAACTTAAAAGCTAGTCAAGTGAAGAGACAATACCTTTACTCCTGCTGATTACTGTAGAGCGATCACCACAATCACACATACATATTCACTTAGCACAGCACATTTTATTTTGCTTTTTCAACCCAAAAGACACCCAGAGGATCTCATAGAGTAATAAAATACATGTTAATTCCATTCCTCAAGAGTACAATTCCAAAACACAATTTTGAACACAAGAGAAAGGGATAGAAGACAAAAACAAGCAAACTCAAGCAACAATTCTTAACATCACCCAGTTCTTATAAAAACCAAGTCAAATGTACACAAGTCAAGGAAAGAAGACTCAAAGAGTAAACTGGCTCCTTTCCTATTTTCTCCTGTAACCAGCATAGTTTAGAATATCAATTCATCAAGTCTCACTTGAGCTCATTGCTATAGGCACTTCATGGTACAAAGATATTTTCAAAGGATTTTGTCAAGTAAAAACATGAGGCAATCTGACTGAGTGAAGGTTTCTCTCAACTTCTTCTTCAAGAGGCCCCATCTCAAGGATTGCTTGAACTCTGAAATCTACAATCTGTTTCCACATTAACAGAAATAGAGTAGATATATTTTGCAAAAATTAATCATATATAAAAAGTTAACTTACTACTTTGAAAATAATCCTGCCAACAAGCCTCACTGAGTCAGGAGGAAAATTTGGGTCAATATCTTTAATACATTTACATTCCCGTTTATGGTCCAGCCAGGCTTCTTTCTAGGAGTGAAAAGAAATTATTTTCCCTTTAATAGTTGGTAGTTTTAAAAAAATGACCTCCTCCTTCAACACTTTACTCCATCTCTGATTTTTAAATGTACTGTATTTCAAATGGAGTATAAATAAGATATTTGCAATGTACTATATAGAATATGATTAACAAATACAAATAAGAATTGTGTAAATCATCATTAGCAATGTATTCAGAATTGAGTGGTAAACTAACAGTGAAATGCAACTGTTACAAAAGCAAATGCTATTTTGGGGTGTATGAACAGATACATAAAATATAGACTGCAGACATAGTTCTTCTACTCCACTTGCCTTGGCCAGACCCCATGTGGAATACCATGTCTATTTCTGGAAACTTATAGTGGAATGTACCCCAAAGTCACAGGAGGGAGGGGCTCTTTCCCAGAAGACAAAGGGACAATAAAGCAAAAACTGTCTAGTGGGCAGAAAGGGCAAAGTTGGACCCTGTCTAGCAATTCACAGAGTGTATCTATGTTTTTTGCAGAAAATTACTTTAGCCAGGCAAGATTCTGTTTGTAGGTGAATAACAATAAAGGAATTACTCAGAAGTAACTTCACATATCATTCTTGTTTTTTGGGCTTGACAGTATTCCAATTCAAATAGGACCATGTAATTAGAAAACAATTTCACTAGTTAAAAAGTGTGAATACTGTATTGTCCATCCATGCTTTAAAATAATTACCTGACAATGTGCACCACAGTATCTTGCAATTTTGCATTGAGAACATCTAGGTAGCCGCTCCTTGCTAAAGTGAGAGGAGAGGGAAGGGAGGGAGAAAGAAAATAAAATGTCAATTAAATAGATTTACAACCCATACTCAGTTTATCTGATGCAGTTTGCTGCCTTAACATTCTAGATCACAATTCTAGAAAAATACATTTTTCACCTGTGTTAAAAAGCAAAAATTATGTTTACATATTTACATATTTTCTTTTTAATTCAATTACATCCCTTTGTTTTGTTTGCAAAAAGAAAAGGTAAAATGTACATATGTATCATTTACATATTATTTTGTGAGAGTATATTTGTTGTATTATTTGTATTTTGATTAGTTAGGAAAATGAGCATCTGCAAAAATTGGTGAGGTTTCCAAAACAAAACTGCTTTGTGGAATAACATCTAGTCAAACAGAGCTCCCATGGCAATTAAATTTTCTAAAACAGAAATGGGTAAATTTTGGTGACTATGAATCATTTATGAACAAGAGTTATTGGAGATGAAACAATGAGTAGATGAAGTGGATAAATGGATGATTGGAAAAATGTAATGCATCTCTTTTGTTCACTGAACAGGAAGGAAGGAAGGAAGGAAGGAAGGAAGGAAGGAAGGAAGGAAGGAAGGAAGGAAGGAAGGAAGGAAGGAAGGAAGGAAGGAAGGAAGGCTGAATTTGGAGGCCAGCTTTCTTGGAGGACAGTGAAGAGATACTGGTAAATCACACCTCTTGCAAAAAAGTGTGGTGACATGAAAGCTGAGAATTTTGGGAATATATTCCTCTTTGTTGACTGCATGCTTCCCAAACAGGATGGGAAGTGGGTTCTGTTTTTGATGTAATTGTGTATGTCATTTTGTCTTTTTTAAATCTCAATTTGTAGGAAAAGGTATGAGAATTAAATGAGTTTATAATCATATGTCCTTAACATAAAGCACTTATGTTTTGACATATTTCATGACTGAAAACTTAATTATAACTAGACAGTCCATGATTCATTGGGTTATCATTTAAGAGATATATCCTTGCCTCAACAGTTTCAGAATGCTAGAGGTAGGCAAAAATGTAGTGAGAACAGGAGCAACTTCCAACCCACTTTCCCACTGACTTTGCTTCTGGGAAGCTAGCAGGGATTGTGGTCATGTGACCATGGCAATACTGTAACATGCATAACTTCTAGAGTACAAGTATTGTGAACATCCTTGAAATTTCAATTTCACAGGAGTAATGGGTCCTGGATTCTGTGCATGTTCTTTAAGTTAGCAGATTTAAGGTACTTGATACATTTGAAGTATGTCAATCTTGCCTTGATTTTGATTGATACTTGATTTTTGCACTATGATGCATTGTTTGGGCTAACTGAAGATTACAAACAGATAAACAGACAGGAGAATGTTAGTAGTATATAGATATAACTGTGTTTGTCAGGTAACTTACTTTCCAGAAGAATAAAAGAATGACAAGATTGAGTACAAGCCATCTATTCTCAGAAGTCCCTTTAAATTCAGCGAGATTTGTTCTCAAATGTGTATGTATAAAAGTGCAATCAAAAAGCTATAAAATCCCAAGTATTTTCTTGTACTGAGTGATTGACTACATGTAAAAAAATCGTAATATTCATAGTACAAATATCAAGCAGACATTTGATACAAACTGAAATGCTGCAATCTGAGCTGGATATATTTCACTTTTCTCTGCTGAGATAGTAAGTAGAAGAAATAACACTTTAATTTTCTTGTTCTGGTTTCACACAGGAAATCAAATGCTCTGTTTAACACAGTAGACTCCCCAAACAGATTTGTAGTAAACAACACAGTTAGTTACAATTTGCTACAGGGAGTTAAAAACATGGTATCTTTTACAAAACAAATCCACTAACTTAGAGAGCAGAATATAAACAAGTTTACAGTTGCAAAATGTGTATTCTAAATTAGAGCTTTGCCTAAAATAAATAAACCTCAATGACTTATGGCAGTGAGATAAAATACCTAATATTTTTCGGGGGGGGGATAAGAATTTTTTTTTAATGAAGCAAATTCCTGAACACCTGAGCCAGAATGTCTAAAAATGTTTTGCTTCATAGGATTTTGATTTAGTAGTTATTGTCTATTCCTAGAGACCTTAGCATTCTTCATTTTTAGATGTAATTCAAGAAAATATGTCTTGGAACAGGATTGTTCTTTACTCTCTTCCCTTTATTCTATTATCTTATCTATGTTCATAGTAGAATTCTGGACATTTCAAAAATGCCTCAGAAGAAATGCTTCTTCTTTTTTTTTAAAAAAAAAAAGAAGAAATGCTTCGGTCTTCGACCAAATACATCACCTTTTCTGAATAATTACTAAAGCTTATTTAATGCTATTAATTAAAGCAGCAGCAGCATTATTTTAATCTTCCCAAACAGAGCACACATCTAGACATTCCTTACATCAGATTTAAGAAAGTAACTCTATCAGTTCACTTTTTTTTATTAAAAAAAGGTCTCTACACATAGTCCTTAGGTTACAATAGCAATTGGGATAACAATGTCCATTGCAGAGCGATGTGGTCATAAACCATAATGTCACATGAAAGCACAGCTTAGGAATGGCAATCACAGCTGTTATTGTAACCCTAAGACCGGTGGGATTAAAAAAAAATTATTACCAGTTCTGTGGGCATGGCTTGGTAGGCGTGGCTTGTTGGGCGTGGTAGGGGAAGGATACTGTAAAATTCCCATTCCCTCTCCACTCCTGGGGAAAGGTTACTGCAAAATCCCATTCCCGCCCCAACCCACTAACCTGCTTTCCAGCTCTGTTCTCCTGTGCAGGGCAACAAAAGAAGACCCAGCCGATGAGCTGGGACTCGAGAGGCAGAGAATAGATGGGGATGGGGCCAGTCAGAGGGGGTATTTGCCAGTTCTCTGAACTACTCAAAATTTCCACTGCTGGTTCTACAGAACTGGTCAGAACCTGCTGAATACCACTTCTGCCCAAGACCATATGGGTTGTTAAGTTCTTGTGTATAGGGTGTAATATGGGATGAGGTAGAGTCCCAGGCAACTGGCAGAACTATGGGTAGATGGATATCACAGATGGGCACCACCATGCATGGACATGTGGGCATGTGCTGGGTCCAGATACTAAGAAACATAGGAGTGACTTGCAACTTCCTACCAACTTTCCCATTGACTGTTCTTATGGGAAGCCATCAGAAAAGGTCATAAATGGTCATTTTGAGACCACAAACAATCAAACCATCAAGTGGCCAAGTGCCTCAATCATGACAACATGACCATGGGAATGTTGAAATAACTGCAACTTCACAGACCAATTATCAGTTGTTCAGGGCCATCTGAACAGTCATATAACAAATGGTCGTAACCCAAGGACAACCTGTATTTTAGCAATCTCTGAGATAAACCAAAATTAAAACTATTATAAAAAAAATTTTCCCCATCAATAATTTCTGGTAAAAGAAACTTTGGGAGACTCCTGTTTTCTACTGAAATGGGCTGCCAAGACAGTACTTTGGTCCCTTTCCTGATGTGATTGATTTTATTTGCCCATCTATGACATTTCCTTTTCTGTTATCAAAAATAGAGAATTAGTATCATAGTGCTTTCTTTTTGGAAATATTCATGGCAAACAGATATTTTATTATCTTTATCAGCAAGCTGCTGGACCTGCTATGTGTAGACCAGGGGTGTCAAACTCGCATCATCACGTTGTTGTCATGTGACATATCATGATTATTTCCCCCTTTGTTAAAACAGGGGTGAACATGGCCAGTGCATGACACATCCAGCCCACTGGCTGCAAGTTTGACACCCCTGGTGTAGACGATGTTTCAATGAAAAGTCCCTATGTTATATTTTTTGCAGTATAACTATGTGTTTATAAAAGGATCTGATTACAGGATCCTGCTCTTCAATAAACTTAACATAATTGAATATATTGCTTCGAATATTGAATTCAGTAATTTGCTCTGAAATCTATTGAATAGTACAGTATGCCATTAAACTTGATGAATCCTTCAATTATCAAATCCTGAGTTTATTTTTGATGTAATTACTGTCCTTCTTATCCATCCTACCCTGGCAGTGAAAGCCAGGATTATTTGTGCAGTAGCATAGTTTTAGCTTGGTAAGTAATTAAATGTAATTTAGGTATAAAATCGGTAAACTTTCAAAATTCTTTTTTTTTTTAAACCCACTGTTTTTCACCTTTTCAACCTCTTCAGATTGGACCTTTAGATTTCCTATTGCTCTACATTATCAGTTAAAGGGGAAACTAGATTAGATTACAAAATTACTTAAATAGCATCTCTCTGCTGCATGCCTAACCTCTCTTTTACAGTTCTAACAGTTCATGCAAATGTATAGGTGAGATAAAAGAACTATAGTAGTTTGAAGAGCTATTCAGATTTCTAAAGCATCTCAAGGTGTACAAGAGTCCAGTAAAAATGAAATCTGTTAATTTCTAACTCCTATTAGATTCTGAGAGTCTAATCCGAAGTCTCCTATCTCCTGTGAACAGATTTCAACAAGATACTGTGAACAATGATTATCTGAATGCAATGTCCAATAAAATACAGATATTCACAGTTGTTAATATTTTTTTTAAATACTACTAAGATGTTTTTTGTAAGAAATGCCAAACTGAATTAGATCAAGATCCAAGTAATGTAAGTTTTAAAACTATTATTTTGAAACATCAGGCAATCTGTCTGGTTGTCCTTGGGAGGTATAAACAATGGAGAATCTCCAGAGACTTAACAACATAGCTAGGAACTAATTTTTTATTATACAAAGCTATGGTATACAAACGGCTGACATTCATAGTCTGATCCTGATTTATACCTTTTTAAAAATTCAGATGTAGTGTTCCCTTTTCCAGGTATCTTGTGTATCAAATTTCCTGCCTTACCTTTCTTTCACTAGATGATGGCAGCTGTTCATCTATATTCGTGCTCTGAGAATCTCTTGCCACTAGCAATCTCCTATACACCAATAACTCAGCAAAATCTGAAAAACACCTTTCAAACTGATCCCAGCAACAGGTTTTAGAGATATTTTTATATGTTTTATTTTTAAGTACAGGTAGTTGTCGGTTTACAACAATTCAGTGACCATTCAAAGTTACAATGGCACTGGAAAAAGTGACTTATGTTTTTCACTTATGACCTTTGCAGCGTTCTCATAGTCATGTGTTGAAAATTCAAATGTTTGGCAACCAGTTCATATTTATGATCACTGTTGTGTCCCAAGGTCATGTGATTTTTTGGGGGTGACCTTCTGACAAGCAAAATCAATGGAGAAACCAGATTCACTTGCTAACTTACCAACTGCAGTGATTCACTGAACAACTGTGGCAAGAAAGGTCATAAAATGAGACAAAACTCACTTAACAAATGTCTCACTTAACAGAAAGTTTGGAATCCATTGTGATCGTATTTCAAGGACTACCTGTAATTTAAATCTGTTAATTATTTTGTATTCCACAGTTCCTCCTCACAGCACAAACACAATAAGTTTCAGTGTTAACATGAACATGACAATATCAATAACCCCAATGTGCTATTCCTTGCTCCATTCTGTTCTCAGCAGCCTTCCACACACCCAGCAGCAGCCACCTCAAGCCCTGCTGAACTCAATTGCCAAGAAGTCTACTGAGTAATTTGATCTTAGTATAATTTAATCTGAATTTATTTTCCCCCTGCTAGAGCTCCTAACAGCCTCCAGGCATCCATTCAGGACTTCTACTTTTTTGACTCAGATCATGTGATAATGTGTAACAGATTGTCAACAGCATTTTGATGACATTCAACTCAAACCTCCGAACAACTTCCCCAGATGTTTAGTGTAAATATTAAATAACATGGGGGAAAGAACAGTTACAGGAACTCAATTCACTAGGATATGCTTAATTGTACTGTATTAATCTGCTATTGTGGTATTTCTTTTTTTAAAAAAAGAAAAAAAAACTGACTTCATATTCACATTGATAGAGCAGTATGTAGGAATTTAAATTTTAATAAGGAAATCACAAACAACAGAGAGAAGGACAAGGGCAGCATATAAATAAATAAACTATCTTGTAGGTAAGGAAATAAATTATTTTGGAAGAAGAAAATGGCTGTGAAAGAATAATTCTGTAAATGACTTATAGGAATTCATTCTCTTACCTTGCTATATAGAACAGCGAAAATAAACTTAAGCCCTATATTTGGCTATTTAATTTATCTCCTAGCAGGAAAACATTTTGATAATAAATTATGTTAACACAATACATATTAATAAATTTTAATAACACTTTTTAATAATACTTGGTATGGAACATCTTGGCAATAGCAATAGCACTTAGACTTATATACTGCTTCATAGTACAGTGGAACCTCTGGTCACGAACACTCCTGGCCACAACCAAATCGAGTTCCAAACAAAAAATCCACAACATTTTTTAATCGGGTCACGATTCAAAAATCAGGTGGCAATCAAACACAGCCGCGGCCGATTCCCTTTCTGCACCAATTTCCCCTTCTGTGCCTTTTTTTTTTTTTTTTGTAGGCACATGCACAGTCAATCTTGCTTCCGGTCATGACCAAATCAAGTTGCGGCCAAAGTTACGGAACAAATTTTGGTCATGACTGGATGTTCCACTGAACTTTATAGCCCTCTCTAAATGGTTTACAGAGTCAGCATGTTGCCCACAACAATCTGGGTCCTCATTTTACCAACCTCGGAAGGATGGAAGGCTGAGTCAAACTTGAGCCAATGGGAATCAAACTGTCAAATTGCTGACAGTCGGCAGTCAGCAGAAAGCTGGCACTTAGCAGAATTAGCCTGCAGTACTGCATTCTAATCACTGCGCCACCATCTTTATCATTATCTTTGTAATTCATCCCCCCTCAAAGAAATGACATCATTAATATTTTATAAATGAGTGCCTGAAGACTGTATAATGCTCTGGTGCAAATCTGCAATGACATGTTCAATAGTTCCCCTTTAAAATCTCTATATTATGTTTTTTAACCCAATAGTTTAAAAATGATCTTCATAACCAATGATTTTGTAATAAATGCTTTGCTGTTAGGTTGGCCTACATAAATTGGATGATTGATTTAAGAATTAGCCATAAGTAAACCAGTGCTAGAACTGACAGTAACATTTATGATGATTATATATAAAGCAGATCAATGTATGAATTCTATTACATAGTTTGCTTCCATGACCTGCTGCAAATATACTTTTCGTTTTTGCATGAAATGGCTCATGCTATTTCTAAGCAGTAAATTATGCAGCAACCTATTAATATCCAATTAAATGTTAGCTAAAGAATGCAGACAAAAATGAGGAGAAAGTCCACTGAATAACAAACAGCAATCTCAGAATTAAGTCAAGAGTTTCTGAAGGCCTTCAAATCCTGCTTTACACTGGACCGCTAGATTTCTTCAAGCAGTCCTAACAATATATGAGTCCAATTTAGGCAAATTTCCAGTTTAACTGCAATAATAACAATGCCATTCAATATAATAGAAATTATCCTTCGAAGGTGTGCTTGGTAACATTTTCTTTTCCCTCCATTTGCTCTGTATCTGCATTACCATAAAGGGAATTCTTCTCCCTTATAGAAACAAGGGACAATCTGAATTTTTGTCCTTTAAATACTCTTGAGTGCAACTGGTACATCATGTATGCATATTTACATAGGAGAGTATGGAAGAGTCAGAAATGAGTTGTCTTACCAATTCCCAAGAGAACTAAGGGCAGGACGGTCTGGAAAGGAACAGGAGAAAATACACCCCGGATGCCATATTCAAGTATGTACTGAGTAGAGAGCACTAGTTACTTGCCTGAACAATAAAGAGAGAGGAAGCAATCAAGTGAAAAAGAAATGGATTTCAAAAAAACTGACAGGAAAATAGCACTAATAAAATCTATGCCTGAAATGATTATGCAGTTACAACATTATTGAAAGTCAAATGTTCTGCCCAAGAAAAGACAAAACAAATGCATGAAGAGGGAGAGGGATTCTGCCAACGAATTAATGATTGTGTCCTCATCACCCTGAAAAAGCAGATGAACAAATAGAAAATATATGCCCGTATGTATAGTAGTCCACATATTAGCAAGCCGGTTACCATTTCATTTTTTATTTGACTGAGCATTTTAAAAACATATATTAATGTCAGTTCAATAAAGAAACATTTTGTTGCCCTCAAAATGTCCTTGAAAGTCATTTTCAGGCACATATTGCTTCTCAGCATGCATTCAGCTACTGTCAGGAAAGCTCATAAACCTTTTATAATAAACCAATTTTCACATACTGTTGCCTCATAATTAAGCTTAGAGACTGTACTTATTCTGGAAATGGAGATCTCTCTTTGATAGGTGAAATGCTGTAAGGACTCAAGTGCAAAATAATCACAATTTGAGTCAAAAATAACACTTCAAACTGCTATAGTGTTTTATACGTTTATATACTTTCCCTTCATCTCCCAAGTATCAGAAAGTTGCATAATAATAAACAAGCTATTGTAGATATATATTTTTAAAAATATTTTATTATAATTAATGTTTTTTTTTTAATTTCTTCTCACCCATGTAGGTGGTATATGTCTTAGCTGTATCTAGCACCATTCTCTTCTGGATAAAGAGCTCTGATGTTGTTCTGAGGATCTATTGAAGTCACTCCCAGCTTAGGAGTACTTTTCCAGCTTCTCATACTTCTTCTTCCTCTCACTTGGCACCGCTCTCACTTGGCACTACTACATCAATCACAACTGGTGTCTTTTGGTCCTTGTCAACTACCAAGATGAGAAGGAGCTTCCGGGCCTTCACATCAGCAACTTCTACATCTTTCTTTGGCCAGCTTACTATACTGGCAGAGTATCTAACTGGAAATGTGTTTGTGCTGATGACATGGATTTTGTTCTTCCCATTGAATTGACTCTTCAGGACCTGTCTGATCCTTTAGTGATACTTGGAAGTTGCTATCTTCCTTGCTTCCTCAATGTGGTTCCCATATGACTGTGGGATACCAAAGTTCTTGTAACCGGACTGTATATCTGCTATGTAGCTCGCTGGTAATTCCATCACATCAGTCTTAACTGCTTTCCCTCTCTCGACCATCATCCGTCCACACTTCTCTAGTCCGAATGATATCCCAGCATCCTCACTGTAGATCCTCACTGTAGATCCACCGTAGGTGGACCAGTGAGTTGATGTCTCATTCACTCTTAGCATACATGTATAGCATGTATAGGAGATGGAATATGGTAGTTCCACTGTTGATCTTGCATCTATATCCAGTCCTTGTGATTTTTTTTTTATACACACATATTTTTAAAAAACCTTTAAAAATCAATAACTTTTAAAACAACAATATAGCGTTATTAACCAGCACATAAACAATACTAGGTATGTATGCACTGCAAAATCCTAGCTCTCTGATGAAGACTCTAATGCTAGGAAAGAGAAAGAAAGGGAAGAAGAGGTTAAATAGCAGCAAAGTGGATGGACTCGATTACAGCGACAATGGAAACACCATTGGAAGATCTGAAAGACTAGATTATAGATAGATTGTTATTGAGAAAAGCTATCTGTTGTGTCTATAGGACTGGTTGGAGTCCCCAACCAGGTCCGTCGTTCAAGCGGGAGCGCCGAACGCTCCCATTGGCTGAGCCGTCTGACAGCCGGCTATAAAAGGGAGCTGTCAGACGGCATCAGCTGTTGCCGCCAGCTGATCTGCCGTGTTAGCCAGGCAGACGCGGCAACCCTTTATTCAGCTGAATAAAGCCTTAAAACGTTCGCTCTGGCTTCAGTCTCGTGTCTCCGCTGCTCTACAACACTGGCGACGAGGGCGGGATACCAATAAGAGGCTACCAGATGTTCGTTGCGAAGAGCTGGTCACTACAAAAAGAGCAAAGTCACGGGTGCTGAAGCCGCTGGCGCTGGCGCTCACCAAGAGCGCGAAGTTTAAAAGCCTCCTCAAGCCGAGGAGACAGACGCCGCCTGACAGGCGCAGCCGCAAAACGCTCTTTTAAGAGCGCGGGTTTTTTTTTTTTTCTCAAAGTCACAGCTGCTGAGGTGACAAGCCTGCCGCCTCAAGATGAATACCAACCCGACATTCCCACCCTTCAAGCCAGCCGAGGAAACGTGGGAATCATACAGAAACCGATTCATCTACTTCCTTGATGCTATCGGTCTAACAGACGCTGCTGAGCTCAGGAAAAAAGCCTTCTTCCTTAGTTACTGTGGGGCTGCGGTTTTTGACACCGCTACAGCACTAGTCGCCCCTCGCTCTGTCAGGAATCTCTCTTGGGAAGAACTCCTAGAGGTTCTTACCAATCACTACTCACCTAAGCCCTCCCAGATAGCTAGAAGACATGCCTTCAGAACTAGGAAGCAGACTGAGGGGAGTCAATTAGTGAGTATATGGCAGCTCTGAGATCAGCTGCCTTACAGTCTGGATTCAGAGACTATCTGGAAGACATGCTACTAGATCAGATTGTCTGTGGAGTTAGGGACCTCAGGCTTCAAAGACGCTTACTAGCCAAAAAGGACTTAACGTTAGCTTTAGCTATAGAGGAAGCTCAAGCTGCTGAACTCTCTGCTCAATCAGCAGCAGAAATACAAGGGGCTCCTATTAGGCCCAGCAGCTCCACTATTCACTCTGAAGAAGTCTCCCTTGAAGAAGATCCCATAGGCACTACAGACATAAACCGCCTCAGGCAACTAAAACCTTCACAAGAAGGAGTAGGGCAAAGAAACAACTTCACCCCCAAACAGCCTCCCTTTTGCCCAGGCTGTGGAGGTTCCCACACTAGAGCATCCTGCAGGTTCAGGAATGCAATTTGTTTAAACTGTCAAAAAAAAGGCCACCTAGCTAGGGTCTGCCTAGCAGGGCGAACCTTCCCTCAGAAACCTCAACCTACTGCTAATTTTCAAAGGCAAGTGGAGGACTGTTATACTTGCTACCACGCAGATCACATTTCCAGAACCCCTAATAAAATAAGTATTTTTGTTTTCCTAGAAGGTAAGCCTTGCAGGATGGAGGTGGACACAGGATCTGCGCTTTCAATCATCTCCTGGGAGACCCTGAAGAAGATCCACCCAAGGCTGTCAAAAAAGAAGCTACAGAAGTGCCACCTGTCCCTGCGAGACTACCAGGGCAAGAACATTCCCGTCCTCGGGAAAGGCAAGTTTTTAGTTCAGTTCCAAGGTTTTAAAGGCCATTTGCCTTTGGTGGTTGTTAATGGTGCCCTCCCAAGTCTGCTGGGACTAGATTGGTTCCCCTACCTCGGCCTTAGCATAACTGGGATCCATGCTGTCTCAACCTCAGACGTAGACACCCTATTTAAAGACTATCCGGATGTTTTTAGCAGCGAGTTGGGCTGTTATTCTGGCACCCCCATCTCCTTCACTGTAGACCCCCAGGCAATTCCCCTTTGCCTCAAGCCACGCAGAGTTCCCTTTGCCATCCGCCCAAAGCTAGATCTGGAATTAGATAAGCTACTTAAGCAAGGGGTCTTAGAGCCAACTGATTTTGCAAAATGGGAGACCCCCATAGTCACCCCACTCAAGAAAGATGGCAGCGTGAGAATCTGCGCTGACTACAAGACCACCCTCAATCGTTATCTGCAGGTCAGAGCATACCCTGTCCCTGTGATCCAACACTTATTACACTCTTTCGAACCCGGCACCATCTTTGCAAAATTAGACATGTCCCAGGCATACCAGCAGTTCCCTGTTGATGATCAGACAGCTGAGCTTCAAACCATAGTCACTCATAGGGGGGCGTTTAAATGCAAACGCCTTCAATTTGGTGTTAGTGTAGCCCCAGGTATTTTCCAGTCCCTTATGGAAAGGATTCTCCAAGGTCTCCCAGGGGTTGTCCCGTACTTCGATGACATTTTAGTTTCAGCCCTTAACAGGACTCAGCTCATACAAAGGGTCAGAGCAGTCCTAGACAGGTTTAGGCAGCATGGCCTCAAACTCAAACGTGAGAAGTGCACCATCGCCACTAAGCAAGTGGACTTTCTGGGGTATAGGATTGATGCCTCTGGCATTCACCCAATCGAATCAAAGGTCAGGGCTATCCACGAGGCACCCACACCAACCAACAAGACGGAGCTCCAAGCCTTCCTGGGGCTATTGAACTTTTACGCTTCATTTCTTCCTCATAAAGCATCCATTGCAGAGCCCTTACACAGACTGTTAGACAAAGAATCCCCTTGGCATTGGGGACCAAGGGAAGCCCAAGCTTTCAACTCAGTCAAATCCTTACTTACATCTGATGCAGTTTTAATCCAATTTAATCAACAACTTCCCCTGGTCCTGGCAGCTGATGCATCCCCTTTTGGTATTGGGGCAGTCCTAAGCCACAGGCTCCCAAATGGTTCTGAGGCACCAATTGCCTTCTTCTCTAGGACTTTCTCTGCTGCAGAAAGAAACTACAGCCAAATAGATAAGGAGGCCTTGGCTGCAGTGGCTGCAGTAAAAAAGTTTCACAAATTCCTATTTGGGCACCATTTTGAACTCATAACTGACCATAAACCACTTCTGGGGCTTTTGTCAGGGGACAAACAAACCCCACAGGTACTATCACCTAGAATGACCAGGTGGACCTTGTTCCTAGCCGCTTACTCGTTTAAATTGGTGCATCGCCCTGGAAAAAACTTAAGTCATGCTGATGCCCTTAGTCGCTGCCCCCTACCTGTTCCAGTCGAAGACCCAGCACCTATCCATTCCATCTTTGAAATAAATGAACTTAAACTGCCTGTTACAGCTGAAGACATTGCAACGCACTCAAAAAAAGACAGGGTAATTGCCCAGGTTCTGGACTGGGTGGGAAGCGGGTGGCCGGAAACACAATACACTCCTGACTTCACTCCTTACAAGATACGCAAGCAGGAATTGTCAAACCTACAGGGTTGTCTGTTGTGGGGGACAAGGGTGGTCATCCCAGCCACTCTCCATGTTCCCATTCTAAAGGTCCTTCACGAGGGCCATCCGGGCATCGTAAGGATGAAGGCCCTGGCCCGCAGCTACGTTTGGTGGCCAGGCATGGATGCCCAAATCTCCACCTGGGTTAGCTCGTGCCAACCTTGCCAAGCAACCAGACCCGCCCCACCAGCAGCTGCTCCTACTAGGTGGGAAAGTGCTGGGGGACCTTGGTCTCGCCTGCACATTGACCTGGCTGGGCCAGTACATGGAAGGACCTTCTTGGTTGTAGTAGACTCATATTCCAAGTGGATAGACTTGGTCCTACTACCTTCAACAATCACTCAAGCAATTGTTAAGGCCCTGACTCGTTTGTTTGTTACCCATGGGCTCCCTGACACGCTGGTGTCTGACAATGGCCCCCAGTTCACATCTTGTGAGTTTAGCATGTTCATTGCCAACTTGGGTATCAGACACATCCTCACAGCCCCTTTTCACCCAGCTAGCAACGGGATGGTGGAGAGGGCAGTCAGGTCAGTAAAAGAGGCACTTGCTAGGTTTGGCCAGGAAAACTGGCACTCCAAACTGTCACGATACCTTCTTAGCCAACACACAACCCCATGCACCACCACAAATAAATCTCCTGCAGAACTTTTAATGGGGAGACGCCTTAGGACCACCCTGGACAGGCTGCACCCCCATTACTGCCCAGATACCCCTATTGGATCTGACAGCTTGGTCAGGGATTTCGCCCTGCGTGACCTGGTCTATGCCAGGAATTATGCAGGGGACCCTCTGTGGGTACCTGGGCAGGTTGTGTCAATTGCAGGGCCAAGATCTTACAGAGTCCTCTTGGAAGATGGACGCCTGTGGCGCAGACATGTGGATCAGCTAAGGAGGCGATGGAGAGGCGCAGCTGAGGGGTTCCTTAACCAACCAAGCGACCCGGTCTACCCAGCCCAACCATCCAGCACCAAAGACTCCCTGCAGGACCCGCTCTACCATGACGACGACGAGACCCCCCTGCAAGGCCCAGCCTACCCAGCCAAGAGTTCCCTGCAGGGTCCGACTCGCCCCTCCGACAACGAAAGTTTCCAGCAGGCCCCGGTCTACCGCCCCGACCAAACGACGCGCCAAAGACAGACCGAGCAGGAAGGCTTACCCGACCTACAGATGGACCACGCCGACCGAGCACGCTCGCCAACGGCCTCTGAAACGCTCCCGGGGACTGAGGACTTTGTTCCAGCCAGCAACCTGCCTGATCTGCGGCGGTCCAGCCGCCATCGCAGGCAACCAACATACTTGCGGGACTACGCATGCTCCTGGCCGGGGGAAAGGAGTGTTGTGTCTATAGGACTGGTTGGAGTCCCCAACCAGGTCCGTCGTTCAAGCGGGAGCGCCGAACGCTCCCATTGGCTGAGCCGTCTGACAGCCGGCTATAAAAGGGAGCTGTCAGATGGCATCAGCTGTTGCCGCCAGCTGATCTGCCATGTTAGCCAGGCAGACGCGGCAACCCTTTATTCAGCTGAATAAAGCCTTAAAACGTTCGCTCTGGCTTCAGTCTCGTGTCTCCGCCGCTCTACAACACTATCTATGTGGTTGATAACTTGAAAATGATTTGATAGCAGGTAATCAATCAAATGATAAGAGAACAAAATACATTACCACATAGATATAGCAAAAATTAAAATTATAAGAAACAAGACTAAAATATAAATTATTAAAATATATTGCAAAGATATATATATATATAAATATCTTATACATATTAGTCCCCAAGATAGTTATTAATTTCAAACAAAATATTCATAGAATTTCTCTTTCACCACCATCTTGTTTAATACAAGAAAAACACCAGATAATTCAATAAGTAATGAGTAATCATTAGATGAAGGTTTTTAGTTCCATACAGTGCAAAAGATGTGACAACTGCTAGTTAAAGAGTCCTTAGATTACTTCACCAAAATTAATTGTCTTTTAAATTTTCTATTATACTGTAAATGTTTGTTATTGTTACTATTGAAATTAACTCTTCATTAACCATTTGGTTTTCCAGTTACCTGTGGATATGGCACACCTCATTAAAAAAAAATCTTGTCCAAGCCTTTTATAGTATACAATCATATGTATGCATTTGATTATGCTTAGAAAGAGAGTGGCCAGAAATAGATTTCATGTATATATATATATAAAAGTGAAATACCACTCACTCAGTATCACGAAAACTTCAGAACCGTAAAGCCTACAAACTTGAAATTTGACACGTGTGTTCCTCTTGACTTCTAGATACTCACTAAGAAAGGATTTTTTGAAACGACCATCAGATCATTAGTATTTAATACAGTAATTAATACGCTCTGCGAGTTCTATTCCCTCTCCCCTCCTGAAAAGAACTCTGTTCCAACTGCCAGTTACTTCACATTCTGTTACCTCACATTTTGTTACCTTAGTAACTCCACAGCCATTTGCACCACTCAGGTGACCTTGAGGACGCAGACAAACCTCCATGACTTTCTAAAAGGATGCAAACTACATTTCCAAACAGGAAGCTACTTTGGCATCAAAGCTTGTAATATTTTTATTACCCACCATCCAGTCAAAGCTGAAGAAGCTCCTTGGACGAGAAGCAAAACATCATCAAAGAACAACCAGAAAATCCAGTTTCTCCTGAAAAAAAGCATCTTTGGGACAACAGTTGGAGGATTGTATTTTACAACACTTTTGCAGAAGGAAGGAAGGAAGGAAGGAAAGAAGGGAAGGGAAGGAAGGGAAGGGAAGGGAAGGGAAGGGAAGGGAAGGGAAGGAAAGGAAAGGAAAGGAAAGGAAAGGAAAGGAAAGTGTTAGATAGGCAGGTCGATGGAAGAGGCAGGACTGATATCAGATTCCACTCTTCATTGAATATTTAACAGAAAGGTGGAAGGGAAGGGAAAGGAGGAAAGAAGGAAAGGAAAGGAGGAAAGAAAAAAAGGAAAGAAAAAAAAAGGAAAGGAAATCCTTATGTTTCAATCACTGACCACCACTGAGCCAACAGATTGTGAACTAAATTTCTTCTGCATAGCCCCATCACATAGATTTGTCACAGGTATCCAGCTAGTATCATAAGAGCCTTCTATTGCCTTATGTCTTATTCTTACTTAATTCACTTCTAACTTGAACTTAAAGTTTTCGCTATCATGTGACAGATAGGGATTGAAATTTCAGATTGTTGCTTGGGAGCAAAAACATATCGGTGCCTTTTTCATTGTGTGGCTCAAGGCAATTCTAATGAAATAAGTAATGTTCTTGCAGTTCTTCACCCTCCAGGATTTAAATTTGATATGGATGACTAATCCTTGGAAGTCTTTTTTTTATAATGATAAGGAAAAATGCTGTAACAATGGTTATCTGTGGATTACTTTGGGCCAAGATTTTTATCTGCCACCACTAGTCTTTCAGTGGAAGGCTGAAACAGGTTTGAATGTTTTGCTGTCTTCTGTACTTCAATAGATAAGTACAGGGGTGGGATTCTACCAGTTCGCACCTATTCGCTAGAACAGGTTGTTAACATTCTAAGCAGTTTGGAGAACCGGTTGTTAGAAGAAATTACTGGCCTAATCCTATAAAGAAGACATGAAGGAAACATTCTGGTGTTGCTTACAGAAACTGCCTCTCCGTTAAGCCTTATTACATTCTTGGCAGGACTAGACTTCCTGTCTCAGGAAACTCTCTGGAGTTTTCTTTCCCTCCTTTGCTGGTACTTTGCTTGTGTGGAGTGACCATTCAAAGTTACAATGGCACTGAAAAGGGGCGTTGGTTCTTACCTGATACGCTTCTTTTCATGGGGCTGCGGAGAGCGTCCAGATTGGGAGGTGCTTCAGTCTCGGCTCCTACAGGCTGAGCTTGGGGTGAGGAACGCCTCTTGCCATCACGTGGTCCTCCGGCGTCCCAGTTTTGCGAAGACGAGAAGGCAGGCCCTGTACTCATGCTAACTAAAGAACGTTAATGTGCTTGGCTGACGATGAGGTTCCCCACCAGGCGGCTTAATGGGTGGGGCTGGGCGCTCTCCGCAGCCCCATGAAAAGAAGCGTATCAGGTAAGAACCAACGCCCCTTTTCCATGGAGCTGCTACGGCGTCCAGATTGGGACATACCAAAGCTTGGCTAGTCCTCCGGGTGGGTTCCGTCTGGGGTGGAACCTCCTCTGGAACTTCGATAACACGCTGAAGGACACGCCTGCCAAAGGAAGCCTCAGCGGATGCAAATATATCAATCTTATAGTGCTTGATGAAGGGAGAGGGGATGTCCAGGTGGCAGCCCTACAGATGTCAAGTATCGAGGCTTGCGTGGCCCATGCGGCAGAAGTAGCCGCACTTCTGGTGGAGTGGGCGGTGATGCCCACTGGAGCGGAAAGTGACTGAGCCTGGTAGGATTTGGCGATGGCGGCCCTAATCAGCGGCCCACAGTTGAGGCGTCACCTTGCGACCGAGAGAAGCAGGATGGAAAGACACAAATAAGGCCTCTGACTTGCGAAAGGGCTGGGTGCGTGTGATATACATCCTCAAGGCGCGTCTTACATCAAGGAAGTGCCACTGCCTCTCTTTCTCGTGAGAAGGATTGGGGCAGAAATCAGGAAGTATGAGCTCCTGATTTCTGTGAAATGCGAGTTCACTTTAGGGAGGAAGGTGGGGTCGGGACGGAGGATGACTCTGTCAGAGTGAAAAGTACAAAGATCCTGTCTAATAGAGAGGGCCGCCAACTCCGAGATCCGACGGGCGGATGTGATGGCCACAGAAAGACGGTCTTGAAGGTGAGGAGCTGTGGGAATCTCCCTTATGGGTTCAAGGGGACTTGGTGAGGGCGACCAGAACCTTGTTGAGGTCCCAGGTCGGAAAGCGGTGTATGGTTGGGGGCGGAGGTTGGCAGCTCCCTAAGAAAGGTCTTGACAAGGGGTGGTGGGAGATGGAACCCCCAGTGTCTGAGGGGACAACGGTTGCGAGGGCAGCAACCTGGCGTCTTAGGGTATTGGTAGAAAGACCCTTGTCGAGACCCACCTGGAGGAAGTCAAGGATTTGGGGTATGGAAGGAGAAAGAGGATTAATTCGACGTCTGAGGGCCCAGAGCGAAAAGCAGCCCATGTGGCATTGTATATGCGGTTGGTCGAGGATCGTCTGGCTGCCAGGATGGTGTGTATAGCCTGGTTAGAAATTCCCTGAGCCCTTAGGCGGCTCCGCTCAACCTCAAGCGGCTAACTGGAGCCATTGGGGTTTGGGATGAAGTAGGGGCCCTGAGACAGGAGATCCTGTCTGGAGGGATCCTCCAGGGAGGGGCCACCGAGAGGTTGCGGAGGTCCGCAAACCAAGGCGTCTGGGCCAAAAGGAGCTACTAGGAGGATCTCTGCCTGCTCCAGGATCAACTTGTGGATCACCCTGGGGATGATGGATAGGGGGGAAAGGCATAAAGGAGCCCTGGGGGCCAAGGGCAGCGGAGGGCATTGTGGTTCTCTGCCCGGGAGAGGGGTACCTTGAAATGAACCTCGGAAGTTGAGCGTTCAGAGGAAGCGAAGAGATCCACCAAGGGGGCCGAAGATGGAGGCTGCTTCCCTGAACAGAGAAGGGTGGAGCGCCATTCCGCTTGGTCTAGGGTGGCTCTGCTGAGCCAGTCACGCTTGAATGTTTAGGACCCCGGATATGTGATCTGCCCTGATGGAGGCCAGGTTTGATTCCGCCACCTGCAAAGCGCTCGGCTTCTCTCATGAGGCTTGCTGACTGAGTGCCCCCTGCCTGTTGATGTGGGCCTTTGCGGTGATGTTGTCCGTGAGGACCAGGATATGACGACCGCGTACCTGGGGTAGGAAGCTGCGAAGCGCCAGGAGGACAGCGTGAAGCTCCAGCCAGTTTATGGAGCAGAATTGCTCTGTTGGTGACCATTTGCCCTGTGACGATATGGAGAGGACGTGAGCTCCCCAACCGAGTAGGCTCGCGTCCGTGGTGACGGATAGCCTGTCGGGCTCTTTGAAGTAATGACCTTTGTTTATGGCGGCCTGGTCCACCAAAGGAGGGACGTAAGAACTCTCGGAGGAACTCTGACCCGAAGTCGGGAGTTGCTCCTTCGGAGGCGTTGATACGGCAGCAGGAACCATTGTAGAGACCTGGAATGGAAGCGGGCCCAGGAATGATAGATATGCATGAAATAAGCTTCCCCAGCAACTTAGACAGTTCTAAGAGAGAAACTGTTCTTGCCTCCTGACCTCCTTAATTGACTGTTGGATGCTAAGCCACCTGTCTGGGGACAGGAAAACTAGTTCCCGGTTGGAGTCAATCACTGCCCCCAGGTGAGTAAGTTGGGTAGAGGGGGAAAGGTGACTTTTCCTCAGTTGATAATGAACCCATGGTTTTGCAGGGTATTAAGGGTGAGTTTGGTATCTCTTAAGGCGAGAGCTCTAGAGGATGAGAGGATGAGGATATCGTCAGATAACAGTGAAGTCGGACGGGGAAGGAACGCAGGTGGGCGGCAAGGGCGCAAAACCTTCGTGAACACCCTGGGAGCGGAGGACAGACCAAAGGGAAGCGCGGCGTACTGGAAATGTTGTCTATTATAGGCAAAAGCGTAGAAACCTGTGGTGGGAGGGACGAATAGCAATGTGCAAGTATGCCTCGGAAAGGTCAATTGAGGATAGCCAGTCCCCTCGACGGGTTCCCATAAGTATCGACTGCAAAGTGTGCATCTTAAATTTGCGGGGGCAATGTGGCGATTTAGTCTTTTAAGGTCTAGGATCGCCTCCAACCCCCGAGCTCTTGGGCACTACAAACAGGTGGGAGTAGAAGCCTCGCCCCCGTTCAGAGGAGGAGCGGGCTGGATGGCCCTTATATCTAGGAGGTGGTGAATGGCGGCCTCCATGAGGCCCGTTTTGCAGGGTTCCTGGAAGGGGAAGACATAAAGAATTCGGGGAGGTGGAACTCGAGTGCCAGTCCGGGGCCAGACACGTATCTCTGACCCATGCGTCAGTAGTGATGGCCTCCCATTGGTGAGCAAAATGCTTGGCGGCCGCCTATGGGAAGGTTTGCCCTAGCGAGATCGACGGAAAGGTCGGTTTCCGGATCCCGGAAAGGCCTCTTGAAGGAACCTCGTCTGGACCTGTCAGAGCGAGTCTGGCCGGACCTGCGGGAGGGGTTCTGTAGGGAGGTTGGGAGAATCTGGAGGGGACGAAAGGAGCCTCGGCGAGGGGAGGGGAGGGCCTCTGGGGTCGGGCCTCCGAAAAGAGAGGGGAGTACGTGCGTTTGTTCGAGTCTCGGCCAGAAAGGGATTGAGGGCGGTCAAAAAGTTTCCCCCAGAGATGGGGGCTGAGGCCAACTTGGCCTTGTTTTGACATCCGCTTGCCAGTGGCGGAGCCAGAGCAAGCGGCGGGCATGACTTGGGAGAAATGGCCTTGGTGGAGAACTTGGCGGCTTGAAGGTGGCATCCGCCGAGAATTCAGCGGCCATAAGTTTGGCGATGTCCTGTTGGGCTCTGAGGTTGGCCGCAGGGACATGTTGTTTGAGTTGTTGGAGCCATTTAATCGAGGACCTAATGAAGAAAGAAGCAGCAGTGGATGCCCTGACTGCCCAGGCATCGGAATGATGAGCGCGGCGTAGGGCCAGCTCGGCTCGTTTGTCCTCGGGCTTGAGGGCCTCGAGAGCATCGCTAGGGTAGACCGGGAAGCTAGTCCTACAATGGGCTGCGTCCACAGGGGGATCTAGCAAAAGAGTGAACTGGGTCAAGATTAAAGAAGCGTTTATCCTGGGCAGAGGGAGGGGAGGTCCTGAGGAGGCTAGCTGCCTGGAGACCATGTCCGAGAAGATAGGTGGGACGGGGGACCACATCGGTCTCCACCCTGGGCTGGGAAAAGATGGAGTCGAGGGGTTCCCCCGAAGCCGCTGGTTGGGAAGGAGTGGGGGAGGTCAGGCCGGAGGTATTCTTGGCCTTAAATAGAATGGACCTAAACAGGTGCGGCTTGAACAAGCCCACGAAGGCGGGTTGGTCCGGAGTGAGGCCCTCGTCCTCCGACATGTCCCCCTCCAGTGGGTCTGCTCCCGAGAAGGGCTCACTGCCAGAAATGGACCCCAAGTCTAGGTCCTCGCCTTCCCCAAATTGGGTAGGATCCCCGAGCTCCTGAGTTTCTACCTCCTCCTCCAAAGACAGGGGAAATTCCCGTGGGATGCTACCTGCCCGTGCGAGGCCTCGGATCCAGAGAATGAGCGAGCGGAAGGTGCCTGCGCTTCAGAGGTCGCGGGCGTGGGCGGGCTGGCTATATGCTGGAGCTCTTGCGTTATGCTTTGTCGGATGGCCAACTCCATCCACTGCCTGAGATTCTCCGGGATTTCCAGCACGGGAGGTGGGTGAGGCTCCTCTGGGCGTAGACCTGCAGTGGTGGGAGTAAATGTGGCCTCAGGGGCCTGTCTAGGCTGAGAGTGAGAGGAGGGGTGCCGGGGAGGAGGGGAGGGGGTTGGGTGGAAGTTGAGGAGTAGGGCGGAAGGAGCCAGAGGCACGGAGCCTAACTCTCTGGACCGCCTGTCGATCTCCTTCTCAAGTGCCCTGTGTCGCCTGAGGGCATCTCTCTGGGAGGTTTTAGAGGCTTCCTGGGTCTGTTTACGCAGGTGATGAGTCTTTGATTTGGCCTTCAAGGAAGGGCCACGAGGTGTTTGTCATCTGCCATCTGAAGGAGCAAAAAGGAATTTTGGGTTAGTATTAGCGGTTGGCACGTCTGGATGTGGCCTACGAGAGGCCAGGAATCCTAGCAACTGTTTCACGCCCCCTTTGATCAAAAAAATTTTGGGTGAACTGCTATCGAGGTTGAGGGCCTGGCCCCTGAACCAATCAGCCAAAAGGTGGCGCCAAGCAGCTACCCTCTCCGGACGGACCGGGTGTGGGGATTACTATGCTGCTACCTCGCCTGCTGGGTAGGCTGCGAAGCCAGCGGACCCTTGAAGCTCTGTAAGCCTTGTGAGAGGCCTGGGAAAAGCAGGCGGTAGTCTAGGTAGTCCCGGGGGCTGCCTAGAGTCTCAATTACCTGCAGCCTGTAACAGAGTGCCTCAGACAAGAAAGGTAGGCCAGAAAGCCACATTCAAAATGGTGTCGCTGTCTGAAGCCACATTCAAAATGGCCGACGCCATGCGGTGAGGCCACATTCAAATATGGCATCGCTGTCTAAAGCCACATTCAAAATGGCGGACGTCATGTGGTGAGGCCACATTCAAGATGGCGTCGCTGGCTGAAGCCACATTCAAAATGGCGGACGCCATGTGGTGAGCCACATTCAAAATGGCGGACGCCATGCTGAGGCCACATTCAAAATGGCGGACGCCATGCGGAGCCCAAAATGGCGGCCGCAAACAATTTGAGCTAAACCCAGCGGCGGAACTCTCCTAATGAAGGAAGAGGCAGGGAGCGGTTTCCCCTGAGCTAAAAGGCGTTCGTGGGGAAACAGTGAGAAGAGAAAGTCAAGGCAGGCAAGAAGCGATGCGTTTTCACGGAGCGAAGGAGCGACCAGCGAAGGAGGGTGGGGGTGGGGGGCATTCAGAAGGCTAGCCTCTGCCCCTGAAATCTGCGATAAAATTCTCCCCCTTGTATCAGGGTACTCCTTGAGAGTCCAAACCTCAATTTTCCTGCGCTGGTTGAAGAGAGGGTCCAATAAAATGAGTAGAATGAGTAGAAAAAGCGATCAGCCAAGGAGCTAAGGAGGCGAACAGCCTGACTGCCACGAGGCTGAGCTAAAAACTGGGACGCCGGAGGACCACGTGATGGCAAGAGGCGTTCCTCAATTTCAAGCTCAGCCTGTAGGAGCCGAGACTGAAGCACCTCCCAATCTGGACGCTCGTAGCAGCTCCATGGAAAAAAGTGACTTATGACCATTTTTCACACTTACGACTGTTGCAGCATCCCCACAGTCATGAGAGGCCAGGCGAGGAGATGCATGCCTCGATGTGATTGAGTTGGCCACACCCAGCCAATAATATGACCACCAAGCCATGTCCACCTGGTCACATGACCACCAAGCCATGCCCACCAACTAAGCCACGCCCACAGAACCGGTTGTTAAAAAAATTGAATCCCACCCCTGGATAAGTAACTAATAATTTCCAGTAAGAGTCAGTAAAAGTTTGATCTCAAGAGGTTTTTTAAAATTGTACTTCCTACTTTACCCTTCAAGTCTGCATGTATTTAGGAGCAAGAAAAAAATAGTCTTATATTGTTAAATTGAAAAGCATTAAGACAGAATATTATCTGAAGTTCAGTGATTTTAGAAGCACACTCATAAATTTCCTGGCAAAGTCTCATTAAACATTTTCTCCCATAAGTAAAATGATCAGATTATTATCATATGGTTAATGCATATTCTAATTGAACCAAATGAACCAAATGTTTTGTCCATAAAAAGCATTGTTCAGAAACATGTCTATGGTATAAAATGTATTCCACAAAGTTAATAATTGTTATAGAAATATCAAGATTGAATTATTATGCATTATATTATCATGGTGTTGCTCCAGGTACAAATATTCTGTAAACCTTTTTTATTCATTACATCAGGACTGATCAACTAGTTCTTTCAAAACCATTCTGCATTTTTATGGTGGCCCACAAAAGTACAGCTATCAGACTATCACCTTATCTGCTGTGGAAGCAGGTGACTGATTCCTAACATCAGTTCTGTTATATGGCTTCTCTATCACAAAGACCAGGGGAAAAAAGGTTTGAATTCAATCAGAAATAAGGTTAATATTATTGTGTGAGTAGAAAACTAAAAGAGAGAGAACTGTCTATTAGTATTGATAATGACAACATAATAGAGAAGCCAGATGGAGCCTATTATAAACAAGTAAGGGCCACAGAAGATGGACTTTGTAATACTTGAAACATGGTTTTTGTAATACTGTCACACTGGCTAGTTAACATGGGATTAAATTTGCTTTTCAATTGTATTGCTGATAATTCCATAGCCCTAACTTTCAAGAAAGTCTCTCTTTCAGAAACCAGGATTGGTAGAAGAGCATTCAATATATTGTAGACAACAGTTTTGTTTCTAGCTGTTCTCAAGACTCAGAGAGCAAAGAGAATAGTCAAGCCAACCTTGGGAAACTATGAGAATGCATCTTACCCGACCCTATTTTGATGTTTTTCCTTTTCAAACGTTTATTTTACTTTTATCCAGACTACAATGCTCTTTTCTATGGCTATGGTGTAATTCTTGCAATGTAACTGAACAGATGATTATTTCTAAACCAATTAACTTTTGCTCTGAAATTCTTTGTTGTTCTAACTATAAAAGTAAATATAATCCATTTCTTGGGGTTCCCCCTTTTCATAGGGAGACCACACTTAATCAAATTACTCTAATAAATTTACTTTTAAATTATCTTCCAAATTGGTTGCTTATTGGAAAAGATAAACTGAGGCAGAACCTAGGGCCAGATTTGGCCATCACAATTGAGAGTAAAATTATTCAACTGTGAACTATTTCAATCTTGAAACAGATATTTGGGATTGAAATGCACTGCTTGCATTCCAAAATATTTGGATTGGCTCATATCAAATTATTTAGGCCACTGTATAATACACACACCAAACTACCATAGATATGGACCTTGGCTGATCTCTAAACATTGTGCAAGATGTGAGATCATCATGAAATAGCAGTGCTGTAAATTAAAACTGTGAATTTGGGGATTGGGGACGGGGAATCTAGAAAACTGTACTTGCAGAACATTTCTGTATTGGTGCCATTAAAATGATATTGAACTATCCAGAAAGTAACCAGGAATTAAACATGAGACTTTTTGTAATACTGTACATTATGTTTTAGCTGGAACCTTAAGCCATATCAAAAAAGAGCAAAATATTTGAAATAAATCCTTAATGTAATTCTCCCTGATGCAATCAATAAAATCTGGAAATTTTACAAAACAGTCATAAGATAATCAATTAAATAATTATAATATCCAAGGTGTAAAATTATTTTATTATGATTAGTATACCTCAAGGAATATGCTGACATGAAAGATGCCAAAATTCAATCTTTATTATTAAAAAGGTACTAAAAATAAAACTACCAAAATAATTATTTTACATAAGCTTATGATATCAGGACTCTTAGGTATATTTTTTCCCAAATTTCCCAAACATTTTCTACAGCCAAAATGACCATAATGGGTCTAAGTCTACATGGAAGTAAGTAAGCAGTGGAGTGCCACAAGGTTCTATCTTAGGCCCAGTACTCTTCAATATCTTCATTAACGACATAGATGAGGGAATAGAAGGGGAACTTACCAAATTTGCAGATGATACTAGCAGGAATAGCTAACACCCAAAAAGATAGGCTCAAGATCCAGATGGATCTTGACAGACTAGAACACTGGGCCGTATCTAACAAAATGAAATACAATGTAGAGAAAAGTAAAGTCCTATCCTTAGGCAAGAAAAACCAAAAGTACACATATAGACTGAAACCAGGCTCAATAGCAATAACTGAGAGGGATCTTGGAGTCTTAGTGGACAACCAGCTAAATATGAGCCAGCAGTGCGCAGCCGCCGCCAAAAAAGCTAATGCAATCCTAAATTGTATTAACAGAGGGATACAATCAAGATCAAGGGAGGTACTAATACCACTCTATAAAGCCTTAGTAAGACCACACCTAGAGTACTGCATCCAGTTTTGGTCACCACTATAAAAAAGTTGTTGCGACTCTAGAAAAAGTACAGAGAAAAGCAACCAGGATGATTAGGAGACTGGAGAATAAAACCAGGGGTGGGATTCTACCAGTTCGCACCTATTCGCTAGAACCGGTTGTTAGAAGAAATTACTGGCCTAATCCTGTAAGGAAGGCAGGAAGGAAACATTCTGGTGTTGCTTACAGAAACTGCCTCTCCATTAACCCTTATTACATTCTTGGCAGGACTACACTTCCTGTCTCAGGAACCTCTCTGGAGTTTTTTCCCCCTCCTTTGCTGGTACTTTGCTTGTGTGGAATGACCATTCAAAGTTACAATGTCACTGAAAAAAGTGATTTATGACCATTTTTCACACTTATGACTTGCAGCATCCCCACAGCCATGAGACGCCAGGCGAGGAGATGCATGCCTCAATGTGAGTTATATTGAGTTGGCCACACCCAGCCAATAACATGGCCACCAAGTCACATCCACCTGGTCACATGACCACCAAGCCACACCCACCACCTAAGCCACGCCCACAGAACTGGTTGTTAAAAATTTTGAATCCTATCCCTGACAAAAACATATGAAGAACGGTTACAGGAACTGGACATGGTTAGTCTAGTGAAGAGAAGGACCAGGGGAGACATGATAGCAGTGTTCCAATATTTGAGGGGCTGCCACAGAGAGGAGTCAAGCTATTTTCTAAACTTCTAAAGCACCTGTAGGCTTGACAAGGAATAATGGATGGAAGCTGAACAAGGAGAAATTTAACCTGGAAAAAAGGAGAAACCTTCTGACAGTGAGAACAATCAACCAATGGAACAGCTTGCCCTCGGAAGTTGTGGGAGCGTCATCACTTGAGACTTTCAAGAAGAGATTGGACTCCCATTTATCAGAAATTGTGTAGGGTCTCCTGCTTGGGCAGGGGGTTGGACTAGATGACCTACAAGATCCCTTTCAACTCTGATTATCTGTTAATCTGACCAGAGCCCTGGAACAATTATGGGATAAAGGTATAGAAATAATTCTGTATTTTAGTTATTCTTTTAGTTTAAAATAAAAGGGAATTGAACAGAAATGTATAAACAATGAAAAATCTATAAAGAATGGACATAAAATGTTTTTCCCCCCTTCTTTTGCAATAACAAATGGTGGGAGATTTGCGATAGCTAAAAGGAAGTTCCTCACACAGCAAAATGTCAAGCTATACCATTAGCTAAAATATATTGTCATGTGTGCCAACTTGGATGGCTTTAATAAAATTAGATAAAATCTGGGGAGATTAAAGCTATCAATGGCTATTAATCAGAATGGCTATAGTTCTTTCCAATATCAGGAGACATTAAGCCTGTGTAAACCAGTTGCTGGAAAGCTCAAGCAGAAGAGTCATTGCACTTGTGTCATTTTCTATTTGGCCATCTAGTTGACCATTAAAGGAAAAGGATTTTGGTCTACCTAGATCCCTGATCTATCCAATACTATCTTTTTTGTTATCTCACTCCTGAGATTTAACCTGCAATGAAATAAAAGCTTTGTGTGTATAAACATGCATGTGCATGTTGCTTGGGGAATATTTCATTTTTGATTTTAAAAACATGCTGAAGGAGAAAAAGGAGTTGTTCATGTATCAATATGTGTTATCAAGATTGTGTTTTACAGGCACTCGGTGCTTCATGGTTTTATTATGAAGGGCCCCGAGATTTCAATCTACACAGGAAAAAGGTCAACACTCGCCTTTTGCTTCCTAATTTAAAATGCGTAGAAAAAGAGAAAGCTGCCTTTTCTCTTAAAATAGGAGGTAGTTTAGCGTCTTATCAAAATAACTGTCTCTGCATCTTACCGTGTAATATGTTAATCCTTTTTTATTTATAGGGACAGGAATAATTTGATGAAAAATGAGAGTTTTCTCTGAGATAATATAGACTTTATAGTATAGTATCAAGTAGAATCCAAAAGTTGTGGTCTTTCTTGACAGTACCTATGCTAAAGTTTATGTCTAGTATAACACCCCCACCCCCATGTCTATTTTTGCCATTCCCAGAAAGCTCAGATTGTGAAAAAAAATAGTACAGTGGTGATATACAAAAATGTACAATTGCTGTGGCTTTTCCTCTTTACAGCTATTAAACTGGTTATAACACAGCAGGCTGGAACCCTAGGATGTTTTCTTGCTGTTTTTGTTTTTTTGCTAATTGGTACAGTAATATTTGACTCCACATTCTGAATTTCCTTAAAGTTGGATTTGTATCAAATTGATATATCAGATTTATGCCCTGTTTACATTATAATGACTTTGTCTGTCACAGGATTCAGATCTTGGCCTCTAGCTTGATCTGATTCCAATGTCTGTAAGTTTCCACACTAAGTAGGACCTTGACAATGAAGGAGAAAAATGCACAATACATTTTCTTCTTCCCTCGCTCCTCACCATCAAAGGAAGAAATGTAGTACAATATACTACCCAAGGAATTAAATTAGATTAGATACTATCTGAGAAGTAAATATTCTGAAAGACTATATTACACACTAATTACAATTTATGGCTATAATAAGATATTCGTTTATTGAAATCTGAACTCAGTAGACAACTGACAGGCTATTTCATGCATCACAGAATTTATAGCAAAATGGATTCAAAAACATTTCCAGTGCAACCAATTCTCTACTCTGAACCTAAAGTGGATATTTTCTTAAGTGTATTATGTTTGGAACAGATCAACATTTAAAATGAGTCTGAAAAATTCTAATTTAACAATTGGTATGAATTTAATGTCCATATTTTTATTATGTAAAATGCAATGTTTATAGCCATAAATATTTAAAATGAATTACTACAACTTTTCAGTGAAAACACACTGCCAGTTATTTTTATAATTAAAAACAATTCAAGGACACATGACAAATACTAAATAAACTATCAGCCCTCACATTTTCATAAGTAATAAAGAGCTTGTGCAGGCAGCTATAATTTATAACTTGATGTACAAAGGGAGGGCTAAAAAGTAGTAGAACTGAAAAAATTAATTAGCCTGAAGGAAAGTTGTTCCACACGGGTAACTCCTGAAGCCCTAACTCACACAAAATAACTTACTGAGGGAATAAGAGCACAGGATAAGAAGCTACTATATCTACTGAAACACTATGAAATTGAAATAAATTGCATTCCATAAAGCATATCAGAGCCAAGTGTTCGTTTGTACTAGATTTTAAAATCAGAAATTTTTCCTTTGGATTTAATGGGCAAACAAATAGTAGCATCTTATAGAATTTTGTTTTTATATATAACAGCAGCAAGACTTTCATGTGCAAAAGGGAGAACAGTTTTCAAATACCTACAATGGAAGAATGGATGGTAACATAGATGGAATTGGCGGAGATGGTGAAATTGACAGTTTTTATTAAAGAAAAGACTTTGACCAATTCTACTTGGAAATCACTTTTAGACTTTTTGCAAGAAACTGAAAGAAATAAAATGTTGATTTGGAGAAATCTATAATTTGGATTATTTGGGATTATAGTTAATTATCTGAAAGCTGAGTCATAGCAACTGGACTTCCTTTCTTCTTAGTTTGAAACTATTTCACTGCTTATCCAAGTAGCTTCTTCAAGCTGAGCAAATTGGCTAAAGGGACCCCATATATGCCCTCCGGGTGGTTTCATTTCTCACCTAATCTGGATGGGTTCATTAGATATATAGGCAGAAAGTTACTGGGAAGTAAGTGGCCATTGGTAAATTTACCTGAGAACTCCCTTTCTACCTATGCTGCTAGAGAGCCCAGGATGGGTATGACTCCTCCTGATGACATCATCAAGCTGGGTCCGTCTAGTATAAAAGTAGCAGCCTGTGGGAGAAACCCCCCAGCTTTGGCGAAGATACTTGACAGATTTTAGTGAGTGTCTCTGAAAGCCAAAATAGAATTGTGAACCATAACATACCTCACTACAATCCGGACGCAACAAGGGAGGGGCTGGGCTCTCTAGCAGCATAGATAGAAAGGGCATTCTCAGGTAAATTTACCAACGCCCATTCTCCTCCATGCTGCTGCGAGAGCCCAAGATGGGACATACCAAAGCCTTCATGTCCTCGGGAGGGTCCTTGGGAGGGTCCTCGTCCCATCTCTCACTCGAAAGTAGGCACCACTCGCTGAAGAACCCATCTGCCAAAAGCCGCACTAGTGGAGGCATAGGAATCCAGGCGGTAGTGTCTGATGAATGGAGACGGGGATGTCCATGTAGCTGCTCTGAAAATCTCCTCCGGGGTGCCTGGGTGGCCCAGGCAGCTGAAGTTGCAGCACTTCTAGTGGAGTGTGCTGTCAAGCCGTGTGGTACTGGCAGAGCTTTGGCTTTGTAGGCCTGTGCAATGCAAGCCCTGATCCACCTGCTTAAGGTGGCAGGAGAGGCCTTGTTCCCCCAGTGGGAAAGGGAAAAGGATACAAACATAGCTCTGTCTTCCTAAATGTTGAAGTACATTTGATATAAATTCTAAGACCCCTTCTAACATCTAAGGTGTGCCATTTGTGCTCTAAGACGTGGTGTGGACAGGAACAAAAATCAGGAATTACTATGTCTTGGGATCTGTGGAATACAGAATTTATTTTGGGTACAAAGGTAGGGTCTAAACAAAGAACAACTCTATTGTCATGAAAAGTGCAGAGGTCCTGCCGTGTAGATAGAGCAGCCAACTCTGACACCCTTCTAGTTGAAGTGATGGCTATTAAGAAAAACACCTTGAAGGTCAAGAATTGAAGGGACACCTTTCTGAGGGCTTCGAAGGGAGGTTCTATTAGGGCCTGGAGGACCTTGTGAAGGTCCCAGGATGGGAACCTGTGAACCACAGGAGGGCAGAGATTGGAAGCCCCTTTTAAGAATTTCTGAACTGAAGGATGATGGGACAAGGAAGGAAAGAAGTCCCAGGAGATGACTGAAGCAAGAGCTGCTACTTGACGGCATAAAGTGTTAGTAGCCAGACCTTTGTCAAGGCCATCCTGGAGGAAATGGAGGACCTGTGGGACTCCTGCTACTGTAGGAAAGAGACCTTCCCTGTGACACCAGTGACAAAAAACCCTCCAGGTGGCATTGTACATACACGTTGTAGAAGATTTACGAGACACCTGGATAGTAAGGATGACCTGGTCTTGGAGATTGGCTTCTCTTAACAGTTGCCACTCAAGCGCCACACGGTCAATTTGAACCACTGGGGATCCGGGTGGAGCAGTGCCCCCTGATGTAATGAGATCATGTGGTCTGGAATCCTCCAGGGAGTGCCAACAGACAGGTTCACCAGATCTGTAAACCAGGGTTTCCTGGGCCAATGGGGGGCTAGGAGAATCAGCTCTGCCCGTTCCTCCAACATCTTCCAAATGACTGCCGGAATGATGGGAAGAGGGGGGAAGGCATAGAGGAGAGCGGTGGGCCATCTGCTCCAAAGTGCATTGGTCCTCTCTGCTCCCTGACAAGGAAACCTGGTGAAAAATCTGTTTAGTTGAGCGTTTTTGGGAGAGGCAAAGAGGTCTACCTCCAGGGTCCCGAACCTGAGGGAGAGATCCCTGAAAATGAACTGGGGAAGGGACCATTCTGTGTGACTGACTGGACTCCTGCTCAGCCAATCGGCCTGGGAGTTGTTGACTCCCAAGATGTGATCTTCTGTGATAGACAGCAGATGTCTCTCTGACCATCTCCCCAACCTTTCGGCTTCCCTCATGAGGGCCCTGGACCTGTGCCCCCCTGCCGGTTGACGTGTGCCTTTGCAGCCATGTTGACTGTCAACACTAGCACATGGAACTTGTCCCTGAGATGTTTCAGGGCTAGATAAATGGCTCTGAGTTCTAGTCAGTTTATGGGCCCAGTCCAGTCTAACCGGGACCAGATCCCTTGAGCCATGAGACCCTCCATGTGGGGTCCCCAACCCAGAAGACTTGCATCAGTGGTGATGATCAGTCTGTCCAGTTCCTTGAATGGGAGACCCTTCGAAAGGGCTGGGGAAAGCCACCACTTGAAGGAATGGCGGACCTCTGGAGAGAGCAGGACCTTGGTAGATGTGTGGCTGGTTCCTGCTCATTGAAAGGGAAACAGGAACCATTGTAGAGCCTGTGAGTGTAGCCATGCCCACGGAACGATGTCTATGCATGAGATCATTTTGTGCCCAAAAGTTTGGACAACAGTGACAGGGAGACAGTGTGTTGCCGTTGGACCTGTGGAATGATCTCGATAAGGCTCTGCCCTTGGGCTGGAGACAGAAAAACTTGGCACAGAGTTATGTCGATGATGGCTCCCAGATGGAGCAATCTGGTTGTTGGGAAGAGATGGGTTTTCTTGGAGTTGATGGAAAAACCGTGGTACTGGAGGCAATGAAGAGTGGTTTGAAGATCTTGATGGGCAGAGTGGGTGGACGACGACACGATCAAGATGTCATCCAAGTAGCATTGGATCCTCACTGGAACAGACCGGAGCGAAGCCACCAATGCCACCAGTAACTTTGTGAAGACTCTTGGGGCAGACGAGAGCCCAAAAGGAAGGGCCCAATACAGGAAGTGGGAATTCTGAAAGGGAGAAACAGAAAGGGAGAAACTGGCAATGATGAGGCCAGATGGGAATGTGGAGGTAAGCCTCCATGAGATCAGTGGAAAAGAAGATATCACCCTCCCGAATGCTCTCCAGAATAGAATGCAGAGAATAAAGCCCACGTCCACGTTGTAATTCAGGGACTGGTAAATGGCCCTTATATTGACCAGGTGACTAATGGCCGATTCCATAATTGCCCTTCGTGAACTGTCCCAGGAAATGGGGCAGAGTAGAAATTTTTCTGGGGGTGGTGATAGAAATTCTAATTGTAACCCCGACCTTACAGTATTGAGTACCCAGGCGTCTGTCATTGACTCCTCCCATCTGGAAGCAAATAGAATGCAGAGAATAAAGCCCACGTCCACGTTGTAATTCAGAGACTGGTAAATGGCCCTTATATCGACCAGGTGATTAATGGCCAATTCCATAAGTGCCCTTCCTGAACTGTCCCAGGAAACGGGGCAGAGTAGAAATTTTTCTGGGGGTGGTGATAGAAATTCTAATTTTAACCCCGACCTTACAGTATTGAGTATCCAGGTGTCTGTCATTGACGCCTCCCATCTGGAAGCAAAGGAGACCAAACGACCTCCAATGGAAGGGGAGAATGAGAGATTATTAGAGTGACGAAAGGAGCGACCCCCTCCCTCACGAAAGGGCCATTTACCCGCAGCTTGTTGCCTGCCGGTAGCCTCATGGCATTGATCTTGACGCTGAGAATATGCTCTCTGAGGTCTGGAGAAGCGAGAAGCGTTTTCGGGCCTGAATGATGGAGGCCGGTATGGGGTAGGGTCTGCCCTCTTTCCTGTTGATGAAAGGACTTTCCTTTTGTCTTTTGTTTCAACAACAAATGGGTCAAGGGCATCTCCAAACAGCTTCTCACTGGTACATGGAGCAGAAGCTAGTTTCCACTTTCGTCAAGGCTCCGCTTGCCAATTTCGTAGCCATAGCCGTCTCCTAGCTGCCACTGATGACACTATGGACCTGGAAGAGAACTTGGCAGCGTTGAGGGTGGCGACCGCCGAGAACTCTGCTGCTGCTATGATCTTATTGAGGTCCTGATGCGACCTACAGTCTGATGGAGGTATGAGGCCTTGAAGTTGGCGTAGCCAGCAGAAGGAAGACCTTGTAAAAAATGATGCAGCAGTTGAGGCTCGGATGGCCCAAGCCGAGGCTTGATGGTTACGCTTCAGTGTTTGTTCAGAGCATTTGTCCTCTGCCTTTGGTACATCCTTTTATACTAGACAGACCCAGCTTGATGATGTCATCAGGAGGAGTCATACCCATCCTGGGCTCTCGCAGCAGCATAGAGGAGAATGTTCCAGCTCCTAAATCCTTTCCCCTCGGTGAGTGATTAAGAATGGCCTCCCTGACGAACCCGTGATCTTAATCTTCTTGGGAACTGATGAAAGAGGAGCATAAAAATTGGAGACAGGTTGTGTCTGTAACCTCCACCTCTACTGAGGGAAGGATTTTTTACTTTGGCATAAATGGATTCCTTCATTCCTGTCTCAAACCATCTCTTCCTTGTCCAAATTGTGAACGTTATTGTCTTCAAAAGAGTGTCCCTTTTTCTTTTAAATGAAGGTATAATGCTGATTCTGGTAAAAGAATTAGCACTGCTTCACAGGTTCACTAAGAATGATCTACCTAGGGGAAAGGATTTAGAAGTTGGAGCATTTACCTGTTTTTTTAAATATAAAGGCATTAAATATGAGAGAAATAATTATGTTAGCCAAAATGAAATGTAAATGTTATCAAATATAGATTTACCTTGCTTAAGTTCATTCTTTTTTTCTGGTCAACTTACTTTTAAAAATATAACTCCTGATGCTACACTCAAAGGTCAACAGCATCCTTCAGCTCAAATGTAAATTATTTTGAAGTGGAATATTAATTATATAAATCTACAAATATTTCTAAAATGGTATTAGATTGTGATGGTTGGGCCCACTGTAGCACATATCTGGGCGGGGGATATAATGCTTTGGACTCCATCTAGTGGACACAAGAGAAACAAAAGTCTTGAAACTTTACAGAATTAATAATCCAGTCCACAGAACTGGAAGGAAATTGGAAGTACTTTCTACAGCTGCAGTGCACAGGGTATAGCTGGTCTTGAAGCAAAACTCTATAAAAAGAAAGAAATCTTAACATCAATATTGAAAACACTTCCAAGTAAAGCTGCAGGTAATAAAACACTTTCCAATGAAAATTATATTTTACAGTGCTTAAAATAGGTTGGACATGTCCCTACCCCAATAGATATTGGGTTCAGATTGCAGCTTACAAGTCACAATAGTGGGATCCACCTAGTGGATAAGACTAAGTACATTGTACTTTGACATACATATGTGGAACCAACTACTATTATTACGACTATTAATTATACATTATTCTGCATTGCTTACAATAAAATTATCTTTATCCCTTAAGATAAACAGGAAAATTACTTTAATGAGAGAAAACAGTAGATGTCTTCTTTAAAAGCTTTTGTACATCCATCTACATTGCATTTTCTATGGTTCCAAATTTCTGGAGTGCATACAACTTGAGAAGCTTAGTGTGAATTTAAAAATCTGGGAAGACCAATTTTATAGTCTAAAACAATTATATGATTTTTCTTTAGCATGATGTGAATAGTTATCCAGCTATTTTATGCCAGATGCAGCATAAGCATGAATGGGATATTGGTTTCAGAAAAGTTTTCAGGAGTAGCATTGGCCATAATCTATTACAAACTGAGTCTTTAAGTAAAGAAAATTAACCTATTAATTGAAATCATGACAAAACTTTGGGGATAATATTCTTTCTTTTTTAAGGGTCATTAACTAGAGAAACACATGTATTCCTTACAGCAACCATGATGGACAAACCCACCTGGCTCCTTTTGTTATACAACACCAATACTCAACCTTTTATTTACAATGAAGTTCCTAGTGACTTTCAATTAAGAATTGCTTTCTGATATTCTCATAAATCCTCTCAAAGCATGATAAAACATAGCGTCTATTAATCTATGCTATCAAATGTAATTGTTGTACAAGACACAAGAAGACCTATGGTAATGCAGTGGTTAGAGTGCAGTATTGCAGGCTAACTCTGCCAATAGACAGGAGTTCGATCCTGACTGGCTCAAGGTTGACTCAACCTTCCATCCTTCTGAGGTTGGTAAAATGAGGACCCTGATTGTTGGGGGCAATATGCTAACATTGTAAACTGCTCAAAGAATGCTGTAAAGCACTATGGAGCAGTGCTTTCGCTATTATATAAATTACTGTGTCAAAACTCTTTAAGAACTTAGATTAGGCCAAAGAATAAGAATGGAAAATGTATTAGATGTGGGAAAGGGAATTTCATTTTATTGATCCAAAGTTCAAATTAAAATAACTTATCTTAGAAGCCAGGGTAGCTTTATTTTATAACATAAAGCAATTATAGCATATTTAGGGCTATCAGTCCAAAATATAATTTTGACTTTATATTAGTAACTATACACATGCACAACAAAAGACTAAATTTGTTAATTATAGAATCTAAACTAATACATCCTGTCATATTTTGGCCTAAAAGCAAAGTTTCTTCCTTGAGGCACCTCCCCAACTATTAACTACAATAGATATTGCAACTATTGTAAAAACACATGTATAGTCCAGGCAGATAGTAAATCATATTACAAAGTGTAAAGGTATGGATTTTGAAAAGTGACGAGCTTTTAACACAAGGGTAAAAATAAAAACACTACATATTTGGACAAAGAACAATTTTCACTGACAGAAAAAAAGAGTACAGATCAATTAGTGCAAGAGATTTTGACTCACATTTTGAAGGAGTCAATGATAAAATCTATTAATTACTTTAAGATGTACTTGCTGGTTTTCAATTATTTAAAAATATTTCAAATATAAACACATAAAAATCTATTCCAGTTATATTTATCTTAATTTCCACCCCCCCAAACCCTTGCATGTATCTCCAAAACTGAATGTTATGAAGCCGGAATAGAAACCTTATGACAAAAAAGTAATTGCCATACTTAATATTTGATTGTGGGGGAGGAGACTAGATTACATGGTGGATTGTGTGTCTGTGTCTGTGTCTGTGTTTCAGGAATCCTTTGTTTTTTAATTATGTATTTTAGGATTTACACTATAGTTCATTCACCTCAAAACCATGTGAAAGTATCACTTTTTAATGGTTAGAGATGGTTCTGATAATCACAAAAAAGAATCCTTGAGGCCAAGATCACTATATTATATTAATATGTGATTTGTGTCTTTTTCCCCAGCCTTTAATTGTGTGAATAATACAAGCTTCTTATCTAATATAAGAAAAAAAGCTAAGTCCTGGCTCACACATCACTCAAAACTATAGGACTTGTTTAATTTTGGCTTAGCACACTGTTTGAATCTGTCCACAGCGACTGTTACATTATAACTTAGAGTTTAACACAATCTGTATGCTCAACCAATTCCTAAACAAATGATAACATCTGCATTGACTTAACGCAATGTATAAACCAATGGTGGGATTCAAATTTTTTTACAACCGGTTCTGTGGGTGTGGTTTGGTGGGCATGGCAGGGGAAGGTTACTACAAAATCTCCATTCCCTCCCCATCCTACTAACGTGCTTGCTTTCCAGCTCCGTTCTCCAGTATAGGGCAATGAAAGAAGACCCAGCCAATCAGCTGGGACTCGGGAGGCAGAGAATAGTTGGGGGCAGGGCCAGTCAATGGGTGGTATTTACCGGTTCTCTGAACTACTCAAAATTTCCGCTACCAGTTCTCCAGAACTGGTCAGAACCTGCTGAATATCACCTCTGGTATAAACCAAAAGGTGTTGAAAATTTCTGCTTCAGCTACACAAGAGTTTAGATTATATGCAGGATGTGGTAACGTTCCACATACAGTGCTGCTTCATTAAGTATAATTAGGCAAATGACCGCAATGAAGATAACATTATTATTTAGGGGGTCCCATTAATCAAACCTCTATCCAGGAAGTATACCTACTGAAAGCATACCAATATATTTTGAGCATCAGACTAAATTTGCCTTTTTTTAAGACATTTTATAATCAGGTTTTGTGTGCCAGAATTATATTTCACTAGTTGTGCTTAAATAGATTTTATTATAGATTCCCTTCTTAATTGTATTTTTGATGTAATTGTTTCTTGGAAAAATTAGAAATAGTACTATATAGTTATAATATTAATAATACCTTTCAGCTATTGAGTACAAAATAAAAATAATTTTATGGGTAACAAAGGAGCTTCTCCCAGTGGAATTACTAATATTTTTGTTTAAACAAAGGATCTCATTGCAATCTTTCTCTCTAACCATTTTTAATCCCTAGAAATGATGTGAATGGAAGACAATATATGGAATTCCGTTCAAGTAAAATTATGTAAATTGAAATGCTGTGTTTTATGAAAGCTGTTTAAATCCCAGTGATTTATAATAAAACAGATATATAAATATTTAAAGCTGTATGAGAAAATTATTCTAGGCCTGAGAAGCTAACATGAATTTTATATACATATGCTTATTGTAATGTAACCTAAGGTAAAACTTTCAGTGAATGTATATAAATTATCCCTTTTATCTTCTCAAGACAATAAACAGAAACTAATTTGCAACTGCATATTGCAATAACTATTGCCCATATTTTAATGTAAATTTCTCCCTCGTGCAACATTTACATTCACTTCCTGCATTGACTTTGCTTGACAAAAGCCCCCTAGGAATGTTGCAAATGGTGAACACATGACACTGGGTTACTGCAACTATCATAAATATATATGCCATTTGCCAAGCCCCCAAATTTTTGTCACACGATCATAGGGATGCTGCAATGGTTGTAAGTGCAAAACTAGTTGTAATTCATTTTTTTCAGCACTGTAACTTTGAACGGTTGTTAAACAAATGATCATAAATCAAGGACTATATCCATCATTTCTCCTTTAAAAGGCATGGGGAATAAACCCTTGTCATATAGCTATTGTTTCTTATGGGGTTTTTTTCCTTGTATGATTAAGTTTGTCACATATTAATACCAATAACTAGAAATCTTGAATTTTTGGAAAACAGCATGCTCAGTTTTGGGCTATAAATGCTATTTTTCTTCTAAAATCTAAGCAGTACTACTGTTACCATATTTTATTTCTACATTTTTTGATACTTGCAATCGCTTATCCTCAACAGAAGAAAACACCACTGAAAACAAACACACCATCCTTTTCTTCAGCAGTGCAGCACCTAAAATCACGATGCACAAAATAATTTACCCCAATGAAAGTCAATGGGTTTATTTGAAATTTTGAAAGCAGGCTGATGGAGCCTCCTATTCACAAAATGTTGGGCACTATCAAACATAAAATATCTACTTACTAGAAGATACTCTCTGTCACTTTGTTGGAGAAACCTTGATAATCATCAGCCTATTTTTACTATCCATATTTTTTTATAGATACTATACATTTCAAGATCAACTCTGGTCTACAATGCTTGTCTACAATCACCCAAAAATTTTCACATTTAAAAAAACCTATTAGGCATTATTCTTGAAAAATATATAGAAAAGTAGGTGAATGCTTTGCTTTTATTTATTTATGTCAAACAGGACAAGGAGCCTGATATATACTATCTTTTCTTGAACTGTCTTTTATGCCCAATTACTTTTTCACTTTTAGCTGTGCAATTGTCATCCTCCGGAAGATTGCAGTAACAATTCTGATCTTTCATACCTTTATATATTGAGTACAAAAGTAAAACGTATAAACTTTCAAAATTTGAAACACACCACTTAAAAATTTAAGTATCAACTCAACATTTTACAAATGTTCTCCCTCATATCAAAAGGAAGTTGTTTCAATTTTAAATGCCTTGAAATAAAGCAGTCTATTTGCATTGCATAATTTGTTTACACAGATGAAAGCATGGAAAAGATGTTAGAAGAGTCTGCAATGGGAATTTGGGATTTTTTTCCTGAATTCTGCGTTAACCAAGTAAATTCAACAGAGTGAACATTTTAACATTTAAACCAGCTGGCTAATTATAGTTATGAACTAGACCTTGTCTCCTATATCTACACTTTATTTCATTATTTTGAATTTATAAGCCATCCAACTTTCTTAATTATTTTTCAGATCAATACAGATCACTAATTTGGGATGGAACAACCCATAAAGACAATTTACAAAATTGCAACTGATACAGAAAACTGCTGCCCACAAATGTAACATTACTGGTGAGGTGTGGGATGACAATAGGGAAATCCAGCTTCTACTCCATCCTCAGCAATGGAAATTCACTGAGGGCCTAAGGGCTAGTCATTCTCTCTTAGGAGACTGTCTATCTTGAGTATCCTATATAAGTACTCCTTGAGATATGACCATAATGGAGCCTGCCCATTATGGTCATGTTGTGGAGGCCATTAGGCAAGACAGCCTCATTTAACAACTCCTGCCTCCTGCAATCCCTGATGTGGTCATTAAACAAACATCAGCATTAAATGGAGCAAGGAATGTATCAGAGGTGGGGGAGGTCCTTGAAGGCCTAGTATAGACCAGGTCCGCCAGCCCTGGGCCTCCCAACCCCCCAAGTCATCCTGTTTTCTACTTCGTGCCCCTTTATCGAAATTAACTTGCCTACAGAAGAGAATATCTATAGCTCAGAGTTCTTATGGAGTTCTTGTGTTCTCTTGGTTGTTTACTTGCAGGCATTTCATTACCCAATTAGGCAACATCATCAGTGAAAGTCAATACATTCATACAGATGATGTTACCTAGCTGGGTAATGAAATGTCTGCAAGCAAACAACAAAGCACCAAGAACTGCAGAGAATTAGTATCATAGGCACAAAGGCTTTTTTATTATTCCTATCTATGGAACTTATTATGCCTACTTTCTTCAGTTCCTGGAAGCAAGCCAAAATATAAACCTAGCAAATAAATAAATTGGAGTGATCATCTCCCATTATAGTTATTCAGCTTTATAAATTACTCATATATATATATATATATATATGTACAATTCTTTTCCAGGGCTAGTTTTATGTCTAACATACTGTAATTACCTTGCAGCTTTACAATTTTATTCTACACTAATTTTGATTATGGAAACTAGAGTACGGCAAATGACAACAATAAAGGCTACAACCTAGGTCTCATTTTATGTCTATTATACTGCAAGTTATATAAAAATAAACTTCTCTTTCAGCATTCATCTACTGCCATCCAGTGGAAGTTTGTTGAAAAAAAAAATCCTACAAGTTTTTTTCCATTTAAACAAAATTGCTATTTTTAACAGGATTGTTCCCAAAATCGGGGGTGGGGGGTGGGGAATTACACAGCAGAAAAGAGGTATGCTACCCAGGGCTGAGTTGTTACTGTTATTTTTTAAATTCTGGAAGATATAGAGAAGATATAGTCACTGCAGAACATACACCAGAGCCTTCAGTGTATACAGGCCAAGGTTTCAAAGTTTGTAAGTTTTAGACTTTTTTCCTCTACCTTGCTATCTTAGCAGATACTTAGATAATCTCTTAGTAGCATTGGGAAAACCTGGTCTGTGTTAATGTAACAGTTCTCTCTATTCTGAGAATTGATGTTTCCTACATCATCTGCATTCCTTACAATTATTACATCTCAGGAATGTTACCTTCTAGGACTAATATTCTAACTTCAAAGTCTTCCTTCATTGTAAGAATTGGATTCCAACATGGATATTCAGGTACTGCATATACCCAATTAAATCTCCAAAGAGCACAAATCAGTAATTGTGGGGGGGGGGGCTATTCCCCCACCTTTTTTTTTTGCTCAGCCTCAGGTGATGTGCCAGTTATCATTTATGATTAAAATTCCCTGGCAATGTCAACTTATGACATGGTTGCACAACAGCTATATTGTACATTTATCCTTTGGAGGCAACCTAGAATCTAATGCTGGTAAACAATGCAGCAGTTAGCTCCTAACAAGTCACCTTTATCAAAGAAAGCTTCTTCAGAAGTGACTGCAAAAACCTCTGGGCTTAATTTAAAGTTCTGGTTTCCCTTGAAAGCCCTTTGCAATGTAGCACTTTGGTGTAACACCTTGCCAAAGTCAAATCTGTCCTTTTGGTCTAGTTATTTAAAGAGAACCTGTTGATAATTCCTTTTTTGTGAGGTGTATCAGGCTTAGATTAGGCAAAAGGCCTTCTAACGGGGTCTGCCATTCTGGAATATGCTCCTTAAGGTTGTCCCTTAATATAGAGAGGTTGCTCCTTAAGGTTGTCCCTAAGGTTGCTCCTTAAGGTTGTCCCTTAATATATAATCTGGTTTGTTTGTTTGTTTCAAAAGCATACAAAAGCAGCAGTCTTCTAGTCAGGGGCTAGCCCTTAGTTAAGTGAATGGTACCTCTGATGTGTTAGTGGTTTTAATAGCTTTTTAAAATTTTCTTGTGACATAAGATCCTAAGATTGGAATAAGCTATAAATATTATAAATTGCTTATATTGTTTAATTAATATTACCTGGTATATGTTGTCATAAAAATATTCCAATAAAAGAAACAGGAAACAATACAAAAATAATTCTTACTTTAAGATTCAGAAGTTTATTTCATGAGCAATTTGGAACATGAACAGCCATCATAACACAACATATCAATAACCCATTGAAATGAAGTCCACTGACACAGCTAGGTATAGCTGCGGCTAGTGGCCACAATCTGAGACACAGCTCCTTCTTTTATACCTTTCTTCTGACAGTCCTTCAATAAATGGAATTTTACTGGAGTTACAGTACTTCCTTGTTCTTTCATACTGACAGTCTCCACATACACTCGGGTACATCTCAAACCTCTATCCTCCGGCTACTTTCAGTTCCTTATTTCTCACAGTTTTCAAAACTATATACTTTGCAAAATCACATTTAACAGCAACAGTTCAGCAGGATTATAAAGATTTTGTTATCCTTAGGAACTCATTCTAGCTGACACTTTAATATATAGTATTTTATTTCAGGCCTGCTATCATTCTGAGGCCTATATAAGCTTGGCAGATTCAAAGCCCAGTTTTCCTTTTCTCACAATGTCAAACAAGAACTCAACATAGTGAACTAAAGCTATCTTTCAGTGCATAGGAATAGTTTCCACATGTACATATTCACCACCTGATAATTGCCTCTATCTAACAATAGATAGGAAGATTTTATTTTCAGTGAGGGGTTCTTTACAGGTAGCCCTCAGTTAATGCTGGCCCTTGGGACTGGCATTTCTATTACAAAGCAATGCAATCGTAAAGCTCAACTTCACTTAGCAACAGCAGTCCTGGTTGCTTTCATTAACTGAATCCCACCCAGTTGTTAGGTGAGGACATACTCCAAGCCAAACCATTTCCAGCTTGCTCTCTCCCAGTCCTGAGCTTCAGTAAAGGATACAGGACTGTCCCCTCTTCATCCACCTGCCTTCCCTTCCATCTGTCCTTTTGGTCACCTTGCCACTCCCAATTGATCTCCAGTCTTCTTCCTCCAATGCTTCTTCCAATGTTGTCCAAATTGAGAGTGGCCTTCTTGACACTTTGAAACTTCACAAGAAAGCCTAGTCAAGCACCTGAATTTTTAATGCACAATCTTGAGGGCACTGCAATGGCCATAACTTCAAGGACCTTGCCTAACTACCATACATTCAGTGCAACCATAAGTCCTAATGGTCACTGAACATAGTTGTTAACTGAGGACTACCTATATTTACATTATTACATATGATGAACTCATAGTAGCTATGACAAGCTAAACAAATTTTCTTAAATCAGGATTCACACAACACACTAATGTAAAATTAAACCACTTCATGATTTAATGCAATATATAAAATTATTATCTTTGCTACAAAAAATAATGGAAGAAAACATTTACTGAATGAAAATGCCCCTGCTATATTGTATGCATAAGTTTCCTTGTCTATGTCCAGGAGATAGTTTTACTTGTGATTTGCACTAATATTTTGCAGTTATAAGGCTGAATCTTTGTGATTCTGTGCATAAATCTCCATGATCGATATAGTTAGGAAACACTTGGCTTAAGGTGAGCCAAAGGTAAAAACACCTATTCCAGGGACTGTAGAGATTCTCAGTCATCCAGGTCATGGTTGCCCCAAATGCGCTTTTTCAGGAGGCAACTGGACTTACTTTTTTCTTTGAAGATGTTTCACTTCTCATCCAAGAATTCAGCTCTGACAGGATAGTGGGAATGGAAGGGTTTATATTCCTTGCAGACAGAACTTGGAGGTTTATCTCTGTGCACAGGGTTACCTGAATAGCTCCGGGAGTAAACTACAAGAACTAGGAGACCCTGAGGACACGGATAAACCTCCAAGTGCTTCAACGACCCTCTAAAAGGATACAAATGACCTGCTGTCTGCAAAGAATATAAATTCTTCCATTCCCCACTATTCTGTCAGAGCTGAAGAAGCTCCTTCGATGAGAAGCGAAATGTCTTCAAAGAAAAACAAGGAAGCCCAGTTGCCTCCTGAAAAAGCATCTTTGGGACAACCTATTCCAGGGAGTTCGTGCTTGCAAAAATTCTTCCGCATCCCGCCATAGGCCATTTCCCAGATTTCAAGATAGCAGAAACTCAACCGATGAGGCTTCCTCCCCCTCGGAAAATGCAATGCAAGATTATCCTGTTCCTCTCTAAGGTTATTCCCTTGCTGAGTCGTGCTATCCAAAGTGTTACGGCTCAGATCTATAAGGAGACTCTAAGAGACGAGAACTCAGACGCTTGTTTTCGCTGCCGGTAGGCAAAAACGGAAGGGGAAAGCGCCGCGTTAGAGCACCAGAAAGGAAGCTCAGCCAATACCTGCGAAGACAACATTCGCACACGCCTCCGAGGCGCTTCTTGCTGACGATGTAAGCGAAGGGCGCCGCGCGGTACAGCAACTGGCCCGGTTTCACCGCTTTCAAGAGGCGCAAGCCGTTGCCTTTGCCCGGGCTTGCAAATTTTTCCATTGCCGCTCCGAAGAGCAGGGAACGAACGGAAAGGCTGGCAGACTAGCACGCTTCCCGCCTCGATCCCCACGTGACGCCGCTCTGCCTGCCACCGGAATCATCTTTCCTTCGAGCAAAAAAAAAAAAAAAAGAGCCCGCCTTCGTCACGTTCCCCGGTGCAAGCTTTCCTCGCGCCGTTATTAAAAACGCAGAAAAGGATTGTTATAAATAGTATTTAAATAGTAGCATGTGGAGCATACAGGACTGCGGATGTCGAACTCTTAAGGAGGACATGTTTATGTATGAAGTGTTCTGTGTTCTTTGAAATTAATGGGGATAAGTTATTTGACCTTAACAAGTTCAATTTTGTCTCTTGCTTTTAAACGTGTTTACTTTTCAAACAAGCAAACAAAAAACTCTTAATTCCACTCCGATAGCAAATAATACAACGCATATCTCCCTGAAGTGGTAGGAAGCCTAAATTAAGATTGTTAGATTAAAAACTCCCAAGTATTAATATAAATCTCTATAGGTTTTGAGATAGCCAGTTCAGTGAAGTGATAAGTATTAGGCTAGAAACTGGGAGAACATAAATTCAGCCAGCATGATGACCTTGGGCCAGTCATCCATTCTCAGCCCTAGGAAGCAGACAGTGGCAAACCATTTTTTAAATTTTGTCAAGAAAGGTGTAGGGATTTGGTCAGGCAATTGTTAGGAGTCAACATTGATACAAATGTACTGCTAATGCCCAGAAAGAAATTATTGTTCTTGTATACTTACTAAAACTATTTTTTTAGAATTATCTTTAAGATCACTATAATTGGAAAAATTCAACCCTAATCATAACCTTAACCTTGGTCTGATTCCAACCCTAATCATAACCTTAGTATGCCAAATGGAAAGGTCTCTAACCTTCATTTGAATATGTCTAGGAAGAGTCCCCCACTTCTCTTGATAAATGTTTCCAATATTGAACCATTCTCATTCAGTTGAAATCTGCCCTCTTGTAGCTTTAAAGACTTTATTCTCTTAACTTGCCATCTGAAACAAGAAAAAAATGCCTGGATCTGGATGGGTTTTTTTAAGTGGCATCTTTTCAGCTACTGGAAGATTGCTATCATGTAATCTCAATCATAGCCATATAAAATAATTGCCTTTTATTTTAGACTTTTAATTTTCAAAAAAATACTCCTTTTACAAGTAGTATGATTTCAATTGTATCTATCATGTAGTCTGCTTAGGTAGCTTGTGAAAACTTCATCAGTGGCTCAAATTGTAAAACTGGATAAACAATCCTTGCCCCCAATAAGTTCCATGGAAGCCCCCCCTCCCCAAAAAAGGCCAAGATGGTGACTAGCACATGACTATAGTTCCCTCGTTTTGCATGTGAAGAATGGAAAAGGGGTGAAGTTTCAATCATCATGGTGTCATCTTTTTTTAAGCTCTCATGTCCCTAGTCAATTTCAACTGAATTCATTCTCATTATTTGTGTTCGCTATTGTGAAAAGCAATTGATTCTCTGTGTATACTTTTTTTCCTTTTATCAATTCTTGCCTTGCAGATTAACATCAGGGGTCATTGGCTGCTTATAATTGATTAGGACTTTGTCTTAACCTTTTTGCCTACTTTGTGTGCTTAGTCATAAAAGAAAAGAATGAAGAAATGTTTCATCAATAAGGAATAACAAGTTAAAATATTTTATTAAAAATGAAAACATTCACAATCAAATTATAAAGTTCTCGAAAAGGAGATCTCCATTGTAAAATGTTCTCTTCAAATGAAAGTATTAAAATAGCAATTCAGAATAAGCAAGGAGAAATGAAACATTGGAACTAAATGTACATAAGAGTTTGGATTATAAGCAATAACAAAACCCAGTTACCTTTTTGTTTTAGTTAATATTTGCCTTATTTGCATCTGTCCTGAAAAAAATCCAAATTTTAATTATTTTTAATTGCTTAAGTTTTCTGGAAACCAACAAAAGAGCCAAAGAAATAGGAGGCATCAAAATAGGTTTTAGAATCATCTAAATGACTCAAGTAGTTACCAGCATTTTTTTAAATTTAAGTCAGAGCTAAAGAAACCTAAGAATCCTAATGTCTGCATGTCTCTCAAACACTCACTCTGATGCTTCCTGGAAATAATATTGGTTTTCTCCCAAACATACAAATAAATCCCAATTAGAATTAAGGAGAAAAAGAATTTTCTCCCAGAACCAGGAAAATACAGAAATCCCATGAATTATGTACTTTTACCTACTTCAGCCTGTACTTTCTCAAAAGCACAAACTGTAGCTAGCAAATGTGGCCATCTCTAAATAAAATATTAATGGTATTCATAGATAAATTTGATAGTATGGTCTTATTCATAAGTAATTGTAAGCTAGAATTACAGTAGCAGTTTAATATACTAAACCAAAAAGGATCTTGAAGCTGGGACTTTGTTCTCAACTTTATTTTCTTCATTTATTTATCAAAGTTTATATTGCTGTAGTATGGGGAAACAGACTGATCATGACAAATCAACCAAATTGTCTTTTTTGATAAGAATGACAATTTAACTAGAAGCAGACAGTGGACAGTTTAACTTGTATTCAACAAAGTCTCCCAATAAAATGCTAGAAGAGAGCATGGCAAAATATGAACCAGACTACTGGTATTATATCATTGGATGAATATTGAGTTGGAAAGAAGAACTGAGTGGTTACACAAGAGCTCCATTCTAGGCTTTGTACCCCTGACCATATAACTTGAATGAAAGATTAGAAAATAGAATCAATTTGTAGATGACACAAAAAAGGGAAAATAAACAGAGGACAATATCAAGCTTAAGGAGATAGCAACTTATCAAACTGGAATAAATGAGTAGAAACCAGCAAGATAAATTTCAATAGTGACAAATGCCAAGTCTTATATTTGAGTAGGAAAAATAAAATATACTGGGCGGCACTACATGCAAAAAAGAATCTGTGTGTTTTGATTAAAGGTTAGATGCTGAATATAGGCAATAGCATATAACTGCAAAAAAAATGCAATCCTAGACTCTACCAAGAGAAGTCATTGCTTTTCTCTAGTTTACATTGATTTTGATCTGGAATTCTGCATCCAGTTCTAGGCACATTTTAGAAAGGATAGTGATAAATGTGTGTCCAAGGAATAGCAAGGAAGGTAAGGGGACCGAGGAGGAGACATTTATGAGGAACAACTGGAAGTTGCTTAGTCTGGAGAAGATTGCAAACATCAAGTACAGGTAGTCCTCAATTCACTACAACAATAATTGGGACTGGAATTCCTTTAGTAGATGATAAAGCACATTTACTAAGTCGCAAAGCACAACTGCATCACTTAGCAATGGCAATCCCTATAGTCCTGGTTGTCATTAATTAAATCCCAAGTATTAGATGAAGCAATTTCTTCACAAAGGTTCCAGGTAGGAGGGAGTGTGCATGGTAGTGCCGGGGAAGGTCAAGGAGAGTGCAAGAGGCACAACACAGCATGAGGGTGGATCAGGAAGAGTGCAAGAGATTATGTGCAAGTCAAGGAGGATTAGGAAGGGTGTACAGGAGCAGAAGTAAATTGCTACTACAACTTCAATGGATTCTGTGGATGTTTGAGAAAATGAACAGGCAATCTTTCCTGATGTAAAAGTAAAATTATTTATTTTAGGTTGTCTCTGGTATTTGCATCTGACTTTGTGCAAAGTCCACTCTTAGTTTTGCAATCTTTAAACCAATTGAGCTTCAGACAATACTTATGTGAATCTGTATTAAATCTTCCTGGAAATTGTCCTCAACCTAGACCTATTTGTTCAGTGACCATTCAAAGTTACAACAGTGCTGAACACCTCATGTTGATGACCAGTCCTTAAGAGTTCTGGCCATCCCAACAATCGCATGATTGCAATCTGGGTGCTTGGCAACTGGTTCACACATATAACCAGTTGCAGCCCCCTTATGATCATGTGTCACTATTTGTGGCCTTTCTTGTGGCTTCCCCAGAAAGTCTGGGTAAAGTGGCTGAGAAGCTCCAATGTCACTGGGATAACTCTTCCTCATCCACACACCTTCTCTTAGCCCCTCTTTGCACTCCCTTTATGACCACATCATTTAGCAGAAATTCCAATCCCAACTGTTATCACGAACAAAGGACTGTTTGCATTACTTTGTGGCTTAGCAGCATCATGTCATACAATATACAAATGAGATTATATTGCTAAGATTAGCTTGTCCTATAGGTAAATCATTCTACTTTGCCACACAATTTGATTTTTTACATAGCAATGGAACAGTCAGGCAATATGCATTCCAAGCAATTTAGATGTACCATACCAATTTAGATGTACTGAATAGGCAGGGCCCTAAAATTCAAATCTAAAACAAAATAGTTTACATGGTCTAATTTTAATTGCTGACACAACTTAAAAGACCAATTATTTTGAAAACATACTTATGTTTTGTAATATTTAAAAACATTTCTGATGGAATATCAATATGTTTCATGCATTGGAACTACAATTTTTATCTTCACATACATTTTCCATCTCACCTTGCCCTATGCCCAATGGACAATTTCTTAAAATTCCCAGTATTTTATTATATAACCATCTTTAAATGTTACATCTGAAGCAACCTGATCCTATAAACTAGTAGGAAACAACTCCCGTTTTTAATTAAGAATTGCTTATTTTATATAGTATAAGCTATAGTATACTATAACTTATATAGTCATTTTACAAAGTGGGATACAGTAAAGGCAAGATACAGATTAAACAAGTTGTATTTAAGATTAAACAAAAATGCTCCCCTCTCCCCCATGTTTTTCATTCACTGTTACTCTGGTAAAATACTGATTTAGAAGATACTATGTTTTATACAGAACTGATGGTGTACATATTGTTTTCTAATCTTTGCAGTTTCCAAGATACAGCAACTTCAGAGTTGATCATTTAGGATCCATTATATTTCCTTGTTTGCATAATTTAAATTTTCTAGAACTATCATCCTCGTACACATAGGGATTATCTTCTTTGTAAGATTTCAAGGTATGTGGTCCTCTGTATTGTATTTCAGTTCATAAAAAAACATAAATTAAATAGTCTTCATTTTAAAGAACTACATTGTCATCTGCCAATAAATCAATGTCACAGAACAAACTCCGATCAATTTGATTAGACTGTTCCATACGTTCAAAGAGAGATTTGTATGCCTCTGGGTATAAACTACCAGCTGTAACCTCTTCTGGAATCTCCAAATCTCTCAGCAAGTTCCTTGCATTCTCGTAAGTCCATAAACTGAAACAAAAATCATTAAAAAATTAGGTATAATTTAATTGTTAACGATCAAGTGGGCTCATTATGTTCTTAAAACCTTGCCTCCAAATATGATACCTGAAAGTATCTGTATGCTTTCAAACATCTGCCTTAGCAATTATCTAACTGGCTCACCTGATTTTATTTAGTTTATTTTAATTTCTTAAAAAATTAAATGGGAAGCCAAACTGATATTAAACAAAACATCAATTTCATGTACCCTACTTACTGGCAAGAATTTTTTTGAAGTCCACCATAGATCCGGATACACTTTTTGACAATAAAAAATTCAGCCAATGTTTGTGCCTCACCCTGCTCCCCAAGCTTTAGCTGTGTGTGCTGATACCTTGGGAAGAAAAGGCTAGATTTGGCAAGGAAAGGAAAGCCAAAAGCTTCACCAGCTCCTCAGAAAAAGATGTCTGCTTATGAAATTTTGTCACATGGCCCAGCAATGAAGCGTCTTGTCCTCCTTCCATAACTCAACCTCTTGAGCTCTAGGAAAGGTAGTGATGGAGGCAGGAACATGTGGAACCCAGTGGACTGGCAAAGCAGGCCTAGTGCCTGTGAGGACCTAACAGGACAGAAGGTAAATAGATGGAAGGTGTTTCAGCATCTCTTTGGGTTGGTTGTAATGGTAAATAACCCCAGATATAACTTTGGAAATGGGTTGTACATTGGGGGCAAGTTGTAATAACTTTGAATCATCACTAAGTGATCTGTCATAAGTGAGGACTACTTATACTGTAAAATTTTCAAATTTCTATGAGAGAGAGAGAGAGAGTCTGCTATTTTTCAGTTGAGGAAATTTAATTTTACTTACTTCAATTTGTTGTGTAGCTTAGTTGAGGCTTTACCAAAACACTGCTTTACCATCGAAATAAATGTTTTTGAATTAGCAGTTGTCAAGAAGTCTGTAAATAAATCTTTGCGTGGTGTTAGTTGTACTAAATATAAGAGTTCATTCTGCAGAAGGCAAAAGAATAAAAAAATCTTAATTTAACAATGAACTCAAATGCATTTTAGTCAAGTTAATAATTTTTATAAACTTGTACATCAGATTAAACTTTTCTGAAAACTTCATTATGAATTTGTTAAAAAGAATGCCTATGCCCGTAATGGCAAAACTATGGCACACGTGCCACAGGTGGCATGCAGAGCCATTTGTGCCAGCACGCGAGCTGCAGGCAAACTTACCTCACTGCGCATGTGCGTGCCTCACAGCTGATTTTTGGCCGGTTTGAGGGCTTTTTCGGCCTCTCAAAGGCTTGAGGAAGGCTTCTTCAGACTTCTACAAGCTTTGTAGCCCAAAATCTAATGCCATTTCATCACTTCCTGTTTTTCTGAAAATACCGGAAGTGACAACACAGGGCTAGATTTAGGCCTACAAAGCTTGTAGAAGCCTGAAGAAGCCTTCCTGAAGCCTTTGGGAGGCCAAAAAAGGCCTCAAACCGGCCAAAAATCAGCTGTGACGCGTAGTGCAGGTAACGGGGCGGTGGGGGGTGGGGTGGGATTGTGCGCGCATATGTAGTGGGCGTGAGGGGACGCATTGCCTTCTGGGTGCTGGCACGTGAGCACGAGCATTCAATCACACACAATTTTTGGCACAGGAGCCCAAAAAGGTTAGCCACCACTGGCCTATGCATACCCATTTTTCACAGAAAAATGTGAAATAACAGTTCTTTAGTGTAAGCTATGTTTGTTGGCCTTCACATGCATTCAATTCTTCCCAAGAAGCTAGTACTTCATAACATATCAGCATAATGTATGTACAAATCCAAGAAGTCTGGCCTTTTGCAAGTGACAGATGGAAATGTTGTCAATGCATAGATTTTTAAAGTGCTATCCAAGATTTGCCGATAACCTAGTGTGTTAATAGCCACTGGGACCACCACAGCCAATTTATGCCATAAACTTTCATTTGATATTTTGTGATTTTCTCTAATTCTTTGTCTTCTACTGTATTATCTCCTGGTATTACCACATCAATTATCTACAATTTCTTTCAACCATAGTTAAATCTGGTGTGTTATGACCAAGAGTTTACATTTGGAAATGTCAAAAACTACTTACTATGGTTTATGATAAAATCAGGAAGATATTTTGACTAGGTTTGATATTTTTATCCAACTATTATTATCATTTGTCACACAGCCTGATGTTCAGACAAAATTTGTATTTTTAGATACCTTTCAAGTTCATCCCGAGGACCTGTGATAGGTAGATGTTAAAAGTATTGTCATAGGATGTAAGGATTCTGAGTAAAGCTGCCTTTTGCAATTGACTAATGGTCATTTTGTCAATGCCGATGGTAACATTAATTTGCTACCAATCTCGTGGTTCAAGGTAACTCTGTTGCCTAATTAACAGAATAATAGAGTTGGAAGGAACCTTGGAGGTCTTCTAGCTCAACCACCTCAATGATACAGAGTGTCAAGAAGGACACTCTGTACTATTATAAACAAGTGGCTGTCCAAGAATAGAGCACTCACAATTTCTGAAGGCAAGCCATTCCACTGGTTAATTTTTCTCACTGTTAGGAAATTTCTTAGTTCTAGGTTGCTTCTTTTCTTAATTAGTTCCCATCGTTTCTTGTCTTGCTCTGATGCTTTGGAAAGTAGATTGACCTTCTTCTTTATGACAACCCCTCAAATATTGGAACACTGCTATTATGTCACCGTAGTCTTTTTTTTTTCACTAGACTAGACAGATCCAATTCCTACAACTATTCTTCATATGTTTTAGCCAAACTAATATTTGTTGGTCTTTTCTGCACTTTTTCCAGTCTCAAAATCTTTTTTATAATATGGTGATCAAATTGGATGCAGTATTCTAAGTGTAATTTTACTAGGGCTTTATAAAGTGATGCTCATACTTCATATGATCTTGATTCGATCTCTCCGTTAATGCAACCTAGGACTGCACTGGCTTTTTTGGCTGTTACCACATGCTGCTGGCTCATATTTAAGTGACTGTCCACTAGGACTTCAAGATTTCTCTCACAGTTACTGCTAATGATCTAGGTTTCATCTAATCTGTACCTGTTTGGCTTTTCTTGCCTAAGTGAAAAACCTTACTTTTCTCAACGTTTTGTTAGATAGGGCCCAGTGTTCAAGTCTGAAGGTCTTGAAATCCACCTGGATCTTGAACCTATTTTCTGGGGTAACTTCCAGATTATATATTGATATGTACATGTGGTATTTCTTGGACTATGAACATCTTCATTCCCCTCTCCATGGCAATGAATATGATGTTTATTGTTAAATTATAGCAAACCATGGAAAGATTGCAATAACAATTTCTAGTAGGAAGCCTCCTAACACAGGTAGTCTCAACTTATAATCGTAACTGAGCCCGGAATTATGGTCGAAAATATTTGTGGTCATACATCATGGCACCCACATGACTAGAAATAATTTTTTGGCCTTTCTCGCAGCAATCATTAAGAACATACCACAACTGTTAAGCAAACCTATTCATTTGAATGACCATTTTTCTGCTGGCTTCCAAGCAAATTGTAGTTATGTTACTGCAGAACATCATGACCTGCCTGGCAAGCAATCACATAATTGTGGGGTGTTCCAGAACTATTTATGATGGTCGGAGTGGTTTATGGGCCATAAAGCATCTATTCCATGGCTATCATATCTTCCAACATTTGTAAAATGATTGTTTGTTAAGTGAGGACCACCTATATAGGTTTTGACCCCAGCAAAAAATACTTTTGAGAACTGAAATTTGATATTAATTAAGTGCAAATAAAAATTATCCATTTTTCTCTAGAACAGAGAACTACAGAATTTAAATAGACATCCAAATCCATTATTTGGCTTTTTACATACAACTCCTTAAATCAAATTGGAGAGTTACTTTTCAAGAATCTCAATTATATGAGTCTGCGGAGGCAGAACTAATTGCATCTTGAAATTAATCTGTGGAGTCCCTGGTGCTCTCTGAGCTTGTTTTCTTGCAGATGTTTCATTATCCAAACTAGGTAACATAATCAGTGCTAGCTCTGGTACATAAAAATAATCACCCAAACATTCACACTGCACTTATTTTAGGACTGACAAATATTAAAAGCTTACCACACTATTTGATCTCGATGACTTTTTTCTTGAAGTAGTTAAAAATGAAGAGCCAGGCACCTAGAAGAGAAGAAACAATGAAAGTTAGTGTAGCTTTAAAATACTAGGGCCAAGATATGAAAGAAAGAATGAAGAAGCACTAAAATTAATTATATACTCAGCATTCTGAAGTTGGCTTTTACAAAGAGATTTTTACAATAGGTTTATACACAGAATTGAAGTCTATTTTTTATTATCTTGCTTCCCGTAGATTTCAGCAATAAATCTTCAGGGTACAGCAATCCTCCATCATAAATAAAACATAGTGTGATTATATACACAAGAACCCACTTATATTTCTTTGTGTAAGACTAAGAAGTTAGGCATTTTATTATTAACAAAAACAGTTTCAGAATGTATAGCATCTTGCCAAATGCAGGGAATGATAGCTAAAATGCTACAATCTCTTCTATGAGATGTTCTCATTGCATAGCTCACTGCGTTTGAAAACACTAACTAGGTTAAGAAACTTTTCCGAGCCACATCTTACAGTAGCATCTCCACACAAGAGCACATGAAAAAGGAGGTGGGGTAAGGTGGATATTATAATTTTTCAAGTTCCACATTACTATATAACACTTGACATAATAAAAATACTGTTTTCACATATCATTCATTTCAATAACCTGTTCCAAATTTTTAGTATCAAGTTAGTAATAAATGTGTAAGACAAGCAGTTTCTATTATTAATCATTGCATATACAAAATGCTCACCTTATGTAAAAGTTGAATATCACAAGCTGTTTGCCAAAGTACACTTAGTGCCTGGTAAAACTTTTTATCTGGAGGTTTTGCAACAAAAACCTGACAAAGGCAGAAGCATTATATTTACATTATATTTCTGATTTTATTATGAAAATCCTGAATGAACACTTGAAAGCCTCAGTGAGGCAAGAATCAAGGTATGCAAGACAACTTGTTGGAGATTATGTCGGATGTACCATATGTTGCTTTTGTGTAGGTGTGTGTGCCTGAAAGTTATTATTGACTCTTGGCAATTGCCCATACAAGTCCTGTAGTATTCTTGGCAATAGGTGATAAATGAACTTTATTTTTTGGTAATATTTTCCTATCTTCTTTCTTATAGAAATCAATCACAGTTCTAAAACTACAAAAACTTGTGTAGAGTATAATAGTCTAATGCAATGGTGGCTAACCTTTTGGGGCTCCCATGCTGAAAACTGCATGCGTGCTTGCGTGCCAGCACCCAGAAGGCAATGTGTGTGGGAGGCCCACATGCCCCCTGCACATGTGCGCGTGAGCCCCCCACCACATATCTCTGTGTATGCGCACGAGACCTCTGCGTGCCCTGCACATTTTTGTGCATTCACATGTACCTCCCCCCGTCCCTCCATGCATGAACACCAGATACCCAACAATCAGCTGTCGGATGAGCCACACACACGCATGCAGAGTGGGGCTCTTCCGGGAAACCTCTTGCGTGCCAGCAGAAGATTCTCAACCCATCTCACAGGATTATTGTGGGGAAAATAGGAGGAAGAAAGAATATTATGTATGTTCACTGCCTTGATTAATTTATAAAAATAAAAAGTGGAATATAAATTAAATCTCAAAGTTGATGTATTAGCAAATTTTTATACAAACCTTGTACATTCTTTCACTGACAAACAAGTTTAATTCTATTCTTCCATAGTTGTATATAGAGCTGCATTCATATAAAAAATAAGTATATCTCCAAATAAAACTCCGTTCATCTTTTGTGGGGACAATTCCAACCACTTTTAGAGGAACATCTGTTTTTAAAGTGAATCAAGATATTTGAAAATTAAAATAGCCGCAATACAGTAATCTAATATTAAATTAAAAATTACTATAAGCATATGAGTTAGCTTCAGCAATATAACTATTAGCTTCGGGACTTTCATCTTGCAAGTTATGCTTTTTTTCATGAAAGCCCACCTCTTAATCAAAGGCCCTATTAGAGATTGAATTGGCAAGCAGAAATAGCATCGCTTTCATTGCTTATTTTATGTTTATGGACATCCTTCAAATTTTATTAACATCAAAAAAAGTTATGTAATCTTGCTTTAGCATGGTTTTTTTAAAATAAAGTCTTAATACCTTTCTGCTTCAGAATTTTAAAAATATATTTAGGACTAATTTAACAAATGCCACTTTACTCTGCATGTTATAATTTTTACATTGAAGTGATCCAATTAAACAATTCTGTCTGAATGGGAGCTACCTCAAATTCAGAAGATCAAGAAAAAGTGAATATACAATTTAAATTTACAATATATATACATGTATGATAATTTACCTGATGTCCAAGGAACTTCGAAGATTCTCAGGTTGTTAAAAAGTGTTTCAGAACATAATTCACCCTTCAACAATGCATATGGATTACCATCCAATTTTATGAAGTTGGAATGCACCACTTCCAATTGGTTTTCAAATTCTTTCTTTAGAGACTAAATACAAGCATACAACTAGAGGTTAACCAAAACATCTGAAATAGCCTTTCTCTGGGCTATTCTCTTCATGTCAATTACTTTCTGCTTAAACTGTTGCTGTCTCTTCAACTATCACTCAGATTGACCATTGGATGTCATAATCCAGAAATATCAGAAGGTTTTCTAGCCTTGCTTTAAGATGAAAGTGCAGGAATTTATAATGGGAATAAGACAATACCTACCTCTAAATTAGGAAGAAATGATTTATTACTCTCCAGAGCTATGACGTGGGCTCCAGTATTAAGCAGTTTTCGAGTCAACACTCCAGGACCTAAAAATAGCCATTGTTTAAAACTCTATTCTAGAATTTATTTAAAAAGCTCTATTTTTAAGAGAAATATCAATCAAAACATTCTAACTGAAAATTGAAAATATGCATGTTTATCTATAAAGACACATCAGGTACTGCCTAATCCTAAAAGGAGGGAAGAAACAAATATTGTTCAGCTGCCATGGTTTGAAAAAAAACAACCATGATCAAGAAAGAGGTAACACTATTTAAAGTGCCATTTGCCATTATATTCCTCCAAGTGGTGACTCCCAATTCAATCTGCTATCAGAGAAATAGCTTTAGTGCCTGTGTTATCCCAGATGTGTATGTGTTCCTGAAACCCCAAAATTATCTTCTTTTAAAAAAGACAGTCTGACAACGACTGAAATTCTATGAAATAGCCAAATCCCACTCGCTCTCCATTCTTTTGCATGAAAGCTAGCAAGATATAGCAGTTTCATGGTATTTCAAATTTTTCATTTTAATTTTTAGTGGACGCAACAATATCTGAAAAGATTGCTGGGTGTTTTTTATGTAACTGAAGGAGCAATAGAAACAGCTTTTCCAACATGGATAATTTTCTTCCTCTGTTGTACAGTATTTTACTAAATAATATTTTTATGCAAGTCAGTTCATGAGACCTGTCAGAACAGGTTTCAAGTGACTTATAAAAAAGAACATTGCCTTTTCAATAATTGCATAATGATGCAAGCCACTTAAAATACAGTACAAAAAGGTTAAGACAAAAATGTATCAGTTAAACTTATCCATTTATTTATGGACAGAGATCACCTTCAACTCAATGAGAGTTATGTTCAAGTGAAGCTGTTGTAAGATTGTAAAGTTACACAGAGGATATGATTCAAGAAGTGCACAATATGAATTTTCAGTAATATAAAATTATTAGTTTAAAAATTAGAATCTGTGAAGTTCTTGATCTTCTCAACTTGGTTGTTTGTGTTCATTACCCATCAGTGCTTCAGTGATAATGTTTTCTAGTTGGCGAATGATATGTTTGCAAGCCAACAAGTTCAAGAGAGCACCAAGGACACCACAGTCCTATTCCGCGCTACGGTACATATATTTTCTTCTATTGAAAAACATAATCTACGGCACACCGATTGCTATTGCAGCACAATGGGGATGGATGCCAAAGCTACCAAGCAGTACCAAGCACCTAGAAGTCACCCTTTCTCTAATATTGCAGCAAATCTGGTGAATTCCTCCTCGCAGCTTAATGTCAACTTTATTGTCATCACATCACCTCCGAGGTCACATGCTTAACTTTTACCTTTTAAAAAGGGTCCCCTTAAGTAACGCTCACCTGCCTCGAATTCTAGAAGGTAGGTTTTGGACTGCTCCAAATTTCGTCCCCTCGTCAGCTGGGAGGCCACTTTACGCGCTGACAGGGGGCAGGCGAGAAACCTTCGATCTGAGGTCGAATCCCGCTCTGCGTTTGCGACCATTTCGGCGATTTCACCTTTCAGAGAATCGTTTTTTTCCAGGTTGTGGAGTCCGAGTCTTACACTCTGACCCTTCAGGCCCCGCACCGAGGAGCGTAAAGTCGAGGCGGCCAGGGTCAACTGCCGTCCCCCGAAGAGAGGACAAATCGACGCAACGAAAGTCATCTTCGCGCTTTAGCGCTGATTTCTTTTTTTCTTTTTCTTTTTAAACAAGGCGAGGGCCAGCCCTCACGTGGCGACCTTGCAGAACTCGACAGCGAGCGCAGTTTCCACCCGGACAATTTCAGCGTCGGAGCGCCACCGGCGGTTCTGTTTCCTCCGAGCGTTAACGAGCTGTCGCCGGGGTTGACGTTCTAGCCTTCCGTTTTCATGGCACGGACCCCTCTAGGCGTATGGTACTCGGTGGCGCACACCTTTGGCTTCTGACGCTGCACCCGGGAGTCTCCCGGCGAGTGTCTCTGGTTTCTTTGCGTCCCGTTCCTTCTCTCCGGCTTCCCGATTTGGCTCTGCCGGAGCGAGGGGCTGCCTGGAACTCTGGAGAAGGTGGCTGCAGGCTGAGGTGAGAGAAGGAAAGCGACGAGGCTACTCTCCCTAGTTTACCGCAGCCCCGGGCGGGCGAGCTGGGTGGGCAAGAGTGAGGTCGTGGTTCAGCTGCGTGCTGCATTTCAAGTCTTGGTGAAGTCGAGAGCTGGTCCCGACCGTAAAGGGGAAGCGACAAACCGGGTCGGATCGTTAAGCATGGTCGGGGATGGCACGGGAATCTCCTTCGCCGCTTGGGCGGAGGGGAAGCTTATTATCAGCCCGGGCAAGGACTAGGAAGAGCCGCCGGATGTTTTCATCAGAAGAAAACATTAAAGGTTGGACGTGTCGGATTCCGGTCTTGTTAACCTTCTGCCCCTCTGCTTCTGCCTTGTCGGTCTGGTATTCATAGTGGGTCAAGGCAGTCGCGACCACCTCGCGTATCAACATAGATTTCCTGTTTGGGTTGGCGGGAGAGAAAGAGAGAGAGAGAGAAACTGTTGATTTTTTTCTCTCTCCCAAGTAATCAGAGTAAGGGGCAATCCACTCTGAAGCCCAGCTAAGGCGACTACCTTCTTTATTATACTTGTGACTCATTCTTTTCTCCAGAGGTCACAGGGATGGCTGTTGTGGGGGTTGTTATCCCCAGATGAGTACACTATGTCTCCTGGGGGTGGGGGAGAGGACTGGATTAGATAATCTTAGTGGTCTTTTCCAACCCTATAGTTTTATGAGCCTATGTGTGATAACCTGCTAGTGTACAAAATTGGATTACATATTAATGGTTGCTTTTTCTGAATGGTTGCTTATTCTGCGGCTTATTTAACCGATTTTCAAAAGGTACGCAGAAAATACAGGTGCCTATTTTAATGAAAGATACATGAAGAAGAAAACAAGCCTGAGGTTTGAAGGAGATACACACACACACACACACACACACACACACACACACACACACACACATAGAGTTGACATTGTTCAAATGCAGTGTGCACACTATTGTACTGGGGTACTTCTGCATGAATCATTATTTGAAAACATGAACAACATAAGGGATAGTAACAGAGACAGTCTGAGTACAGACAGAGTAACAGTCCTGAATTATACGTTCATTTCCTATCTTTTGGGAAATGAAGTATTAATAGAGTTCACAAAAAAAATCTTAAGCCAAAAGGCAGTTTGCTACTTTGTAACTCAGAATGTCATGGGAACCCAGGCAGTGTTTTCGGTTTATGATGCATTATGCATTATGATGTATTGATCCAGCCAGTTGATTAATTTAGTAAACCATAGTAGACTCAATCATGGTTTAGTGTTTTTTGCAAAAAAGGTTTATATATGTAGACCTTCCTTTGTGCAGGCTTTCTCAAAGATCCAGAGAAGTTCAGGCTACTTCCCGTTTTTAAAATTAAAATAAGGCACCAAGAAAAGGTGAGCATAATTTGAATATTTTTGAAATAAAAAAATAGATACCGATTTATGGAACTACAAATGCCCTTCTACTCTTTTCTCACTTATCTTACCTTTGGGTCTAGCACAAAAACAAAAAACATTGATAGAAAACGAACTTCCTCTTGTATCAATTTGTACAAATTTGTACAAATGCTATGGTTTATTGGAAGGCAGGCGGAGTTTTTAATTTTTTTTTCTACTAACCTCCACTACATTGTAAATTTTGTACCTTAGTAAAAGGCTGCTTCAATTGCCATGAAAATTATTCACAATCCTGTATTACTCACATTGAGGTTTTCTTTTGTTGGCATTTTCTTCTTTGCTAGGTCAATTTTAAAGTTAATTAAAACCAGAAAAGTTTGTAGAGTGGCATTGCTAAATGGATAAATCATTTGTGAATATTGTATTTGTCTTCATAGTTTGTTGTAAAAGTTTGAAGATTGTATCATATCACTTGTATAAATATGCCAAATATTTGACATAGATCTTGGGTTTTTTTAATTGAAGCTTTCACATTTGATTAAGAAAGAAGTTTAATTTCAGAATTGGCAATAATCTTGAGGTAGAGTATGATATGTGTCTTGGTCTTGTATGATATATATGTATTTAAGGTGTATCTGATGGCTGGAGTTAACAGATTCATTTTGTTCATAATTAAGATATTTGTTAAAGGGGAATCCAGAAATGGATTATTACTTGTGAATAGGATTTACAGTGGTTGACCTCATGTTCCTTTTTTATTTATTCTATCTTTACAGTGAAGCAAATTTTGTGTTCATTCTATTGCATAGGGTATATTATTGCATGTTGCAGTATTTTACTATCTCATTATTAAAACTGTAGTAAAGAATTGTTAGGTTTTGGAAGAAGGCAGAGCCTCCTCACTGATGGACCATAGATTGCGGCTCTCTGCGGTTATGGTCCGTGCTCTTTTGTTGGAGAGCCGTGATTATTACAATTAGGGGCTGAAGCTGCCTTGGAGGGGTGGCGGAGTAAGGGGAAACCACAAGCCAGGTTGAGGGGAGCCTCATCTCCCCCCCTGGGCTTGGTCTTTTTCCCCCTGAAGACGACTGCGACGGTGGTTTAAAATGGCCACCCTGAAGAGGAGGACTCAGCTGGATTAAGATTTGTGCAGGAGGGAAGAAAGAGGTGAATAACATCTGAACCGGGACAACTGGGCAATACAACTAAACAAAAGTACCCCGGATTAAGGTAACATGGAATTTTTAAGAAAAGAAAAGTGAGCGGCGAAATTACAAAGGGACAGAGGAAAAAAAAGAAAATATTTTTGACAGCTAAGTGGGGCTTCAAACCAGGAAAGGAAGAAGCTGGAACTAAAGATTTAACTAAATTGGACTAAAATATTTTGGGAATAAACAGGCATAAAATAAAGCTGGACTTAAGATTGTCAAAAAATAATAATAATAAAGTTTACAAATTAGAGACTGGACTGTGCTGGAATATTGAGGTTCGAAAAACCCTAAATAAAAAAATAGGGGGAAAAGGTGAAGACTTTGTATAATGGAGAATGCCACCTTTTGACAAAAACTTGAGCTCAAACAAAAGGGAAAGCATCCTGTTTCTGAATGAACTTGTGCGGATATAACATTAAAGAAATATTGAAACAAAGTAAGAATCTTAGAAAGTGAAAGCAGAACCAGAATAAAGAAAAAAGCAAGGAAAGACTGACTGTGAGATTGATTGATGTTTTTGGTATAGACCCTTGGCTAGAATAACTGAGAACTTTAGAAAATTGAAAGAAGAAAGAAGGAAAGTAAAAGTGGTTTTTTTTTGTGGACTTTAACAATCATAAAATACAAGAGTGTGTAATGATGATATCTCTTCGGGAATTAAAAATGGAACTTAAAAATATGAGAGAATTACTATAGGAAAGAGGCGAATCACTTTGCTCTGTGTTAGAAAAAAATGGAAATGGCGATTGAAGAACAAGAAGAAAGAGCTTCAGAGGAGGAAGAGTCGATTCAAGGAGAAGACATTTTAAATAGACAATTAACACAAAGAACACTACAAAGAAGTGGAGAAAGAAGGAAGATTAAAAAGTTGAAATTTAAGAAGGCAATAAAAAGGGGGAATACTTGTGAAGTCAGGAAAGGCAGAAAGACCCAGCAGAAAAGGGGAAAGGAAGATATTAAGAAAGAGAGGGATATAAACTGGAATGAGAAAAGATATGGGGAAAAGAGGGGGAGGAGAAGCAGTAAGAAACAGGTGCATGAAATAAAGAAATACGGAAATAGTAAAATGTTGAAAAATTGTTTTTTCAGAGATAATGGTTGATGAATTAAAAAGGGGATTCTGCAGGGTGACAAGGGGTAATAAGAATATTTCTGCAATTAAAAATATTTAGAAAATAGGGTAATATAGATACTGATAACTCCTATTAAAAATCAAGGGGGAAAAATATGCTGCGGAATCCAAATGAAAAGATGTAATGATTGTTATTGTAACTTCTTTTATATTCTGAAGAAAATGGATTTAAGTTAAATCCATTTCATCAAAACAGAAATCTGTTATGTAACAAGATAGCCTCCTTAAAAGAAAGAATTTCATACCTTGGCATTTTTACAAAGACTTGCCCTTCTCACATTATCATGATCAAGTTATGTGTTTTCAGTTGCTGGGATATGAGTGATCCTTAATGCTTTGCATTCTTTCTTTCTTTTCTTTAGATAGGTTATTTATTTAGAAAGGGTTTTGCTTTCTGAAAGAAGTCAGTAAAGTTACAGTAATTTATGAAGACTAAAGATTATATCATTTTAATAAATCAAAAAGGATTGGTACTATGTTCCACTTATTCTGATCTTATAGCAGATTTCTAACCAAGGCATTTATTATTTTAATGTATTAACATCTATATTTCTTACTTTTTTGGTAGATAGAACTGATGCTAGATAAAGCTATTGAGAAAATTCAGATTTTTTTTAATATAAAGAAGCACAAACATCTTATTTTTACAGAAGGAAATTGGAATTTTTAATAATCATAAAAATATTCTCTTGGTAATTAAAAATACTGATAAACGGGTAGTAATGTATAAATCTTTTTGGCAGTAGATGAAATTGGAGGATAATTCAGAATGTTTCATTTTAAAACAAAGTATTAACTTCTTTAAACTAATACTAGCAAATGTAGTGTTATGTTTGCAAAATACAAAATATTGATTGAAATAAAAGGTGGGAACTGTGAAGGTTGAGAAGTCCCTGAAGCCTGCCAAGAACTAAATTGCAAGGTTAGTTGCTGTCCATCTGCAAGTTATGAATGCACCTACTAGGATTCACAGTTGAGTACATATCTGTAATAATGTTGTAGAAGATTATGTATCTTAAATCAGGCCCCAGTCCACATGTTGGAAATCAGAACTGTAAAGCCATATTTATAGAATCAATAGGGAATCCAAATTGAACCAGTCTCAGGAACATATTCTTCATCCCTTAATTCATCACATTCAACAAAAGTGACCGACATCCTTTCTAGATCATTGGTTCCCCTGACAGACTACCCTTAAAATGCCTTTTCCCAACTCTTAAGATTTTTTTTCCATATTCATTTGGAGTCATCTTGTATTTAAAACTTGTTACTCCATGTTCATTATTTAGATTTTAACTCTCTACTTTGCTACATTATTTTTTCAAATAGAGTGCTACCCATAGCTCCCTTTCTGCTCACCTTTTATACAGGAGTTCCAAGTGGTATACATAGGGCATCCTTTTCCATTTTTTCCCACAACAACCACCCTGTGAGGTAGGCCCTTTAAAGATGCTGTTGGCCATGGCGCCTCTGGCATGAGTATTAGGACCAGGCTATCACTTTCTTGCTGTTTCAGAATTCTGTGGGGATATGGAGATATATGTTTGCTTTAAATTTTGTGAGCCACTTTTAAGGTTTGCTGGAGCAATACAACAAGGCAAAAATCAAGTAAATAATTAAATACATAAATAATAACTTTCAAATTAGAGTAAAAAAAGTAAGAGAACCCTTTATCCACTAAAAGATCCCATTGATAGAAGAAGAAAGGAGATATCTTTCATAATTCACCACCACCACCATTTATAGTACTCCACCTTCCTCTTGTCATTGTCTATGACAGATTTTACATTGGAAGGGTAAGAAGTAAAAGAATAGAAGAGGAAATTAGTGTAAAGTTGAATGCATTCTTCCATTGTAGGTGCACAAGCAGAAAAAAGAAGGGCGAGATTTAGCCAATAAAACATGGCTAATTAGGTGGTTTCACTTACAAGCCAACATTTCTAATGAAGTAATTAAAGGAGTTTTAATGTAGATTAATAAAAATAAACTAATGTTAGTGCCCAGGGTTATTTGGATAGGGAGATAGGCAACAAATACATAAATACATGCTGTTTTAAACAAAAAACAATCTACATTTTGGTTCAGTCATCAGTGCAGCAAACAAAAGCATGCTTCTGCCTTATTTATTATAGAAAATTAGAGCTGGATATGTCAGAAGAAAGAAAAGTTAGTGGGAATGGGATAGCTAAGAAGGAAAGAAAGTCGAGAATAAATAGGTACTGAATGAATGTAGATTGATGTCAGAGTGAGTGACCAGAATGCTAGAAATATATTGAGGCAGTTTAGTTAATAGAGAAGAATGAATTGCAAAACTTTTCCTCCTGGTCACTCACTGGCAGGATTTAAATCCTAAGCCTTCTCTTCTGACTCTTCCATGTTAATAGACTTCTGGTCATTATTTTCCCAGCCTTGAGATTGGGAGATACCTGTTCAATCTTTACATAGCCAGTTTCAATTGACTAGATCAGCACTGGTTGCCCCTTTTCCAGCTTACGCACTTATATATATGAAGGAACAGTGAATTAATTGAGAGGAAACGGAAGAGGGAAAAAGCCAAGGCTAGACGGAGTCAGTGAGATTCTCAAAAAGGAGGTAAGAAATTTAAAGAACAAATGACAGTATATTAAATGATTTATAAGGAACAAAAAGTTGAGGAGATGATACCAGCGTAAAATTTCCACTCTTTTGTCTCTTGAATGATTTCTCTGTTAAAATTAATTAGAATTTGTATATTCTTTGAAAGAAACAGATTAACTGAAATAAAGTCAAGTACAGTTGATCCTCTTTTAGTGACTGCCTTGTGTAACAACAATTTACAGTTATGACAGTAATGAAGAAATAACTTTGCAAGGAATCCTTGCATTTATGACTCTCTCAAGTCCATAAAGCAAAGGATAGTTGAAGTAAGATTATAAGCACAGTCACGGTTTCACTTAGTGACTGCTTTGTTTAACAATCAAGTTGATGGTCCCATTTGTGGTCGATAAACAAAGGACTACCTTTTAGAAGAAATTTCATTTGCTGTGGCAGAAAATGATTTGTTGACTGACACTGTACATTGCAGCTTTCCAAATTCAATTTAACAAAAGTCAAACACAGCAAAAATAAGCAGTAATTCCACGAATCTGGCTTTAAAATTTAATTGATTTTCTAAAAGGAAATGAAGAAATAATTGTTGACATTTATTTAAGAAAAAATAACTTTAGTCTTTCTCCTGGAGTAATTGTTAAAGCTTAAAAAATAACCTATACTTGGAAAGGTGTTTAATTCTACTTACATATAGAAATATGTAATTATAAGCTACATGCGCAACAGGTTGCAGTGTAATACAAATACTATTAGATAAATAAGTTAATATGTTTATTTCTCAAATAACTGAACATTTCCCTTTTTACATTTCTCTTTAAACAAGAGAATGCCTATTTTAACACCTGTTCTTTCTTTTCGCTGCTTTGTCTACTTCCTTCCTCATTTTGATTGCTAATACCTGGAAACCTTTTTTGCCACCATATATGGAAGCACGCAGGGATAGGAGAAGAGTGGATAAATCACATCACAGAGGGAACTAATATTTCCATTCTAATTCAGCTACATATTTACAAGAATGTATGCAGAAGTAACTCCAAGTCAGAAGCAACTCTAAATAGCAACTAATAGCAATTACTATTAGTGATAGTAATAGTCTTATATGAAAATAATTCCTGTATTCAAACATCATATGCAGTTCAGTTTATTATTTTGACTAGCTAATAATTGGCCGTAAAAATATACCTCAGGTTATGAATCAAAATTTTGATTAAAATTTTCACACATCTCAGTGTTTTTCCTGAAGTTTCCCCACAGAACAGTCTTTAAAGATATGCTACTAGCCTTGGTACGCAACTCACAGAGGCATAAGCTTCTGATACTTTTTGTTCATTTTTCTTCTAAACTATATATATCATAGTGTAACATTTTCACCAATACTGAACAAGAGTTAAGATTTTAGTCATTGGATGTTGGATAATGTTAGACTGCAGACTTCTGTAGAGTCTGGAACTGTGGTTTTCATAAAAAAAAAATGCAGCACATTTAGAACGTAATTTTTTTGAAAGCATTTGATAAGAGTCAATGCTATTTGGATCTATCTTTCATACTACAGGTAGTCTTTGATGTACAACTATTCATTTAGTGTCCATTTGAAGTTACAGTGGCACTGAAAAATGTGACTTACGACAGTTTTTCACATTTATGATCGTTGCAGCATCTCCATGGTCACATGATCAAAATTTGTGTGCTTGGCAACTGGCATGTATTTATGATATGAACACAGAACATAAAATGACAAACTTTTGTCAAATTAAACTTACTTTTAGATAGGTTGCTTATAAAGTATGAATAGCAATAGCAACAGCACTTAGACTTAGATACCGCTTCACAGTGCTTTTACAGCCCTCTCTAAGCTTTAAGGTTTGCAGAGTTAGCATATTACCCCCAACAATCTGGGTCCTCATTTTACCCACCTCAGAAGGATGGAAGGCTGAGTCAGCCTTGAGCCTGGTGGGATTCGATCTGCCAAATTGCAGGCAACTGACAGGCAGCAGAAGTAGCCTGCAGTACTGCACTCTAACCACTGAACCATCCCAGCTCTTAATACAGCCAAATCTCAGCTTTTAGGGTATATGTATTCATAACAAAGAATATCTCACAACTAGGAAGGAGAAAATGTTTTTTTTTTACTTCACAAGTTCTAAGGTCTTGGAATTATTAAAATCACCTTTACCAAAGTTAAAAAAAGAAAGAAATTCAAGTAGTCACTAGGCAATCCATAACCCCTTGGATCAGCAGTCGCCAACCAGTGAGCTGCAGCCTACTGGTGGGCCATGAGAAAAATTTGCTGGGCCACAGAGATATCTCACCCCCAGAGTACCCCCACAAAGCAATCCAGGCTGTGCAGAAACACAAGGCTGCACCGCCCACATGGCCCTTGGGAACCCGCCCTGCCCACTCCTTACCCGGTAAACTTGCCTGCTAAATTTTTCCGACCATCATCTGCCTGCTAAATTTTTCTGACCATCGTCTGTTCTGCTGTGCCGGGAGATTTAGATTAGCTAGGAAGCAGGAAATGGTTGGATTTCTTGCTTTCTAGCTAGTCTTTAGATCTTCAGCTCTGCTTCCCTTAGGACTGAAGATTTGTTTGCAAGCAAATTCAGTGCAGACTCATGGCAAGCAAATTTGAGAGACTGAGCTAGCCGATGGCAGATAGATAGATCACTGAATGATTCTGTGATTCTGTGAGCAACTCAATCTGCCTGCCTGTTTTGCCTGAATTTGGGTAAAGGTTGCTCTTTTTTTTAAATAAAAAATTCAATATTTACATGCATAGTGTGTTGTGAGTTAATTTTGTGAGTTTGCTTGCTAGTAAATTTAATGAGTTTGCTTGCAAGCAAATTTTATGTGACAGACTGAGCTAGCCAATGGCAGATAGATAGATCTCTGAATGAATCTGTTATTCTGTGAGCAACTCAATCTGCCTGCTTTGCCTGATTTTGGGTAAAAGTTGCTCTTTTTTATAAAAAATTCAATATTTATATAAATATTTATAATATTTACATACAAGCCATGCCCAGCCAGTCACATGACCAAGCCACATCCACAAATTAGGCCAAGCCCACAGAACTAGTTAGTAGTCCCTGGGATCTAAAATTATGAGTTTGGTGGTCCCTGAGGTCCAAAAGGTTGGCGACCCCTGCCTTGGATCATCTTTTCAGAAATATTTTCTGTCAAGATTCTTTAATGCCTTCACAGTGACAGAACTTCTAATTTCCTGCCTTCAGTAGAAATGCTGAGATACATTCAGAGACCTATGTGCCTTGAAAATAGGCCATATTAAACTGTGTAACAGAGTCAAACATCAGCACAGTAAATGTTTTATGATTTTTGTAATACATCATAAACTGTTTTATAATGTTTGTGTCATAACTTGTTTTATAAAATTTGCCAAATTTCAATTCCATGGGAGTCATGGGCCTGCATTTTTGGACACATTCTGTAACTTAGCCCATTTGAGATATCTTAGTTGGAAAGGTTTTGCCTTTTGGTGTACTGTTTGCCTATTAAATCAGAGTTTAGCATATTGATGAGAGTCCAATACCACAAACAATGTTATGATTATATTACAAACAACTGTTTGAATGGATAAATTACTTTTTTGCCATGTTAATTGGAACTTGCAGTATCCATATTTTCAAGCGGTATATTTCATAAGCTACCTAAGGTATCTTGAACAGCAGATTTAACAAGGCACTATTTGTTCAGTAGATAATACTTGTTTCCTTGGCTAATGAGGAATTACTGGGAAGGAAGATAATATAGAAAAAGAAGAAGAAAAATAAGATTAAATAAGTCTTGGTACAAGAACTAATAGATATTGAACATGTCCAGTTAGAAGCAGTATTTTTAAAGAATACCAAAAATTGGCATGAAGTTATTGAATTAAATATAAATAGAAAGTATCATATGCGGTAAATAATTTTTTAAAAAAGCATTTTGTCTTCTCAGTCTGAATACTTAGGTAGGTAAAAAAATATTACTACAAAATAATTATCAGAATAACTCAATGAAGTAATGAAATTGATAATTGGCTTAGCATTTCATTGTTGATTAGAAGTTTCCAAAATTGGTATTTTCCCAAGAAACTTTACTGAATACTGTATACTTCTTGCTTCTTTGATCTTATCCAGCAATGTGGGACTTGATAGTTAATTTTTGTCTTGAAAACTATAACAGAAACGTCTAACCTGCATTTATAGTGTGATCATTAAGACAGAATCTCTTTGAAACATTTTTCCCTAAGTTACCTTCCATCTCTTGATTGTTTATGTCAACTTTCCATTATTTTCCCAGCTTCCCACAGTGTCTCACTTTGTGTATGTTGCAATAATGTTAACGTTTTATAACTATACTGGCCTACCTTGTCTGGGCTTGGCAGCTAAGCAGGATGTGGCCTGGTTGCTACTTAGATGAGAAATCCATCAGGAAATGCCAGAGCTGTAGACTAGGCAAGGAAGTTGGGGAAAAAATTGCAGAACAAGGCAGTGACAAACCACTTCTGTATTATTGCCAGGAAAACAACGTGGACATGTCTATGCAATCATCAGGAGCCAAATCTGACTCAAGTAACTTTACCTTTTATGACTCAAAAAGATGCATAGTTACACAACTTGGAAGAAACCAATAGCAAACCCATTTTGTCTTTTTGCTCAGAAAACATATGGAATATCTATGAAGTTACCAAGACTTGAGCTGAACTCAAAGGAAACTTGATTTAACATCAGCAGGTAATTTAGCTCTTATTACTGTACTCTCCTGTTTCTGAACTTAAAAGGTTGGGAATTTAATTTGATAGGAGTCAATAAACAATATATGAACAATCTTCTCCTATTTAAAACTGGAAGTATTTTCACTATGAAATTAGTGACTTTAGTTTTAAAACAGTTCCAGTCAGACCCCTTATCATGGTGAAAATTATTTAACCTTCAAATTTATCATGTGTTCCATTATTTTAACCACCGATGCTCACTTATAAAGTCCTGTCAGATATCCTCTTTGAAAGGCAAATATTTAAGCATTTCTATTACTTTTTCCCCATTTCAGAAAGGACATGAAAGTTACATTATAAAAGATGTGGAGTTTAAGGTTTTACAAAGTGCAGATGGATAATTAATTACTTAATGTAAGAAATAGCAAGGCAATTATTCTAATTATAATGTAAGCTTTTCTTCATTTAAATATCTTGTTAAATATTAGATTCTTAGTTAGTGTTTGGGTTTTGCTAAATGCAACATTCTAACTTTTACAAATGCACATCTCTAGATATGAGTTTTAAGCCATTTTCTTTAAAATAACTATAATTTTTCAAGAAAGTGCTATTTTATATTTATAAAATCTGATGATTATATTTCACAACTATGAAATGCTACATATCTATAATGGTAGAAATCTCACTCCATTCTACAATCTTAACAAAGCTTGGTAGTAAAGATATATTATTAACAACTCCATTGTTTTGTTTTTAGTGCTGAGAATTATTTGGACAAAGTGGAAATAAAGGTCATTATAATGGATGATAGGGAATCTCCTACAAATGATCTTCATTTAAATTTACAAGATGTACTTTCTACTGACATACATGAAGAAAGGATCAAAACTTGCTTGGCTTCTTCTCCAGATGAAAATGAAAATCAGTGTAACAGTAGGAAGCATAATACACTGAAAAACTCTCAGAATGCAATGGGAAGAGTTGAACAGGACAGCATTAATAATAATGAGGACAGTGGAGACTATACACCCTGCTTCCAAGAAGATGAAAGTGATAGGCCATGTAAAAGTTTGAAATCAGATATGCCACAGAAGCTTGGTTCTGAAAAAAAGAATCCAAGAAAAACAAAAAGTCCTAGCAGGAAAGGCAAGTAGTTTCTTAAATACACCTGTATTGATGGTATAACTCTGCTCAATTTCCTTGAACTATTTTATATTTGTACATTCTGCTACACTTGGCAAAAATGCTTCACATTTTCTTTTAGAAATTTCTGTCTAAGCTTATAGAGGATTGATTGACTAAAGCAACAGTAACTTCAAAAACCAGATTTGCAGCTCCTCCTGCCTCCCAAGCTCATTCCCACATATCATTACAAGCTACCACCCAAATTCAATACTCATTATGCATCCTCCTCTTTTTCCAGTCAGATCCCACTCTCACTCAGGCCAGTAGATGTCTAAAACCTGATTACTATCAGGGCAAAGGTATGCAGAACCTTCCATTTGTCATGTGGAAGAGCAACTCCTTCATCATCACTCCACATACCCAATTTATCTTTATCAATAGAACCACCGTGTCTATGATCCTGATCTCAATCACTAGCCCTAAACTCAGTTGAATAAAAGGGCAGGTCCTCTTGTGGATAAACAGTGGGTTAAAGAATAGAAGAGAAAGAATAAAATTTCTCACAAAGGAGATATGTAGCTAGTTGGGTCTACCAGGGTTCTTCTACCTTAGGGTTGATGCTTTTTAATGTATTTATAAATTATCTGGAGGTGGACATGATTAATGAAATAGTCAGGTTTGCTGCTGCCATTAAATTATTCAGAATGATAAAACAATAAGGGTATGTGAAGATCTCCAAATGAATTTCTGCAAATTAGGGGAGCAGGCATCAAAATAGCAAATGTCATTCAGCAAGAACAAGTGTAAAGTGATGCTCATTTGTGTTAAAAATCCTAACTATTCCCACAAACTAATGAAACCAGAGCTAACAGTGGTAGATGAGGAAAGAGATTTGTGTATCCACTATAAAAAAAAAGATCAGTGTGTTAGGGATAATAAGAAACAATATTGAAAATAGAGGTGCTTGTATCACAATACTAGGTCTGCTTGATCCCTATCTAGTGCTTAGCTAACTACACATGCAGGGGCCAGACCCCAGTGTCTCCGCAGATAGGCCAAACCAGGTGAAAGTAGCTAACAGGTCTTCAACTACTGGTGAGATAGAGGATTTGTCTATGTGAAAGTCTGGCCCTGGCATATTGATTGGAGGAGACTGATCCACAGTTAAGGAGGTAAGTCCAGCAGACATTGTGGAGCACAAAGGCTTAGAAAGAATTCATTTTCCATTGTGACTTTTTGTGTCATATCTACGTTGTTCTTGGGAAACTGCCCATCTAGAATAACTTCAGGGGTTGAAAGAAGACAAAAGTTTCTGTCAGCAGTTCTATGTTTGTATCAAATTTGAAATTATCTGGGGTATTATATATTTTTCTGACATTACATTTTTTAAAAGAAAAAACAATTATTCCTCTTAACATTTCTGCAGCGAAACAAGAGAAAGCTGACTTTACAGCAGTATCTTATGTGCAAGGGGCAGATGGAAACAAGATAAATTCAAACCATCCTCTGAAAGAACCAGCTCAAACTTTACAATTCCTCTTCTCTCTTCTTCAAGGAGAATTAAAGCAAATGGATTCAAATGTGCTTCCCCTGTTCCTGCACCAGGTAGTAAGAAAATGTTGCTTACCTGATTTTTCATATTGTTGATGTTGATAGTGTTTATCATATTGAATGTGATTTTAAATATTGTCTTATTAGAATCTGAATATATTGCTCAGGACAGTTTATTCTATACCAGTGATGCCTAGCCTTTTCCGTACAGAGTGCCCAGTGCCCACGTGTTACCCAAACCCCAAAATGAAATGCGCGCCCCTACGCATGTGCCCCACTCCTGCGCATGTGTGTGCAGCCCTCACGCACACACACTGTCCCTTGCGCATGCTCTGCAGAGACCCAACGACCAGCTGGCCAGCAGGAGGTGCACGCACATGCACAATGGATTTGAACAACGGTTCACATGCCCACAGAGAGGGCACTGCGTGCCACCTGTGGCACACGTGCCATAGTTTCACTATCATGGTTCTATACTGAAGTTTTCAGTTTTATTCCCCATTACGTCTGTTAACAGACTCAAGTGGCAGATACCAGCTCTTATTGAATGCTAAAGAATTACTACACTTCCTAAGAAATCAGGCATAGGCAACCTGCTACTCCTGTGCACTTTCATTTGTGCTCTCCAGGCTCCCTGCCCTATTTGCTATTTTAAAAAAAGTTTTGTAATTAAATTAATAATAGCAGCTGGCATGTTGCAAAGTACCAAACTCTTGTATAATATTTATAATTAAGCTGAACAAAGATCCCACAGAGATAACAAAACATTCTCAGGGTTTAGTTCAAAATGTGATAAAATCGATATTTAACTATATCAATTTGGTGGCTTTTGTGTGAGTGAACTTTTTATACAATCTCACTGGTCCAAATATGTCTGTAGTTCAAAGTAATACCTGTATAATAAAAAAAGCAAAGTCTGCTGCATTAAAGGAAACAGCATATGGTTAGGTAGATGGGTGATACATAAGGCAGAGCTCTTCTGAATGCCCTTATTGACTATATCGTCTGCATTTTTTTTAGTGTGCCAGTTATCTTAATAGTTTTGTTTGGTTTTTCAAGCCTGTATAATTTTTTTTAATACATCATGAATTTTATATCTCCTTAGGCAGATATAAAATATAATAAAATATATTTTAAAAGTTTTTCCCTTTCTTTCTTTGCAGATTGCTGAAACTTATTTTCATGATGGAGAATGTATCCTTTTAAAAAAAACACAACATTGAATGTGGACTGATATCAAAATATAAACATAAAGCTATGGACTTTCAAGTTCAATACATTCTTCTTACACTTGTTCTTATTTTGATTTATTAATGTTGGGGGAGATATATACATACTAATTTTGTGAAATATATGTAGACATGGTATTCAAGAAGGCACAGTATAAAAATTCATTGTATGTTTAGAAAGTGTTTCATGTTTAATGATTTGATCCTCCTTTCATTGTGGTAGCAAGATTTTTTTGCTGCACTTCTTATCACCCTGTTTCTACTACTTCTGCAGAGTACAATACTTCCTGTTACATTTAAATTCACAGGCCAAATAATTTATCATTCTATACCCTTTTCTATATCTCAACAAATATATGTGTTTGATATGTATTCAAAGCCTTAATCTTGGAGATTTTTGTCAGGAAGGTTGCTGCATTGCACATACTCAAAAGTTTGTACCTCACCATCTCCTCACTTTATGACTCATAGCTATGTTTTAAGAGTCTTCTCTGCACTTCTTGGAAGAATAAAACTAAGGTCTTTATTCATTCCTGTTGACTCTTTCAGTTGAAAGTGGAACCAATGGCAATTCTTCACACCTAAAGGCTGTGACCTTAAATGCCTTAATCAATGGTTATGCTCATTTACAAAATGCGTCTTCTGCCTTCGGGTACCTGATAGAAGAGCATTATGAATTGCAAGATACATTTACAGGAGCTAAATGATCTTGTGACTGTTCCAGATCCTTACTATATATAAAACAACAAAGTCAGGAACCACCATAGCATTCTTATTCTACAGAATTTGCCATAATAATAAGAGCCATGATGGCACAGTGGTTAGAATGGAGTACTGCAGGCTTCTTCTGCTGACTGCCGGCTGCCAGCAGTTTGGTAGTTCAAATTTCATGTGACTCATGGTTGACTCAGCCTTCCATCCTTACAAGGTCCGTAAAATGAGCACTCAGATTGTTGGGGGCAATATGCTGACTCTGTAAAACCGCTTAGAGAGGGCTGTAAAGCACTGTGAAGCAGTGTATAAATCTTAAGTGCTATTGCCATTGCTATAATCAGTGTTATGACTAAGAAACCTTGTCTTCCTTTACTGTGCTTTCCTATGTGCCTAAACACCAGAACTATCACGATCTAATGTTTCAAGCCACATGCATATCCAAAGAAGAAGTAAATGTCAGTATTGCTGATCTAGGACTTGCAAAGTCTTATCAGCCATATCAGCTTCAAAGCCTAATCAACAACACTGGATAACTTGTCTGCACCCATATCACATTTTCCTCCTATCATAAAAGTGCTAGTCTGAAACCATATTTATAAGTGGCAGTCCGTGTCTGTATTTTCCTTTATTTTCCATTTAGATGAGAAAGCAATGGAGTTCATTCGGCTTGAACAATTGTATCACAAACAATTACTTGCAAATCTCTCTTCTCTTCAGCAGCAGTGGGGTAAGTGTGTCATATAGTGCAGGGGTCTCCAACCTTAGCAACTTTAAGGACTTGTGGACTTCAGGTCCATAAGTCTTAAAGTTGCTAAGGTTGGAGACCCCTGATATAGTGGAAAGTTGTATGTCAAGTAAAACTTGAGAAATGTCTTCATTTTCTATTATAGCACATTGATTACAGGGAGGTTATGAGGCCAGCAGGATAACTGCCTATATTGTGTTCTATGACTAGGACTTCATCTAAATCTTATTAATTAATGAGAAATTCTAATTAGACAGACAATACTCAATGCTCATGAGTTTTTGAGCACATTGAATGAACATTTACTGGGATGTGAAGAATCCCATACAATTTTCATAAAAGGCAGCATCATTTTTTTATTGTTCTGTTTTAATGATTAAAGACCTACTGTAATATTAGGTTTTTTTTAGAATTTATATTTCTGAAATATTAAATAGTTCATTTTTAACATAATGTCTTTTGTTAATAGAAACAAAATGGAAAGCAACAGAGTGCAGTGAGGTTCCAAATCTAAAGAATTCTTCTAAAGATCTGAATAACGAAGAGCTAGACAAACTTGCTGAATTTTGCACATCTCATCAAGAGTAAGTGATGAACATTATTTGTATGTAATAAAACTATACGGTACTAGTCAACATTTTTTCACCGTTCTACATGTGATAATCCCTCTACATCAAAAAGTTGTTCAGTGAATTCTTAATTTGGATATTTTTCACCCATGTAGCAGCAGCACTTCCCTGTAATAATACACTGTATATTGGTATTAAAATTATACAGTGTATACAAAATAGCTTGCCTTTTAGTGGCACTGACCAAAGGTATCCAAAGCAATAATAAATTAGTTTTCAGATTAAATATCTTTTTTTATTTTGCTTATCATATATTTGCAGACCATTGTTCTATTAAAAAAATAAAGATAAGGATAATCTCTAGTCAAGTCACTTCCTGGTTGTTACATCATTAGAACCATGTGGTTTTCTTGAGAATCGAAGAGAAGTAGCTTGCTACTGCCTTTCTGACTCTGACTTAGATTTTCTTTAACCTTGTGGTATACTCTACAGAACTGATTATAAGATGGCAAAACATAAGATACGACTGTTCAGAGCGGTAGAACCTTTCTGAAACATGGTGAGAATGATCTATGCATTTTAGAGAACAGAGTAAGCGGCTTTCTTGTGAGGTTTTAGAAGGCCTCAGAAGTCTTTCAAAGGGACAGGGCATAAATGCCATTCATTCAGGACTGCTGTAATTTCTAATGAAACCAAATGGTTATAACTAAAGGACTTTCTGTATATTGATAGTAGTTTTCAAGTCTAGAAATGCTGGCGTCCTTATGAAAGATATTGAACATTTGATTACAACTTTGTTAAAATATAAGCAGAAGCTCTTGGATTATAAAATCATCAATTGGAAGTGATTTTGGAGATCATCTACTGCAATGGTCGCCAACTGGTGGGCCATGGCCCACTGGTGACCTGTGAGAAAATTTTGATGGTCCGCAGAGAAATGTCCCCTCAAAGCAATTAATCCAGGCTGAGTGGGAACACAAGGCTGTGCCGCCCACATGGCCCACCCACCGGCCCCCACCCTTTGGCCAAGCGCAAACCTGCAAAAAGCAGTGCAGCCCTTGCTGGCTAGGACAAGGTAATGGTGCTGTTGCAGCAAGAGGGGCCGGCGGCACAGGCGGGCTGAAGCACTGATGGAGATGGTCAGAAGGTGCAGGAGCGCCGTGGTACTTGCATTTGCATGGCACTCCCGCACCTTCCAGCTTGCCTCTCCTGGCCTGGGCTCTTTCTCAATGACCGCGGGCTGTAGGGATGGCCCAGGCAGGAAAAGTACCAGCTGGTGGTGCTGGGAGGGGTGGAGTGGGCAAGTCTGCGCTCACCATCCAATTCAGAGGTTCAGAATGCGGCATCAGCGTTGGCGTCAGTTTTCTCGTCTTCCTCGGTGGTCTGTTCTGCCCCGCACCATGGCCCCAGCCATCACTGCCCGGAAAAGGCACAGGAAAAGCAAGCAGAAACACAGCTCTTGCTGGGGCAGAAGAGCTGAGATCGAGGAAGGCACAGGCAACAGAAGACGCAAGCTGCCTCCTTTGAAAAGCGCCACTTTCTGTTGCTTGAGCCTTCCCCAATCTCTGCTCTTTCTCCCCAGCAAGAGCTATGCTTCTGCTCGCTTTCTTTTCCTGTGCCTTCTCCAAGCAGCGATGGCTGGGGCTGTGGGGGGAGCAGCAGAGATGTCAGGGCTGCTCTCACCCCTCAGCAAGCCAGGCCTGGAAGAACACAAAGAATTGTGGGCGAGCACCAGAGAAATGTGTGTTGGAAATGCCAACACACGTTTCCAGCACGCTCTCCACTGTCCCGAAGTAGGATTGAGTGGGAGGAAGGGAGCAGGGGGAAGGATAGGAGGGAAGGAGAAGCCTGGCTGGGTTTCCTTTGGCATGGGGTGGGGGGGTGCCCAGACCAAAAGAGCGCTGAGGAAGATGGGCTCCTAATAACCAGCATGTTTGTGCAGGCAAGAGTTTTGAGCTTTTCTGGGATCAACACCCACACGTCAGCCTCCACACAGGGAGGGACCCTTCTCTGCTTGGAAGCAGCGGGAAAAACCTGGAGCTTAGCCTCAGGGAGTCCTCTTGTGTGGAGGCCAAAGAGGAGGGATGTTGCCTGGTTATTAGGAGCCCATCTTCCTCGGCACTTCCAGCCCAGTCCTCCTTCCCTCCCCCAACTCCAGGTAGCCACACCTGGCAAAGGAGGGAGAGGTTTCCTCTGACTCGGGGGAGATACAAAATGATAGGAGACCAGATTGGGGGAGGGGCTCTGCTTTTCTTCCATTTGTGGGGGAGCCAGTTCTTCCCCGTCCAGATCTTCCCAGCCTCCAGGCACCATGTGGCTTCTTTTGAATCCCAGCAGTATTAAATCCTCCCTCTTTCTCCTCAAAGGATGAGAGAGGCCCCTCCTTTCTTCGCTCTGCCCCACAGTTATGATTAAGCATTTACAATTTTGTTATAATTAAATAAGCGCATATATATATAAATTAATTAAATTTATATTTAATATAAAAATAAAATTTTTATATTAAATATTATCTTTTTTAAAAAAAATCGTATTAGTGGTCCTCGGGATTTAAAAGTATGAGTTTGGTGGTCCCTGTGGTCCAAAAAGTTGGCGACCCCTGATCTACTGTACTTCAAATTTTTTTCTTAAGATTACATTTAAATTTTTTGCAGCTAGATCAAACTTTACACTGCCAGAATGAAGCCACCTTCTTGCTTCGTCATTTGCCAAAAATAAGTCATTATTGATAGATATTTTTGGTAGTAGCTGATATGCTAGCACAGGGATGTCAAACTCAAGGCCCAGAGGCTGGATCCAGTGCATGGGGTGCTTAAATCAGGCCTGGAAACAACAAAGGACCAGCCCACAGTGCCTCTGCCAATGAAAACAGCTTTGGAAGGTGGACCAGGGGCCCCTGCAACCCACTTTTGGCTGTGACGGCCTCCTGCAATCCTCTGCCAGTGGGAGGGGTGTGGCCCCCTGAGGTCCATTTTCATTGGCGGAGAACTATCAAAGCAAACTAAAAACAAAACAAAAGGAGAAATGTTTCCCCTTTTACATATGAGCATGCAGAAATGGACAGGAAAGGAGAAAGGGAAATGGAAAGAAAAAGAAAAAGAATGGAAGATGGGAAGAGAACAAGGAAGGAAAAATAAAGAAAGAGAAGGAAGAAGAAAGGAGAATGTAGAGGGAATGAAATAGAAGGGAAGGAAGGGAGGGAGGGAGGGAGGAAGATTATAACGAAAGTGAGGGAGGGTCTCAGGAAAGTCCTGCATTAGAACTTGGCCACCATAGGTGCCCCCAAGCTGAGCCCTGTGTCACACCCATTCCTGGCCACGGCTACACTCCCTGCCCTCCAAGGTCAAATACAACCCTGATGTGGCCCACAATGAAATTGACTTTGATATCCCTGTGCTAGCAGATGGGCTGAGCTCTGTGTCTTTCCACATTCACACAGAATGTTGTTACCAGTAAGAGTCTCGACTTGAGTATACTGGTTTTACATTTAGGTATTCCAACCCTCAATCTCTTTTGCAAGAAAAGAAGGAATTGGGTATATTGATCTTAATTTTTTAGAAGAAGGCAAGTTTAGAAATAAATAAACAAGGAATCATGTGATTTAAATAGTGATAAGATCCAGCAACATGATTCTATTTAACATTCTTCTGATTTTAATTTTTCAGCAATTTTAAGACTTTTGGACTTCAACTCCCACAGTTCCTCCGCCAACGAAGTTGAAATCCACAAGTCTTAAAGTTGCCAAGGTTGGAGACCCCTGCACTAGATAACTCAAGCCAGACAGTATATTTGAAATTCGTTGCTATACTTGTGCCAATGTAGGAGCAGTGTTTTATAAACATTCTTGAATAGTGATGACATTGTTGGATTATAGAGCCCTACATTCAGTTATCATATCAGCATGTAACTTACTGTGTAATCCTTCTCTGTATCTCTCTGCTGATCCTGTTTCACTGACTTGCTTGAAAGAACTATAGTGAAAAGGAAACATACAAAGATATTAGAGTAAATGTGTAGGGTGGTGGCTAGAAGAAACTGTATTTTTTTGCACACGTCTGATAATGCAGCATTGGATTGCATTTTATATCACCTTGCCCACATTTCCATGAAGTCAACAAGTGTATGATATTTTGTCATTTATTGGCCATATATTTTTAATTTGTTCATAAAAACATGAATGGTATATAAAATACAAGAAAGAACTATAGTAAATGTTGCTGGAAAATTCTCTCCTGATCAAGATGCCAAAGCGTCTTGCTGTTTGTCAATGCACTGTACATATAGTCCTTGTTTAACACCTGCAATTGGGATAGGGTCCTCAGTTACTGAGTGAAACTGACATTAAGTGTGATATCATGTAATCACTTCACTCAACAACTGCAATTCATAGCACCCCCAGTTGCAGTTGTTAAGCTATCTTGCAAGTTGTTAAGCAAATGGCATCCTTGCTAAGCAGTGTGTACAGCCTCAGGAGGCTGTGGGAGGCCCATCACAGGCAGCGCATGATGGTCTCTTTGCTCAGGAGCTGAGAATCCTCCCTGTCAAAATCCAATTAAGATTTTCAACTCTTTAAACAGAGAGACCCTCACATGTGGCTTGTACCAGGCCTCCCCCATCCCCCCTGAGGCACCTTGTGCTCCTGAGCTGCCTCTCTGCTCTGGAATTAAATCTTCCCTGCCAAAATCCAAGCAGGATTTTCAGCCATTGAACAGGGAGACACTTGTGTGTGGCAGACCACCCAAGTGTGATGTCCCCCTTGGACAGTTCCTCAGATTTTTCCTTGGAGGTCTGCTTGAAAGAGGATGAGCTCATTTCTGGCACATTGGGAACTAGGTTAATTAATGACTCTGAATAGCCAGCTGAAAGAGATTTATTGGAGGCTTTGGCTAGGGACAGCTTGCAGGGGTGGATGGTCAGTGAAGAGGAGGAGGAGCTGCCTCCATGGTAGATCCGAAAGCACGCAGGGCAGAGAAAAGACAAGAGCAATTGAGATCTGCCAGATTACTCAGGAGAAGGCCCTGCCCATCTTGATTAGCTATTCCAGAAAACTATCACAGCAGGCAAAGGGAGGGGTTGCTGGAAATAATGTGTTGGATTTCTAACTGTGTTTGATCCTCTTTCTTCCTGTTTGACTTTGTGCCTTGGAGACTCTGAACTTCTCTTGCCAAGTGAGTTTTTATGGGTGCGTTTCAGTTTCACCTAGTGGATTTAAGTGTTTGGTGTTTGCATTGTTTTATGGACTCCTAGCAATTGCCTTGTGGTCTAATCTTGGCCTGCTTAAGGCTGGATATATTTGGGACAGTTCTGAGGCTAGGTGAAGGGAATTGCTGGGGAACATTAATAAACTCTCTAAATCACATTCTGTGTGTGTGTATGAGCGAGTGGGGCAGCACACCAGCCCACCCCCCATCCCAAGAGATTTCTCAGTCCTTTACTGCCTCTCTACTCTGGGGCTACAAATCCTGCTTGGATTTCGAAATGGACCTTTTACAGTCAGCCCCCATAGACAAGAGAGTTCCCGCTCGTTTCTTGAAGCTGGTTGCAAATAACCTATTCTGCAAATATTCTGTGCCAAAATTCTGCTTGAATTTGGGACTCTTTTCAGCCACTTCCCAGAAATAAGAGAGTGTCCTCTAGGCAGACAGCAGTGGTTTGGCCATTGATTTTCTAGGAAAGGGAAGATTTCAAATGACAATCACATGATTGCAGGGAGCTTGGCAACCACTTGTAAGTGTAAATGGGTTGCCAAATGCCCAAATCACGTGGTCACAGGGGCACTGCAACAGCCATAATTTGAGTCATAAGTCTCTTCGTTCAGCATTTTTTATCATTTCGAATGGCTACTGAATGAACTGTCAGTAAGCCAGTAGTATATTCTCTCTGTGCAGTTTCCCCAACAGTAAATTAGAATTCAGAGTCTTTGGCTAATTTTTCTTGGTTGATTTCAGTTTAGGGCAATTTTTGTACAGCTGGAATTTTTAAATAAACACAGGCTGTAAGGGCACTTACAAGATCTTACATTCATTTCACTATTTTTATTGCCTTCTGGGCCATCAAGTAACAATTTGTACAATAATGTCATTAATACTGGTATGCTCTGGCTCTGTGCTTTAAAACTGGTGGTATAGATAGTATTTCAGTCTTGTAAAGCCCTATGCTATTATTAGAACATGGAAAAAAAACGATCTGATTTGTTCTCTAGTTTTGATGACGTTTGTTATGAAGAATATTTTGGTGAGACCTGCTGTTTATTTTTAATTTTCTTATGTTTTTGGGTTACAGGCCACTCGTCTCCAGAAGCAAGGTAAGCTATGTTTTTTTTTTTCTTGACATAGTTTGCTATTAAATGATTGAGTATTCTTTAAAAGAAATTACTTCCCATAACATGTGCAACATAAACATAAAAACAAAGATATTTATAATGTAAACGTTACTTTGCTTTGCAGCTCATAAATAAAGAAATATCCTTTAGATGTGAACGGTTCATAAGTTTAATGGCATCTGAAGATTTAAAAGAACAAAGTACTTCTACATGGGATTCAGGTATCTGTCCTATAAATTACTCTAGCTTAAATTAAACAAAAATGTCATTATTGAAAAATTTGGAAGAATAATCAACCTTTTTAAATCAGAGCAAGAAAATGTAATTATATCTTGATGTCTTTTTTGTGGAAAAAAAGACTATATGGTCAATGGCTTTAAAGAATACTCTTTATTTTCCAGCATTAAATATTACAGGATAAAGATATACAGTTATTAATGGAACTGGGCAGGAAATTGAAAAAGATGAAAGTTATTATTGAGAGATAGCATGCAAAAGTGTCTTCTGAATGCATTTTTGTAATGTTTTGTAATGTTTTAGTTCCTTATGGAGTTCATGTGTCTTTTCATGGTAACAATCTCCTACAAATGTCATTAGTAATTAAGTTGTATAAATGTGTAGGAGGCAGTTTTGATAGACGTAATCAGAGATGGGTTACACATTGCCTCTGAACTAATTTTATGCTGCTATAACCACAATTGCAACAACAACAACAACAACAACAAAATAAAACAGTGGCACATTTCCAACTATATTGAGGTGGGAAGCACATGAAAATTCCTGAAATAGATTTAACATAATTTAAAAAAATAATAAATGCTCCCACCAAAGCAGGAAAACAAAATAGAAAACCCAGGGCACAAGCATGACATAGGTTCGCGTACATTATCAGTCCAGCCATTATAGCTCTTGTTTCTCTTCAAATGTACAATATAATTCCTGGCATTAAAAAAATGTCCTATCCAAGAATAGATAGTGCATCCTTTGCAATAATAACTTTGTCAATGGAAATCGGTAAATGGAGCTGAATAGAGAATGCAATTAGACTTTTTAGATTAATGCATGACTCTAGCATAGTCATGACATTCACAAAATTGGTGAGTATGTAAAAATAATAATAATCATCATCATCATCATCAACTTGAGTTTTAAAATGAGTATGTAAGCTGATGGAAATTTTAAATTTGAATTCTAAACACATCCTTCTGTACACAGCGCCCTATTTGTCCTATAATACATAATATATAAATACTTGAATATATTATGGAGAAATTGTATCTCGTACAATAGCATTGTATAGCTTTTTACATATTTCCCTAAAAATTCAGGAGGGAAATGTTATTAGGTTTCTCATGTTTATTATTCTTAATGCCTTTAAAACATGGTCTTGAAATGTGTATAAACATTAACATTTTTTACTGAAAGGCAAAGAACATTCAGCCTATTTTTGGAGAAGAAATTCAGATAAGAGACTTCAAATTAAAATTAAAATCTCATATTCAAATTTATCACATATCATCCATAGCATACGTATACACCTCAGTTAGGATGCTACAAAAATAGTTCCTTTTTGTGTTTTTCTGTCAATAACTTCAAGAAAAGATCTCTTAGAACAGGGATGGGGAACCTCTGCTCTTTGAATTAAGTTATCTATGTCATCTTGAAAATCCTTCCCATCATTTGCTGTTCCTCTCCTTTCTTTGATATCCTTCTAATTTAGTCATTTAAGGACATAAAGAAGTCAAACCTCAATTTTCCTCTGTTACAGAAGTTGTCATTGAGTTCTTGTTGATTTTTCTGCCATGACTCTTAATTCATGCTGGAAAATTATTCTGCAAACATTAAGGAACTTATAGCATATGTTTAATTCTCTATTTTTAAATGCAAGTTAAGAAAATACACTTATAACTGTGGTAAACTTATTTTTACATTATATAGCACAAGCTCATATCCATGTGTATTTCTAGACACAAACATTCCCTGATTTAGTTCATATATGGGCAAGGATTTGTAGTTAATCAGAAGTTGATACACTGGATTGATTTGCCTAGTTTAATATTATCTTGCTATTAAAATAATCATACAAGATTATATCACTAAATACAGTATTCTCTCCTTCAACTAGTTAAATCTCCTGTGATAACTGGTATATACCGTATTTTTCAGAGTATAACATGCTCCAAAGTATAAGACCTAACCAGCATTTGGGGAGGAAAACAAGAAAAAAAAATCTTCCTCTGCCTCTACCTCGCAGCAATTTGCCTCCTTGCAGCAAACAGCAAACAGCCTGGTCAGCTTCAGCACAGCCTGATTAGCAGAAGCAGCTGATTGTCGGTTGAATTGGCCTCCCAACGATCAGCTGTTTTAGACTGCAGGGATTGCCACTGCCTATTGCTGCCTCCACGCACCCCATTTTCAGCCTCTGCATGCCATTTTTGGCCTCCGTGCATCCTGTTTTCGGCCAATTTTGGGTAGCGAGCATTGGAATGGGCAGAAAATGGGGCACACAGAGGCTGAAAACAGGGTGCACGGATGCCAAAAATGGGACGCGGAGGCCGAAAACGGAGTGTGGGAGGCCAAAAATGGGATGCGGAGGCAATATTCTCTCTATAAGATGCACAGACAATTCCGACTTCCGGGTTGTAAGGCTTCGTCGACGGCAGGAATCCGCTTCTCTGCGGGTCCCTGCTGTGCTCGCCGTCAAGGTACCCCGATCCAACTGGATTTGGGGGTTGTCGCTACCCTGAAGGGGCAGCGGAAGACAGAGGAGATCCGAGCAGGGGTCTGGGGACATCGCACCCCCCCTCCCCAGCCGGCTAGACTCCTTTTTCCCGAGACGGATGAGCGGCTGTCTCGGCAGCCATGAAGGATTCTTCAACCGGACAAGTTTGTGCAGGAGGAAGACTTAGAAGGAGAAGTTTTCTTGGCTAAACCAGGACATGATGTTACTTTTAAAACACCCTGGAAACCTGACTTTGGATTGATACATTTGTTTCCAAAAGAATTTGTAACATCGGCGAAAGTGCTGAAGGAAAGCTCACTCCCCTCCCTACGGAGAAAGCAAAGGAGCACAGAAAAACCTGCTCTCTAAAGGTAAAAATAAGCTCTTTGTTATAAGTGGGAAGGGAGGACTAAAAAAAAAAAAAACTTTTTTTCTAAACTTTGCTGGAGGAGACGCTTGAAGATTTCAAGACCATTAATTAATGGAAATACGGCTTTTAAAATATATCTGGGATTTTGCCTCTGGAGAAAAAACTGTAAAGAGAAGAAGAGGAAAAAAGTTTTGCTTGTTTGGATTGTTTGATAACTCTGACATTTGAAATTACTTCAAGATTGAAAGCATCTGGGTTGTTGTTGTTGTTGTTTTTTAAAAAGAACTTATAATGGTACCACCGGTTGATGAACTGAAAATGGAATATGAAAAATTAAAAGAAAGACAACAAAGTGGCAAGGATTCTTTGGGAGCTGCCTTCCACTTTTTAGAAATGGCGGTTTCTACGTACCAGCAAACACTGGAGGAAGGAGAAGGAGAAGAAGAAGAAGAAAAGGAAGAAGCCATCTTTAATGGACTAAAAAGTTTGATTAAGAAAGAAAATGGGAAGGAAGGAAGGAAAAGGAGAATTTAAGATTTAATAAAACAACCAAGAAAAAGAAAAATAGGATGAAAAGAAGGTACAATGTTAGAAAGCAACTGAAAATAGAATTACAACAGAGAGGGAAACTTAAAAGGGGGAGAGGAGAGGAGGGGCAAAAAGACCAGATTGGAGAAGAAAGGGAGGGAAAAAGAAAAAAAAAAGCCACGGGTTAGGACAAGATTTTTTTAAAAAAGTTTTTTCTTTAGAGATGAAGGATGATAGATAGCTTATAATTAAAGAAGATTCTGCAAGAGTGCATAAGATAGTATTGTAGTATTTGTATTTGGAACAGTTTATTGGAATATTTAATGAAATATTAATGTTTAATAATGAGAACTAGAATTAGAATAGAAATTATATATTTAATTATACTATAAGTTTGTTATTCTTTCATTTTAAGATTTAATATGTAGAAGGTACTAAGCAGAATCAGAATGGAAATTATGTATTATTTTAAGTTTTATTTTAGGAGAAGGCGTCATACTTCAAAAAGCGATTACAGGGAAATTTTTTGGTTAAAGGAAGAGATACATAGATGTTTACTAAAGAACGGACAAAAGACATAAGTATAATGACTTTGAAATAAGATGAAATAAATAAAATATAATTAAGAGAGTGAAAAGATGGGAGAAGTTATATAGAAAATACAAAATGGTTAATAAGATATGAAGGGTATATAAGATGGGCATGAATTTGATTTAGGTCTGTCAAAAAAGATGTAACCTGGGGCCAAGTCACTTTTCAAAGAAGTTTTATGTTTTATGTTTAGTGTGTGGATTATGTTTGATTCTAAATTAATAAAATCTTGGAGAAATGAAATTAAAGGGAGAGAAATTGGGAAAAGATATGTATAAATGATAACTAAGGAGGTTTTTTTTTTTCTCCAATGTTTTGCTTCAAGTGTGATAATGTGGAACCATGTTTTAAAGAATAATGCTTTGTTTGTCTTGTTGAAGTTTATGGGTAGTTCTTGGAAAGGAGGTTATATATGTTTTGTTTGTCTTGAAAAATCAATAAAACTTGTTTAAAAAAAAAAAAAAAAGATGCACAGACAATTCCACCCACTTTTGGGGGTAGAAAAAGTGTGTCTCATACTCCAAAAAATACAGTACTTTTTGACTTCTCTTGCTCTGCCTCTGTTTTTACTTCACAGGCATCCTAATGAGTTTTCTACATATTTCATTTATAAACATTGGTTCAAACATTGGATTCAAACTGTATGTACCAACATTGCACTTCAGGCACAATTTGCATAAACATTAAGATAACACTCCATTTAAAGTTACACTCGGTAATTTTTAATGGGATCTGGCTGTTTTAAATCTTGGTATTAAAATTAATGGATCAGACCATTGCTACCAAGAATAATCTGTTCAAGCATTACTGACAGTGCTATCAGATGTTTTGTTGTTGGTTGTTGTTTTTTCCCCTCAGTGTTTTTGTGCTGAATCACCTCTTAAATGCTTCGACTCTTTTTCCGTTTCATTTAGATACTCAGAGCCAGCCAAGTATTGAAGCAAAGAAACAGAACCATCACAGAGAAGGAGAGAGAGATGAAAGTTTCCAGTCTGAAAGCTGTTGTCTGATTAAGGAAAAAGAAAGACTTCAGCTATCTGCAAGGAAACACCATCTCAAGGAGGAGCTCTGCTGTACTGAATCCACACTGAATCAGCCATTTGTTTTATCCACAGAGACCCTGGACACGCCTTTCTCTCAGTGTTTATCTTTGAGGGATGCTAGTGAACATGACAGCCTGCAGCTAAGGAAAGAACAGTTCTCTCAGGATGGAGCAAAAATAGAAGCAGCAGCTGAAAAGCCTGCAGCGACGTGTTTTAGTGAACCAATGGTAGATGCATTAGTTTGGACAGATGCTGATTATATACCTCCTGATCTTATAGCCACGGATGAAAATATTCCATCCAAAAGAAACTTACTGAGGACAAAAACCTGCTCTAGCTCTGTGGTGATTGCCAGTAGCCAGTTGGAAAGCAACTTAGTAAATCTGCCACAGCAGGAACAGCCTGATTATGAAAATAACAGGAAATCTGTGCAAAACCAAACATCAGGCATTAGTGGGAATGTACAGTTTGACACTGAGATGTCCAAACAGCCTAGAGTTGTATATGAATGGACACAGGAAGAAACAACAGTACTGGAAGAAAAAGGTGAAAGTGAGGAATCAGAAGGCTTCCTTGAACATATTTTAAATGGTACCATAAAAGTTAGAGAGGAGGCTCTTAAATTTCTAGAAGCCCAAGAAAACTCTGAAATTCTTCCACTTGAACAAGCACTTTATTCTTCATCGGAGGATTATTCACCAGATGAAAGCTTTTCTTCACTTGATGAGCTTGCAAAACGAATACAGATTGCTGAGGTAAATACTGAAAAAAAATCTTGTTTTCATGATTCATGATTGCCTTGTATGTATGTATTTATTTTCTTTAGCATGTAAAGCAGTTGAAGAGAAAGTTTATGATACTTACATGACTTTACCAGCATTTAAATATGCACTTTGGAAAAAACAGATTTTCAGTGGATAAAAATGAACTTCTGGATTTACCTGTTAAAATGAGCTGATATGAAGAGTAGGGAACTATGCTGTGTAATTTTGAAGATGGAAATCGTATTAATTATTACTATAACTGCTGTTAAGAAGATCTGAAGTCACTTCTTAAGTATTTTTTCCTTTTTCTCTCATTTTCTTTTGTTTTCAATATTTTTTTTTACCTTTCTTTCTCGTTTTTATTGCCATTCTCTATTGTTCCTGTTAACCTCTAAATTATTTTGTTTTGTTATAACTGCCTGGTGCAGCTACTAGGCTTGATAAATGCCTTATATTGCTTTTCAGAGAATTATATATTAAGACAGAACATGCTATTCTTTCATTGCTGAGTGCTTTTATTGCGGTCACTTCATGTTTTTGGAAATGCTAATTGTATCTTATGAAGTCAGCCATAGAAAATTACAGTTTAGGGTTGATGCATTGATCTGTAAAAATTGGAAAGAAAAACATCAATTTTTCTATCAAAATCGTTTTGAAGGCATTCAGCTGTTTTTCTAACAACAATAACAACAACAGTAATGCTTTGTTTCATTTGACTTATTCATTGGGCTTTTCCCTAGGGTCACTGGTTTGTCTGTTTACTTATTGCAATTATTCTTAACGCCACAAATAAATTGCTGTCTTCCTACCAGTAAAATAAATGTATGTAAGCAGAATTTAGAATGAAGAACGTCTCTTTTTTAAAACTTTAACCCTGTTTTTCTTGTAAAGATGAACTTGTAACTATGAGAGTATGTATTTCAAAGCGTTGAAAGTACTTGTGGTATTATTAACAGATGGATGGGTCCTAGCACTATGTGAGAGAGCGTAATGAATGAATATATATAGCAAAATACATAGATGTTCCCAAATCTTGGATGGGGAAAAAGAATACCAGATAATATTTCCAACCACTTGGTATAATGTGCATTGTAATTGCTAAAGTTTGAGTAAAACCAAGGTGGCTTATTCTGAATTTTAAAACTAAGATTCTATTGTTTAAAAAAAATCTAGCAAATATTATGATTTCCTTAAGAAAAATGAAGAAGTCCCTATCAGCCTTCTGAAAAGTTCTTTTAAATGGATTGTATGTAAAACTCCTGATTTCACTCTTCTACTTTTCAATGCTGTTTTTTTACATTCTCAATGCTTTTGAGAAACTTTAACTTGCTGAAACCATGTTGTAACAATTCTAGCCACATTACAATCTTTTTACTTGTGTGTTTTTCTCACTTTCCCATCTTGTGTTTACTGTAAGTGTAAGAGTTGATGATACAATGCTCTTATGGGAGATCTTATGTAATTCGTAGCTCTGTGTTGCTGTTGTTTGAGCACTGAATTTATCACAGGGAGACATTGGTCTTTAAAGAGGGCACAGAATGTACCTTGCATCATTCAACAGCAATCTGCAGGCCAAATATGGAATAATATGAGCTGTCTCTAGAGGGAGCTTGCTCCTCTGGCTCTGTCAGCTGGAAAATGAACTTTAAAGAGATGTAAAATATGGAAAAGCAAAGGGGATGGGATGCCGTTTTTGAATGTTCATTAGAGTAGAACTATAGTGGCTTACTGTGCAAAATTAAATGGATGTGAATGTTGGATAATATAAAAATGTATGTTGATTTCCTAAAATTGAGGACTTAGTATTCTGGGACACTTACTGAGCTGTACTACAACAAGCAAGTCCATTGCTTATCAACAGAGCCACTGCTGATCCAAATCTCTTCCTTATCTTCCTCATTGTTGATTGGTTCTTTCTCCAGACATACGGGGGTCCTTGACTTACCCTCATTCAGTTTCCGTTCAAAATTACAACAGCACTGAAAAAAATGACTTATGACCATTTTTCACAGTTGCAACCTTTGAAGGATCCCCATGAGCATGTGATCAAAATTCAGATGCTTAGCAACTGGTTCATACTTATGACTGTTGCTGTGTCCCAAAGTGATATGATCCCCTTTTGCAGCCTTCTGACTAGCAAAGTCAAGGGGGAAGCCAGATTCACTTAACAACCAGGTTACTAACTTATCAGTTGCAGTGATTCACTTAACAATTGTGGCAAGCAAGGTCGTAAAATGGGACAAAATGTAAAATGTCTTACTTAACAAGAGAAATTTTGGGCTCAATTCTGGACATAAGTCAAGGACTGCCTGTATCTGTCCTGATGAAAAACTGAAGGAATAATAGTTTCCATTTATTTTGCCCTTTCTTCTAAGCAACCCTGTGGATTCTCCCTAGAGGGAGACAGATCATGGAGAAATGTGTAATCTCTGTTTCAAAAAGGAGAGTTGAATTTTAATATTGCAATTAGGAACGCCAATAAAAAATGTACTGACATGTTGACAGGAATCTAATATTTGATCCACGCCTTGGTGTCTGGTTTGTTTTGCTTAATATACTATTGAGTTGGGCATAAAGCACTGAAATATTTTCTCTTAAAATTATAGTAAAACGTGACACAATATTTCAATCAGCTATCTATAAAAAATTGATTCATGTCCATATTTTGCATAAAAACACATCTTGGCATGAAGAGAAACAGCAGAACGGATGCCCCAATTCATAGCTATGCATTAAAAAATATTTCAGAAAGATAGCCTAAGCCAATGTCTAGTTATGCCCAGATTTTATACATTATTCAAAGTTTTTGTGTGCCATCCTCAACCCTCCTACCAAAATGTCCTTAATGTTATAGTACATATGTTACTATGCCACCAAATGTCAGCAATTACAGCCATTAAATTTCATTTGATTTTGGAGATATCACTTCCATCTACTATAAATCAGGATTTTCAGTTGCCAGAATTCAGCAGTGTGTTTACAGTTAAACTTGCCCAATATTAGTCTTTTTAAGAGAGATATATTTTCTTGCTTCCTTTGTACTATTATGAATAGAATAGAATAGAAAAGAATAGAATAGAATAGAATTCTTTATTGGCCAAGTGTGATTGGACACACAAGTAATTTGTCTTGGTGCAAATGCTCTCAGTGTACATAAAAGAAAAGATACATTCGTCAAGAGTCAAGAATCATAAGGTACAACACTTAATGATAATCAGAGGGTACAATAAGCAATCGAATCATAGTAGGAAACAGTCACTATAAATCGTAGGGATACAAGCGACAAAAAGTTACAGTCCTACAATCACAAGTGGGAGGGGATGGGTGAAAGGAAGGATGGGAGGATTAATAGTTATAGTAATGCAGACTTAGTAAATAGTTTGACAGTGTTTAGGGAATTATTTGTTTAGCAGAGTGATGGTGTTTGGGGAAGATGTTCTTGTGTCTAGTTGTTCTGGTGTGCAGTGGTCTATAGTTTTGAAGGTAGGAGTTGAAACAGTTTATGTCCAGGATGTGAGGGGTCTGTAAATATTTTCAGCCCTCTTTTTGACTTGTGTAATATACAGGTCCTCAATTGAAGGCAGGTTGGTAGTAATTGTTTTTTCTGCAGTCCTAATTACTCTCTGAGTCAGAGGGACTTACGGTAATGGGAAGATACAGAGTAAAAACATAACACTGAAGTCAATACTTTTAAAGTCAGAATTAAAATCAGTATAATTAAAATCACATAATGGGTAAAAGCTTGGTTGTCTTTAGTTCCTTGTGATACCCTATTTCTAACACCCAGACGCCTTTGTATATCCTTTCTGCAATGGAATACTCAGCCTCCAGGGGCATTGTGTATTCTAAAAGCTGAACCCCACAGAGAAAACACCTGCAAAGGCATTAAAATGGTGGGAAAGAAAGGGATTCACAAAGTGCTACTTATAAGTGACTGTCATAATAAATTTGAAAAAGAACTTTCTATTTCTTAGTTCTGCTGAAGGTGATTACTATAGGATATTTCAATACCTTAATGATCTTTAAGAAGTTAGAAAGGAAAGTTGAATATATGTAATTGTTTTATATTTAAATCTGGAATTATTTGTATTTTCAAATATTTTGAATTAAAAAGATAATAAGTTCAAGTATTATCGATGTGACTTACATATCAGTATAGCTGGATGAGAATTTTTTGATAGATTGGGCATACCACACTAATCTTTAGGATTGTAACTGCTCCATAACATTTAATGAGTTTTTGACCTTGAGAAAATTCTCATACCTGACTACTTCAATTCTTACTGTTGTCTATGGCATTGCTGCATGTGCATTTCACATTTCATATCAAACATGTGCAGGGTCATTGCCAATATTTAAGAGTAATGGGAGTACTGAAGCTGAAATTGAATTTTTAGATTAATGGATGCCATATAGCTGCTTGCTTGGAATGTATGTGCATTGTAAGCTCCTGAATAGCAATAGCATTAAGACTTATATACCACTTCACATTACTTTATAGTCCTCTCTAAGCGGTTTACAGAGTCAGCATATTACCCCCAACTATCTAGATCCTCATTTTGCTGACCTTGGAAGGATGGAAAGCTGAGTCAATCTTGAGCCAGTCAGGATCAAACTGCTGGCAGTTGGCAAAATTAGTCTGCAATACTGCATCCTTTTTATGTATATAACAGTTCAGTGCAGGTTGCAGTTCACTTATTATAGATTGTGTTGCAATATAATTTAGTTCAAAAAGCATTGATCAAAGCTATCTTCTTTTTTTATTTGACAATATAAAAGTACAATAACTGAAATATGGCCATACCATAGATTGGCTGCCTTGAAAAATTAAATAATTCATAGAGAAGTAATGGCTCTACTAATATAGGTGAAATTATCCTTTGCAGATAGAAGCTACTAAGAATTCTACTTTAAGTACCTATGCTTTTAGCAATTCACTTTCTTATTGATTTCATATTTTAAGAGCTTTTATGTTTTAAGATGCTTATTTGTGGAATTCAGACTACTGTTTGGAGTAAAATATAAACTTTTATAGCTACACTGCAGAAATGTGTCTTATCATTCTATGTTTGGTTTTATCATTATACCAGATTTATTCTCAATTGCATGTCCAACATCCAAATAAGGAAATACTTGAGCTACTTTTATCCATAATAGCATCTAGTTTCTATCCAAATAGAACCAAGGGAGAACATTATGTTGTAGGATATTAATAGAACCTTTGATATTTGATATTTAATAGTATTTTAAAGTCAAATCTCTTAAATATCTTATAAAATAATTATGTTTGCAACTAATAATCTTCAATAATTGTGAAGATTAAAATCAAGAGTTAAAATATCTCAAAGATAATGTGTAAGATTCTGTAATATATAAGCACACTATGTATACATAGCAAATGAAACAAACTCTTAATACTGTGTTTTATAACAGTCTATTTTATCATTCTTGTTAGACTGTTCCTGCAGAGGGGCTTGTATCTATATTGAAAAAAAGAGATGACAGTGAAGAAAAAAGATTGGCTCAAATCCAGCTGAAACAATCAAAAAGAAGAGTGAGATTCCAAGAAATGGAAGAAACATTAGAACAAGGTACTTTCTCCTCACTAATTTTAACTACAGAATTGCACAATCACACGAAATATAAAACCCTAAATATTCAAGTTACATATATGTGCCACATCTGCTAATATCCAAGAGAAAGGATTGAGGAAGGTAGGTTGCTCTCAACTATAGGTAATATACTTTCATGCAAACATTGTGTTGCATTGTTTTGTGGGAGATAGGTCATCTCATGAGCCCTGCCCTTTTTGAGATGGTGGCTACATGGCCACATTCACAAAATGTTTGCAATGAAAGGGATCAGATAAAACTTTGGCTTAGCTCAAGTGTAGAGTCTTAGACTTTGACACCCCAAAGGATAGGTCTTCAGTATCATGAGCTCCTAAGTACTCGTTTTCTTATATCTTGATATTTTTATCTTATCATTTATGCACCATATGGAAGAGGATTTACATTGTAGTGATTTGATGCCCTGCCCTCATTGGTTGCTTCAGGAAAAGATAACATTCCTTATCAGCGTCACCTTTGCATGTGCTGGGACACATGACTGAGTTTGTGACCCAAGAATTACTAGACTGTTCCATATACCACATGTGATCCTTTGATCTAACTGAATCATTTATTACTAAGCTTTTCCACCTGTTGTTGATTGCCTTGTTCTAGAATTTTCCACAAATCTAATTTGTCACCAGAATCTTGGCATCCTCTGCAGCATTTTTTTATTTTCTGCCAAGTTTGATTTACATATCTCTTAATAGGCTTTTTATTCTCTTTAATCATTGCACAATGTCATTAATATATATTCTATTATCCTGTTTTATGAATAGGGCAGGCAGGCAGTGGAGGAGAGGGGAAAGGGAAAGGAAGGAAAAAGGAAAGGAAAGGAATTCTATGCTAACAACAATAACACAACCCTATGCTTGGCTATTCAGCAATATGTGTGTTTCATAATCCTTATTGCCAGTTAAGATTGTACTAATTTTGTAGGGGACAGATAGAAAATATCTATAAATAGAAGGCAAAATCAAAAGTCAAATCAGAGAACCTATTAGCATGGGTGGTTGTATTGATTTTGAGGTGCTGCCATTATTCTCAGCTCTTATTTTTGGCTGGGTGTGTTATTTATGTTTTTAATTATTGGTCATATTTTTATTTTGTTTTATTTTGACCCAGAGTCATGTATATAAGTTGGGTGGACATATACATTTATTAAATAAATAAAATAAAATGTTCTTATGCAGTATTTCTAATGCAGCTGGTGGGGATGTTATCTTATATCAAAATATTACAGATTCTCTCATAAATTCAATCCCACAGTAGTGTATAACTTCACTATTAAAAAGGTCAGTAAATTAAACAGCCCATTCATAGAATCAAAAATATTTGTGTTGAGTTACTATGTTGGGGAAAAGCTAGCATAAAAATACATGGATTTTATTTTTCCATCCATGAATGAATGGAATAAAATTATACAGGCATTGTTCGCTTAAAAGGGGTAATTGGGATGTCACTAAGCAGTGCAATTGGAAAGTGTGACATTGTGACCACATTGCTTAGTGCGAGCAGTTCTGATGCTTATGGTTGCCATTGTTAAGCAATTCCATACTGTTATTAAAAGAGTTGTGGTGGTGCAGTGGTTAGAGTGCAGGATTGCAGGCTAATTTTGCTGACTGCCAGGAGTTTGATCCTCGGCTCAAGGCTGTTTCAGCCTTCCATCCTTCCGAGGTTGGTAAAATGAGGACCCAGATTGTTGAGGGTAATATGCTAACTCTGTAAACTGCTTAGGGAGAGTTGTAATGCATTATGAAGTGGTATATAAATCTAAGTGCTATTGCTAAGAGCTATTAAGTGGATTAAGCTATTAGCAACCTTCTACTGACTTCTCCACTGACTTTCCTGTCAGAAGCTGGTAGCCACGGTCACAAATGGCAATCGCATGATTGCGGGATGCTGCAAAATTGTAATCACCAGCTGGTCCCATAGCAGCCAGATCAAGATCACATGACCCTGTGGACTCTGCAAACTCTGAGACCCAATTATAAGGGCCACTCATTCAGTACCATCATTAGTTTAGATCAGAAGCCTCCAAACCCAGCAACTTTAAGACTTGTGGACTTCAACTCCCAGAATTCTCCAGCCAGCTATGCTACTATAGGAGACTACCTATAGAAGCAAGTTGTAAATACAAACAAATATTTAATTGTGCACATTTTCTTCTGCGAAAGCAAAAGAAGGAAGCTTATTGCCTAAATCTTTCTTTGGTCCAATACTGACATTTGTCTTTAGCTTTGCCCTGTCTTAGTAGAGAAAGTTGCTGGTTCTGGGCATTTATTTGGCTATTTCAGTGTTGGGAAATGTATACAGTACAGGTAAGTAAAGTATTTCAGTTATCTGCCATTCTATTCACTCTGTGCCAACTATCTTCTTTTTACAGAGGACGTTGGGGCTGGCTCCTGCATTTTGCTGATCTTACTGTGCATAGTAACTGTCTTCCTTAGTATTGGAGGAACAGCATTATACTGTACACTTGGCAACACAGAATCTGCAGTCTGTACTGACTTTACTGCCAATGTGGATTTTTACCGCAACCAGATACAGAAGGGTATAGAAGAACTTAAACACTGGATAATTTTATAATAAAAGAAGAGATATGAACATATACTAATATTTTGCTGTTGCAAGAAGAAAGAAAAATAGTTCAAGCTTTGAATAATTTGGCACTTTCAGAAGAAGTAACATGGCAGAGGAAGCATCTGTGTTTTGTACATAGGAGTTCATGTCCAGTAATTGGAGTCCTAGAGTTATTGATCAACTTTCAAGAGGTAGCATAAGAAACTGTCCTAATGTTCTCCTTTTGAAATGCTCAGAACAATCTTCTGTTTACCAACTTAGAAAAGAAAAAAAAAGTTCATCTTTCCTAAAATTTCCAATCCTCATACAGTCATGTGCAATCTCTGTAAATTTTAATACAAAGCCGCTGATTTTCCCTACATCATAATGCAAAGATACTGTCTCCAATTATCATGCAATAAGTTCATATTTAATGGAAACAAACCTTATTTGGGAATCGTGTATTTTATGTTTTTAATTATTTCAACGAATTGTAATAATTTGGATGTGACAGTGGTACAAATAGTAGCCTTCTCCAATTAAATGTTATTTAATTGTGCAACATTTTAAAATGTAGCAGTTGTAATAAGTGATGCTTTCATTATTTTCATATACAGTCTTGGAAAACACGCAGAGAGTTTTAGTAATAGATTCCTTAAAATGGATTTATAAAACAGCTTCTCTATATAAAACCAAATATAAAATATGGCTCATTTCAGTGCCAGTAATAGCCATTCAGGGTTAGCTTGAATAAGGTAGCATCCAGATTGAATAAATAAATAAATAAATAATGATTCATTTTTTTAAAAAAAAAAAGGGTTCACTTTGCACATTTATTTTTTTAGATACATTTTTGTGGTGTTGTGAGTGTACATCTAACACTGTAAAGTGGAACACAATATACTTACAAGCACTGACATAAAACTTTCTAACTTGACAGAAACATTTATTTCTTGAGTGTGATCCTAGTAACAGAAGTAGGTTTATCTCTTGAGTGTGATTCTAGTAACAGAAGTAGGTTTCTTCTCTATTACAAGCCAAAATGGGCCTTGGACAACGTTAAATCCTCTTTTGATTTTATTAAAACTACTGGTTTCTACTTCTCCAAATTATGAAGAAAAAAACAAACTGAAAAACTATATCTTTAGAACAGGGGTCTCCCACCTTGGCCACTTTAAGACTTGTGAACTTCAACTCCCAGAATTCCCCAGACAGCATGGCTGGCTGAGGAATTCTGGAAGTTGAAGTCCTCAAGTTGCGAAGTTTGGAGGCCCTTGCCCTAGAATGAAGGTATCCGACATGCATTGCACTTTCTTTATTTGAATATTGTGAGCCTCCCTGAATCACTGAAAGTCGGGTGGCAGATGAAAGTTTAATTTATTTGGGTAAGTTGCACAATCAGCCAGATATTTAGACAGAATTTGGCTTCTTTTTCTTTTTTTTACTTTTACTCCTTCCAAGAATTTCGGAGAGGCAGATGTTGATTAATATTATTATTAAGGTATCATCACATGATATAAACTGAACTAAAGCTGCCTTTTGCAACTGACTGGTGTGATTTTTGTCAATGCTGATGTTGTTGATTGGTGCTTCAGAAATTTTGGGACTGCACTCAGGATACCTGCCTATCATTGCTTTCTTTCATCACCGTTGATCTGCTTCTATTTGCAGGCTTTCATATTTCGTGATTCCCCCACCCCCCCACCCCCAGTTCTTTCTCTTCTATGCTGCTGTCTCCAGGTACTTCAGTGTTTACAGTCTAGACCTTTTTTGTCTTTCCTATCTACAGTTGTTAAATCTGGGTGTTATCAAGCAGAGGCTTGACTGCCTGAATTCCCAAGTTCTTGTTTGCAGGCAAGTGGTCATTCTTGCAGGTATTCAATGCATCATTTTTACTTTGTCATATTGCTGTTTGTAATCAGTTTGCAATATTCTTGCAATAGGAGCCCACTGTTTCTTCAGCTTCTTTGCAGGGAAGGCATTTGCAATCTGTTGCTATCTGACTTTATATGCATTTGTTCTTAAGATGTGGTCTTGTGCAGCCAAAATTAGTTCTTCTGTCTCTTTCTTCAGCTTTCCTGTTCTTAGCCATTGCCAGGTCTTGTTATCTGATCTGCCTGCTGGTTTTTTTTTAATGTACATCTAGTCCTCAACTTACGACCACAACTGAGCCCAAAATTTATGTCGCTAAGTGAGAAATTTATTAAGTGAGTTTTATGACTTTTATTGCCACATTTGTTAAGTGAATCACTACATTTGTTAAATTAGTAACCCAGTTGTTAAGTGAAACTGGTTTCCCTATTGACTCTGCTTGTCAGAAGGTGGCAAAAGAGGATCAAATGATCCAGGGACAGCGCAACTATCATAAATGTGAATCAGTTGTCCAGCAGCTGAATGTAGATGCTACAACGGTCCTAAGTCTGAAAAATGGTCATAAGTCATTTTTTTCAGGGCCGTTGTAACATCGAATGGTCACCAAGTAAACTGACTACCTGTACTGGCCATATATTACTTTGTCTTGCCATGTCTAGTCTAGTCTAGTCTTTATTTGGCCTTTCCTACAGGGCAGTTTGATAGCTTTTGATATTCAGTAAGCCTTCATAGTGTGCTAGCATCTTCTTCACTGGCCTTCCGATATTCTTCCAAGCCTTTTCTTCTTCTTCAATTATCTGGTGTATCTATGCCCACCTATGCTCCTTGGAAAATAGGGTCTGTCAATGCCACTGCATCGATGAAGGGCATGATTCATTATCATTTTTCTGGTCTTTCTATCCAGGGTTTCTAGTTAACTTTAAATCCAGTCCATTAATCCATTGCAATCTAATCCACTGTATATCCGATGACTAGAGTTATCCAGGGGTTAATCACTAATAGTATTTCTGCCATTTTGTTTGGGTTTTAAAATTTTCTTCACTCTTCTGATATCTTTAGTACTAACCTTTTTTTATTTCAGTGTGCTTGCTGTTGTTAGCCTGAAAGATACCCAAGTATTTATAATAATCCCCATCCAGATTCCTAATGTTATTGCCATCTTAATTCCTTCAGTCTTCACTGTTTTCCCCATTGATCATAAGGGTGGCATATTGGTCCAGTTCAAACTCCATTGCAATATCTTGACTTTACATTTGGATGACATTGAGCATTGATTCCATTTCTGATTGTATTTTTCCCTAAAGCTTTCCATGTAAGGGAGGTTGGATAACCTGGTGGATGTTTTTGGTGTTTGATAGGCATGGCCTGACTTGCTACATGCTACAGAGCTACTCCATTAATTACCCTTACAATGCAAATATAGGTCCCAATAATGTCACTTATGTATGAAAACTACATAAATTTGCTAATCGTTCAGTATGGTTATCTGCTCCCATTATCCATAGAATTAATAACAGAGCTGCTGTGCAAATTAATATATAGGCACAAATCATGCAGCAGAAATGGTAATATTGAGAAAGTAACTTCAATTTCATCAAGTATTATTTTAATATTTTCAACTAAATAATTAGCTGGGTTTTGTTACAAAGTAATATCTACAGTTAATCAGAGGTTCTGCAGGTTGTAGTTTGAATTTCCTCAATCTATGTCATTTTTTTTTCTGGTATGTGGGCCAATTGTACAAAATTTATACAAAGGAACAGACAAAACTATCATTTTGTTTACTATAAATAAACTTAGAAGTAATAAAGAATGTTCCTCGCATTAAGTAAAAGATACCCTTTTAAAATTATTTGCCATGAATAAGTTATCCCGAACTTTAAGGCTGCCATGGGAAAATATGCTATACATAGAGATCTAGGCAACATGATCTAATAAAAAAAATTCATTGCCTTCATTAGAATCTAGAATCGAAGGAAAAAACAAAACAAATAGGAACATGCATTTCAATCTGGAATTGGCAATACATGAAAAATCTTGCAAAAATAAATGCTTTTTTATATTTCTACTAGTTTATTACCACTGCGGTTTGTGTGAGCCCTTTAAGGTAGACCAGATTAGATCAGAATTGCGAATATTAATACTACTTTTAATATAAGATTGCAGTAATGAAATCTTGCAAGTACATATGTGCTTCCACCCTCCCTTCTTTAAAGGGGGATTAGGGAGGGTCATTTCTGAGGTGCTTTCCCAAATGCTGTTTCTATCCTAGATTGAGATTTATTTTATCTGACTGCTGACTCGTCCTCCTGTTCCCCAATATTATTTCTTCTGCCAATTAGTTTCAAATCTTAGAACTGTTAAAATTGGCAAAACAACTTGGGGCTATTAAGATATAATTTATAAGAAATCATATCAATCAGATCTGACTTCAGGTAGTCTTGTGTTAGCAACTACAGCTGGCATCAGGAATTCTGCCACTAGCACATGGTTGCTAAGGGAAAATAATCTGTCTGTGACTTATAACTTCTTTTCCATGTTTTCCATTAATTTTACTTGTCTCAAACTGGTAGGAAAGCATGCAAATCAGGGGACAATGGGATGCTGCAACAGTCATAAAATGCAACAGTTGTAAAGTGCCTGAATGTCAGTCATGTGACCATGGGACGCAGCAAAGGTTGTACGTGCATTTTCGCCATAGCTTCAAATTATTGCTAAGTGAGGCAGTCAGTAACTGAGTACTACTTGTAAATTTTTGTCTTTTTTCAGTTTATTGTGCCGTATAATAAATCTAGAAATCGTTATGATCTGCCTGCCAACCTTAAATCATACTCCAGAAATCCAGTCTGTAAAGGTTGTGTAATTCAGCAGAAGCCTAACAATGAATGAGAGAGAAACAAAAAATGATCATGCTTTCTTCAGTGCTTTGCAGTTCTAATTAGCCAAAGATTATCTTTTAATAAAAAAATATAATTTAATATTAATGATTTTGTGAAGCCAACTTTCACTAAATGTTGAATAAGCTTTATTTAAACCCAATGAGAGGAGAAAATTATGTGAAAGTTAGACAGGAATATGTTAATATATATGTATGTTAACATATTAACATATATATTAACATATTAATAGCCGCTGTAGCACAGTGGTTAGAATGCAGTACTGCAGGCTACTTCTGCTGATCACTGGCTGCCAGGAGTTTGGCACTTTGGATCTCACCTGCTCAAGGTTGATTCAACCTTCCATCCTTCCGAGATCAGTAAAATGAGGTCCCAGATTGTTGGGGGCAATAGGCTAATTCTATGAACCAATTAGAGAGGGCTGGAAAGTACTGTGAAACGGTATATAAGACTTAAGTGCTATTGCTATTAATATAAAAATTAAGAGTGCTAAAAGTCCTCCATGTGTATCCATGATATCATTAGTAAAAGGCCAGCTAAAATTACCTTTATGTTTATCAAGATATTTAAATGAAGTTGGTGAGAATGTGAGGTGCTTATTAATCGCTGCTAGTTTGTCCCACATATTTTATTAATAGAGCCAAAAGCACCTTCCAAATCCACCATACTAGTGAGAATTAGAAAATAGCCAAAAGTAACATCTCTGTTCTTAAAACCTATTTGTTCATTGTAAGTAAAAAAGCTTTTCTTGAGTCTTCCAGCTTCTCCAGCAGTAAACATGAATGCAGCCTGGTTGGCATAACTAGTAGATAAATTGGGCAATATTTATTTGGATTTTGTTCATCGTCTGTTTTGTAAATAGAGATCATTATGTCAATGGTCTGGGCATTCTGGTCCTATGTTTACTGTATTTATCCTCTTTTTTTTTGCAGGAACATTATATTAAGTCAATAGTTCATTTTAGCAATACAATTACAGAATATCGCAATGTTGGTTACAAACATACTCGGGATGGGGGGATGTGTACAAAGACTTCCTTTTACAAAGGCTTTGATATCTTAGGGCAGAACTAATGTTTGCAAGAATGCATAACATTCATAACTATTTTGATATTGACTATTTTTATGATAGCACTTACTACCTGGAGCTTCTGCATTTCATATGTTCCTCTGACCTCACTGCTTTTAATGTTCCTCGCTGTATATTTACATATGCATATATGCTGTATATGCTCATCTCAAGATAACATTGCATGCATCTGATAAGTGGAACATCATGTAATAATAAATGTGTTAAATATTAAAAAGGGATCAAACAAATGAAAAATGAAAGAGAATAAACAGAAATAGCATCAGCTGAACTTTATTGGCATGCTGTCCTGCTTATTTCTTAATCTTTAGAGCTATGAACTCTAAATTTCCTACTTCTGATCAATATTTTTCACTGTGGAAACTGCTGGTAAACCTTCTGCATTTGGTTGAAAAACTGAGACATGTCCTAAAAGGTATACTGGTACTTAGTTAAACTGGATATAGTTTACTTGCCATTACTGTGCGTGAATTCTTGTGCCTTAAATTTTACCTATATGAACCCTGGTTCTGTAATGGAGAAAATCATGGTACAAACAACTGTGTTTTGAGCAATCTGTCTCCATAATTCACTGAAGAATGTAGTTGTGCATTTCAGGGCTACTAAAGAAGGTATGTAAACTTTACTGAGGAAGATGCGGGTATAATGTTGATTCAGTAATAGATAGAGCTGTCCTTGAAAGTAGAATTTGCTTTGTAGGATGTATCTAAAAAAGTTTACAAAGTGGCTTGATCTGCACTAATAGTCTATCATCATGACATACACTATTTTGAACTTCTTAATGGAAAAAAGTAATCACCTAATGTTACTGGACGTTGTTTAAACCTTAGATGCAGTTAAATAGCTTCTTGAATATAGCCATTGAACATCATGCTTGTTATTTTTTGTTTCTTATCTTTTGCTATGCTATGCCTCCCCTTTCTTTCAGTACTATACCTGATTATTGTATCCAATTCAGAACATAATTTGATTACTCCCAAACCTCACCATAGTGATTAGTGCAAACAGTCAGTGATTTGAAGCATCTCTGGCTCTTTAAAACAATTGCATCTTTTCCTTGGATTATATATTTTCCCACCACTTTTATAGTATAATCCCTGGAAAATACACAACTGCTTTCAAGAAATTGTCTCATTTCAATTCCTTCATAATCTGTCAGATGCAATTATAAAATCTATCAAGTAGATCTGTCAAACTCCTTGTACTTTCATTAAAGTACTATATAAAGACAAGTTCATATTAGTATTTAACAATTTTAATGATTACATATAGAGGTATTCATAAATACAGGAAGATTCTTTTCCTTTTTCAAGAAGGAACAAAGACTTATAAAATAAATACACATTTTTTCAACAAACCTGAAATAAGACTTTGGCTCTGAGATTTTTTTGTTAGAGCTATAATTGATCAGATGATAGGGAAATTAAGTTCAGGGTACTACGTCTGTTTAGGGATTAGACCTCACAAGTTATTTCAAATCTATTAATTACAAGTGATACATGCTATATTTAGGCTTTTGTTGTGCAATCAACTAATATGGCAAGTGAAATGAAATAGTGACAGAAATATTCCATGGTATGGACCTAAAAGCATTAATATATTTTGTTTTACTTTTTAAAGAAAATCAGCCTTCAGGTGAATTATGATTAGAGTTATTCATTTTTATTTTTTTTCCTTTCCATTTGTATCTCAGCCTTCTCTCTATGATAAATAATAAATAGAACAGGCAGCCTCACATTCTGTTTAATTTACACATCACACGAATATATAATTTCATTGTATCTCCTTTTCTTTCTTCCCATTCCTGACTTAATCCTGTTCGTTGCAAAGTTCTTAGAAAGATAGTTTGAAGTTTGACATCTGAGTGACTAATTTTGTATATTTGTGTTGACGCACACTGCCTACAGTGTTCCTGTAGATTTTAGTTATACTGTGTTCTATTATACCTTGATATAAGGTTAGAATCAAAATAATTCCTTGGCTGTACTGTACACAAAGGCTTCCAGCATCCTTTAGAATTGTCCTATGTGTATATATGATATTAAAATTCTTATGTCCTTTTGATTGTTTGTAATCTTCAGCTGAGCAAAACAATGCTTCAAAGGGCAACAATTTTTGAATCAACATACCTCAGATACTTCCAGAATGCATCTAAAATCTGGGGGCCATGACTCCCACATTTTGGCAAAGTTGTGATTGTTTCGGTGCTGCTGTGCCACCACTTTTCCATGGTCAGCCACAGTCATGTGATTGTCATTTCCAACAGTCCCTGCCAGCGTTCTTCAGGAAAAGGTAATGGGGAAGCCAGCAGGAAGTCACTCCAGCTCCCACAGTCCTTTGTTTCGTTTTGTTTTTTGCGTGCCCATTGTCATTCTGCTTCTCTATTTAGATAATGAAATATCTCTGAAACAATTAGCCAACAGATCACAGGTTATCTTATTTGTTACTATTTTCTGCATATATATACTCTGCTGTGGGAAATGTAGTTCTAATAAAAAGAATATTCTAATGATAAAGCATCCAAAATCCCTCCCCTTTCATTGTGACCTGGATCCTGTTCTATGGATTCAGGTAATTTAGGATGGAGAACCTGTAGTTTTCTGGGGTCCCTGGACTAAAGATTCTAGCATTCCTACGATTGGCTGTGTTGGCTGGTGTTGCTGCGAAGTTCAAATTCAGCAACTTCTGGAGAGCTATGGATTTCACCTTCCCTAGTATACAGGCAGTGCAAACTTTACACTGGGTAATTAATTGGCAATTTTAAATGTTCTTAGTAAAAAAAAAAGTTTTAATTTTGTCAAAACATGTTTTCCATGTGTGTTCCAAAGGCCTTTTATGTTATACTATAGCAGAGCTTGTACTCTTCTAAAAAGAAGGAATTTTAAAATGTTACTGGCTGGTTCAGTATACTACTTTTGTCTCTCCTTTAATTAGTTGGTCCATAGCAACATTTTCTTATTCTTTTATTCTGTAATTATGTGATATAGTGTTGATGAGCATGCCTTCTACAGCTATGTTGTATTTATATTTATTTCTTAGTAAGAATATCGTTTGAGACTTGTAATTTTCAGTTTGCTATTCAGTTAAGTGATAATATATAATGCAACTGTGGATTTCTACTCTGTTCAAGTGATTGTGCATCTGATCACCAAAAATATAGAGAATTTATAACTTGCATATGTTTATTTTAAAAATACAACATGTACAGTTATCAAGAAATCTGAGGTATAGAATTTTTGGCAGACTTTTTTAGTGCGCCTTTAAAAGAGAAATGTAATATAGTTTTTAAAAGATCTTACTTTGCACTAGGGTTGCCAAATGCCCTATTTTATTTCCTTAGAATATAATGAATTTCCCTTACTTTGAAACACCCTGGCTTCACCAATTTTTTTTCATTTCTACTGGCACATACCTATTTATAATATATTTAATCATGGTTTATTCAATCCTGCATTAAGAACTCACACAATAAGCTTGGCTAAAATATAGCTGACTGCATTATTGTGTAGAATGTTGTGCAAAAGTAGCTTATTTTATCTTAAAATGAGACACAATGCAGGAACAGAATATAAATATTCCTCTCTTCCTTTGATTAAGACAAAGAGCAAATAGAAGAAGAGGGTTTTTAAGGCTGTTCAGTGTTCACAGTAATAAACACTTTAATCTCCTTTACCTGTATTATTACAAAATAAATCTACAAAATAAAGCTTTGGATATATTGTTCCTTTTTTTTTGCTAATCATACGATCCAGAATTCTAGCTAGATATTCCAATCTGTTCTAATTCTTATTTAGCCAATTTGAATGTTTTATAATTAATATATGAAGTGATGACAAGAGTAAATTTGTTTTTTATTTGAAAAAGCATTATAATTTTTTCAACCAGCATTTCAGATAACTAGAAAACAGATACATATGAAAAATCTTTTTTTATCACAATTCATGAGTGGAAAATGCTATTCCCCTTACATGACAGAGTATTGAATATACAGTTAACTGACAGAGAACTGGAATTAGTGAAATACAATTACATTATTATCCACTAGCTATTTATGTATGGTATGGCAATTTTTAATACATTTATTTCTAAAACAATTATACGTTGATCTTTTTTAGGGAAGTTTACCAGAAAAAAAGATGATGTCTACAAAAGCATAATGAAATTCCACTCCTTTTATACATCTGTAAAAGGGCAGGGTCCCAATCACACAGTCACATATATCACCTTAAATTTATTTGAGACCTCCCTGCATATTTTGGCTTTATCTATCATTAGATGGATACATATACAGGTAGTCCTCAACTTACAACCACAATTGAGTTCAACATTTCAGTTGCTAGGTGAGACAGAAGTGAATTTTGCCCCATTTTACGTTCATTCTTGTCATGGCTGTTAAGTAAATCACTGCAGTTAATAACATGATTGTTAAGTGAATCTGACTTCCCCAGTGACTTCGCTTGTCAGAAGGTTGCAAAAGGGGATCACATGACCCCGGGAAATTGCAACTGTCATAAATACATGCCAGTTGCCAAGCGTCTGAATTTTGTTCACATGACAATGGGGATGCTGCAACAATCGTGTGAAAAATGGTCACATAAGTCACTTTTTTCAGTGCCTTTATAACTTCGAATTATCTCTAAATGAACTGTTGTAACTCAAGGACTACCTGTATTTAGGCACTGAAAAATGGTCCTCAGATTAAGGAAATAATTCATAAACCACTGTTTTATGGCAGCATGGCTTAAACTCAAGAATAACTCTATTCTACTTAAAGTGAGAAATTCTGATTTGTGATTTCTAGCTGTAAAAAATACAAATAAAGTGCCATTTCAAAATGCATTACATCTGAGCGAATTGTAGGCTACCACCTAGTTTTACGGCTATGATTGTTTGACTCAGGCTGAGGTGAGATATTTTGTGAGGTTATTAACTTTAAATTGCATGCTAGTCACAGCCTATAAATTCAGACAATATACAAACGCTGTAAAATTAAAAAAGATGAATATACTGAAACAGTACTGTCAATTTCATTCCTGCTCATTTTGTATTGCCAGCAGTCTTTGTACAGGATTTTCTAGGGTGTCTGTAATTCAGAAGCCAGCATGAAGAGATAAGAACTATCTGTAATGAGAAAATTATTCATCTTCAAGCTGTTCTGGTATTTCCAGCTGAATGGTATCTTCAAAACAGTTTCTCCTGAACTGCAGCTGAGCAAGAAAGTATACCAGCTCAGCTACTTAAGAGACAAAATATTCTGGAAACACCTCACATTCTAAATACAATCATTCTTCAACAAGGTCTTCAAGGCTTTCTGAAAGCTGAGCAGGGTCAGGTCCAACCTAATATTGGGTATTTTCAATTCCAGAAGGCAGACATACTATATAAAGGCAAACTTCTCAAGTCTCACTAGATGACAATCCCTAATTGACAGGACCCAAATCTTGTCCCTCTTGCCATATCTAATTTAATGGATACAAACAATGGGGGTAAGTCAGACCTATGCTATCTAGGGCAATATAGGAAATAGCCAGTACGCTGAATTTTACTCAGTGGCAAATTGGAAGTCAGTGGAGCTGGTGAAGCAAAGGTATCACATGGGCCTAATGAGGCATACCCATAATTACCTCCATACTGTCATATACTGGACCAATTGAAAGTCTGCATATACTTCAAAGGCAGCCCCCTGTAAATCTCATTGAAGTAATACACTCAGAAGATGATCAAAGCATTGATGACTACTGCCATGCATGTTGCCCCCTTGACTAGGAAAATGTGCAACTGGTACAAAGCACAGTTGTGCAAAACCATCCTTAGTCATGATTGTCACTGTGGCAGGAGCCATGAATCCAGGAAGGCCAGGGGTGGGATTCTACCAGTTCTGTCCACCTCTGTAGAACCGGTAGTTCTGAAGAGCAGCAGACAGAAAGCATACATAGAACCAGTTCTATGTCTGCTGCTGTTTTGGCCCACCCACCAGCCCGGGCTCTTACCTGACCTTTATTTCCTTCTTTTTCAACCGCAGCTGCTTTGCACAACACAACTGTGGTTGAAAAAGCAGGAAAAAGGGCTTTTCCAACCGCTGCGCACTTGCACGCAGTGCTGCTCAGCTGTCCGGGCAGCTCAGCAGGTCATAAATTGCACTTGTGCGATGCAGAGCAACAGAACCAGTAGTTATAATGGTCAGATCCCATCCCTGAGGAAGACCCCAAATTGGACTCTACTGGAATAGTGCCATCCCATCCAGAACTATGGATGGGAAATCACCAGGTGCAGGAGACCCTAATATCCAAAGGCACTCCACCTTGTTAAGGTTATTGAAGCATGTTTATTCCCAACTGGACCCCACTGCCTTCAGGCCCAGAGACAGAACTTCCAAAACATCATTTGGCCAGCCACGGCAGACATATACAGCTGAGTATCATCAGAATACTATCAGAATCACCCAATGCCATAAAATGGCTTCATACAGTGGCTATACATAGATGTTAAACAGGAGTGGAGAGAGACATGAACCCTGAGGCACTCCACACAAGAGGGACCATGGGGCAGATCTCTTCTCTCCATTGGCTGTTTCCTCAAGCCATTTGGTTCTACTTAATGAGTGCACACAAATCAGCAAAAAGAAAGGGGAAAGAAGTGATGATTGGTGCTGGCATTTCCCACTTTCTAAGGGTTGGTGAAACAATGGTTTTTTTAAATGTTGTAAAACATTACTCCAAAGTTTTATAAAACAATCCAGGTGGCCAGAAAGGCCCAATAGAGACTCCATTTCCTCAGGGTCTTGCAGAAAAACAAGGTAGAATAACAACTGATGATCTCCTTTTACTGGTCCACAATAGAAAGTGTCCTCACTTCAGGTGTGGAAGTGCAGCAATCCACTGTGCTGCATGAAGCAGCTGAGCTTCAAAATCCGGAAATAAAGCTCAATATGGAGCCAGGGCAGGTGGGTGGGCCCAGCAGCTGATCATTGGAGCGAACACGTTCACTCACAGATGATCCTCGGAGCTACTGGTTCGGCCAAACCGGGCCCAACTGGTAGAATACCACCCCTGCCTCACTTACTGCATCATGGTATGGTATGCTGGCTTGACAGCCCTGGATAGAAAGACATTACAGAGGGTGACGAGCACAGCACAAAACATCATGCGCTGTCCCCTGACACCACTAGATGAAATCGCTATGACTCACTACCTTAGAAGAGTGAGGAAAATCCTCAGGGATGACTCACACCCTGGTCAGCATCTCTTTACTCTCCTACCATCGGACAGGAGATATAGAAGCATAGCCAGTCGTACGAACAGGCTGAAGAACAGTGGGCTGTCAGACTCCTAAATGCAACATAACATAATCATGTAGTATGGTAGACTTGCAGGGCCAGCGCAACATGCAACATGTTCATACTGGTGCAATATAATATAATGTAATGTAATTTATGCATATGTATAGAGGATTATGTGTTTATTAGCATGATTTACTGGGTTAGGGATTTTCTTTCACTGTGAGTTATTGAGATATATTGTATCAGGGGGTGCACTAAGGGAGGCTCAGCCAATCTCATTGTACCCAAGTGCATTGACAATAAAGATTTGAATTTGAATTTATTACTCCATAATATTTCATCAGCATCAGGTTCCAGCCCAACCTCTGTAACTTACTATCTTTACAAGAGATCAAAATACTGTAAGTACAAAGCCAGAAAACATGTAATGCAAAAGAGTATGCAACGCAAAGGCAATAACCTGTTGGAACAAAGATTTTCAGGATTCCTTTACCCAAAGTACAAATTATCCAAAGTTAATTAAATTGGTTACCCCAACCATATTTCTTGCAGCCTTTTGTGTCTAAAGGCTGTCAAAGTAACATGCCATCCCAAAATAATATTAGCAGCAGATAAAAAGTTATTGCACTGATGTGTTAAACATACATCAACCCACTCATTTCTCATGGCTATTCTAATGTAGTACTGACATTGCAATATTAGTTTCAATATTAAGACTGAAACTGTTGCAGTTAATGTCTTACAGTGTTCTTAAAGTCCAGTTTATCTTAACTAACATGGATGCAATCTAAATCTTAAATTACATACACAGAGAAATCATTTCAGGTCAAGACTGAAGAATATTAAAATATAATTGATATGAACTTTGATTTCAGAATATGTCAAAGACTCAATGAGTTGGCAATAAATTTATAGCTGTTCTTCTATAGCCTCCAGCCTTGACTCTGGCAATTGAAAAAGCATTATTTATTACATGGAATCTATTGCTAATAGCTCTCTTCTCTGTATGATTATAGCCACATTGCCACTAATTCCCATATAAAAGGGTTTAAAAGAGTGCAATTTTCTTTGGAAAGAGATATCTATCTATTCCAATTACTAACTGGGCTTTGGATAAAAATTTGGATAAAATCTTATTTACTGCACAATCCAGAGAAATGGAGATCAATAGATGAATAGATAGACAGACAGACAGATAATCCTTTCCAATTAACTCTGTAATGTAGGAATACAGAAAAGTACTGCTGTCTGTTTGACATAAAGAACTGATCTGGGAAGCAATCTACATTTTGCTCACATTGGCAATACTAAACCACATAGACAGAGATTTCATTTCAGCTGAAGGATAAAAAATAAAGTTGAATCTTCCCAATTAATTGGGGGCAACATAATATCTTCTACAGCAACTTAAGAGAAGCCTACCAGAGTGAAAAACAAACATAGTCCTTTTCCTGCCACTAGGTAGCTATTGGCTAAGACAGCTGCTCCTTTCAGCCGAAAGGTATGATCTTGTATAGAGAAGTAACTGCATCAGCCCAAATCCCCAAGCTATATGACAGGGACTCCAGATTTGGTAACTGCTACCTGCACAAGTTAAGCTTGTTCGTCTTGCTTTTTTCTTCATAAAATAAATACAATGGAGGTTAGCAATTAGGGGAGCGAATGGGAAAGGTTTTAGTTGTACAACTACAACACTTCAGAGATTCATGTATGTTTGCTGAGTCGTCAAGAAAAAAAGAGGGAGAGAAAATGCAAAGTTTCATTTGAAAAACTTTCTAAATTATACTGATAAAAGCTTTCAGATTTTGTCCTGAAATACAAAGGCTGTAATTCTTGATTTCAGTAGTATACCACTGGATTTTGAGGAGAACAATTTTAATATTGTTCCTATAACCCATAGAAGACAGCAACCAAGCAAATATTAAAAAAAGATGCTTACAGGTGAGATTCAAAAAATTAAAATATTATGCAAAAGTTCATTTATTTCAGTAATGCAACTTAAAAGGTGAACCTAATATATGAGATAGACTCATTACATGCAAAGCAAGATAGTTCAAGCTGTGATGTGTCATAATTGAGATGATTATGGCTTACAGCTCATGAAAACCCCAAATCCACAATCTCAGAAAATAAGAACATTACATGCAATCAATAAAACAAGGATTGTACATACAACAATATCGGACCTCTGAAAAGTATAAGCATGCATATGTACTCAGTACTTGGTTTGGGCCCCTTTTGCAGCAATAATTGCCTCAATGAGGCGTGGCATGGAAGCTATCAGCCTGTGGCACTGCTGAGGTGTTATGGAAGTTCAGGATGCTTCAATAGCGGCCTTCAGCTCTTCTGCATTGTTCAGTCTCATGTCTCTCATCTTTCTCTTGGCAATGCGCCATAGATTCTCTGTGGGGTTCAGGTCAGGTGAGTTTACTGGCCAGTCAAGCACAGGAATCCTACGGTCATTGAACCAGGTTTTGGTGCTTTTGGCAGTGTGGGCAGGTGCCAAGTCCTGCTGGAAAATTAAGTCAGCATCCCCCATAAAGCTTGTCTCTGGAAGGAAGTATGAAGTGCTCCAAAATCTGCTGGTAGATGGCTGCATTGACCCTGGACATAATGAAGCACAGTGGACCAACACCAGCAGATGACATGTCAACACAGACTGTGGAAACTTCACACTGGACTTCAAGCATCTTGCAGGGTGTGCCTCTCCATTCTTCCTCCAGACTCTGGGTCCTTGGTTTCCAAATGAGATGCAAATGTTGCTCTCATCAGAAAAGAGGACTTTGGACCACTGAGCAACAGACCAGTTTTGTTGTTCTTTAGCCCAGGTAAGATGCTTCTGATGTTGTTTGTTGTTCAGGAGCAGCTTGACAAGAGGAATACGACATTTGAAGCCCATGTCCAGGATCCGTCTGTGTGTTGTGGCACTTGATGCACTGACTCCAGCCTCAGTCGACTCCTTGTGAAAGTCCCCAACACTTTTGAATGGCCTTTTCCTGACAATCCTCTCCAAGCTGTGGTCATCCCTGCTGCTTGTGCACCTTTTTCTTCCACACGTTTCCCTTCCACATAACTTTCTATTAATGTGATTTGATACAGCACTTGGGGAACATCCAACTTCGTGTGCAATTACCTTTTGAGGGTTTCCCACCTTATGGAGGGTGTCAATGATGGTCTTCTGTACAACTGTCAGGTCAACAATCTTTCCCATGATTGTGATTGCTACTGAACCAGACTGAGAGACCATTTAAAGGCTCAGAAACCCTTTGCAGGTGTTATGGATTAATTAGCTGATTAGAGTGGGACACTTTGAGCCTAGAATATTGAACCTTTTCTGAGGGTTCTAATTTTCTGAGATTGTGGATTTGGGGTTTTCATGAGCTGTAAGCCGTAATCATCTCAATTATGACACATCACAGACTGAACTATCTTGCTTTGCATGTAATGAGTCTATCTCATATATTAGTTTCACCTTTTAAGTTGCATTACTGAAATAAATGAACTTTTGCACGACATTCTAATTTTTTGAGTTTTACCTGTAGATTTCCAAAAAGTTGAGGGAGAGGGTAAGAGGCAAAAGTCTAACAGTGATATTACTGAAATTGTAAAAGATGTTAAACAGAAAATGTGTATTTATTTCTCCCTGTTGAAATGCTCTATATGAATTATACTAAAGATTATATGTGGACAGTAAAGTTGAACAGAGGATTGTTTCTTCTAGTTGTTTGGTTAGTTGGTTGGTTGGCTCAGTTTAATAGATGGGATGGGGGAAATTCTGAAAAGTAAAGAATGTGACTTCTGGTTCATTGCTACTGCCTAATAACCCTCCAATTGAACACCCACATGAGAGGGAGAGGAGAGAGTACCCACCACCCTCCATATTACATAGACACAAGCCGACCCTAAGATTGGCCAGAGCAATCAGCAATTATGAAACAGACCTTGTAGAATTGCAATAAACTTTTGCTTACTTTATTTATGGATTTATTTTCATTTTAGATTGCAAAATGCTTATGGAATTTCCTGTTTCAGAAAAGAAAATATTGTCAACAATGAAGGCCAGGATAATGTTGCAGGATCCAATCTGGATCGGTCACCAGGACCAGAGTTTAGTCTTCCAAACTTTTAAACTCATGCTGGATCCCATCCTCAGGGAATTTTTATCTCTCTCCAGAATGTTCTCTCTCTCACATTCTGGTGAGAGAGAAGCTCCCTGAAGATGGGCTCCAGATGAGTTTGATAGCCTGGAAGACTAAATCTCTTAGTTCTGTGTGTCTGGCCCAAACTGGATCCTATAAAATATTTTTTGACCCACCTTAGGTTCTGGAGACAGTTCTATTTGGCATTTTACCTGAGCTTTGTAAAAAGGTTTATGCTAAAGTGGAGTGGAAGATTGAGCTCCAGATTTGCTTTACATATTACAATATATGCAGAATTTCATAATTAAATCTGCTTTTATAACCCGTAATAATCCCCATTCCTTTTGTTTGGGAGTTTTAGATTAAAAATCTACAAGCAGTGAGTACTCTATGTTATTTGTAATTTGTATTAATTGCTATGAAACACACCAATTGAAAAACACAGTAAATATCTTGTGGGATGCTCTTGGACTTGTCATTTTCATTCCAAGACAGCAACTGCTATATAGATCAATCAATAGGTGAATATTCTCTTTAAAATATCTTGAATAAAGTAACTTTGAATATTGGGTTCCTTAGAACTGCATAACAGGATAGAACTTGGCTGGATGGGAGGGGATGAATATTTGAGCTGAGCAGATTGTTGTTCAGGGTTGTGTGGTGCCAAGGCTCCTCCTCCATTACCCAATTGTCCACAAGAAAGAACCTGTAATAAAAAGAGGGCAAATTCCACTTCAACAGTTTTAATATTTAAGCCACCTTTCACCTACTTGAGCAGCAGGATGGTAATGGGATAGATTCAAAATCTGAATGGTTGCTGAATGAGTGGTTATAAATTGAGGACCAAATGTGCTTGCTATCAGGAAGTCATCCACTTCAAAGCATGTTAGATATGTGACAGAGACGTTGCACATGTCAACAGTGTGAGAAATACACATTTATTCCCATTCTGTTTCCTGTTTCTTAACCACCTGTTAGCCTATCTTCTGTTATATCCCATGAAAGCTAAGTAAGCCAGGAGTTGTGGTGGAAGACTTCTAAAAACAGCAGAAATTAATCTTCAAGGACTCTTGGGGGAATACTGTCTGGACCAAAGGATTTAATTGTACATAAATATGCAAGATTGAGCATCTAAAACTAAATAAAACCTTTTCTCACAATATATCTTATGTGTTGTTGTTAGTTGCGAAGACGTGCCCGACCCATCGTGACCCCATGGACAATGTTCCTCCAGGCCTTCCTGTCTTCTACCATCCCCCAGAGTCCATTTAAGTTCACACCGACTGCTTCAGTGACTCCATCCAGCCACCTCATTCTCTGTTGTCCCCTTTTTCTGTTACCCTTAATCTTTCCCAGCATTAGGCTCTTGTCCAGTGAGTCCTTCCTTCTCATTAGGTGGCCAAAGTACTTGAGTTTCATCTTCAGGATCTGGCCTTCTTAAGAGCAGTCAGGATTGATCTCCTCTAGGACTGACCGGTTTGATCGCTTTGCAGTCCAAGGGACTCGCAGTAGTCTTCTCCAGCACCATAGTTCAAAGGCCTCAATTCTTTGGCGCTCAGCCTTTCTTATGGTCCAACTTTCACAGCCATACATTGCAACTGGGAAAACCATAGCTTTAACTATACACACTTTTGTTGGCAGGATGATGTCTCTACTTTTTAGTATGCTGTCTAGATTTGCCATAGCTCTCCTCCCCAGGAGCAAGTGTCTTTTAATTTCTTGGCTGTAGTCCTCACCTGCAGTGATCTTGGAGCCCAAGAAAATAAAATCTGTCACTACCTCCATTTCTTCCCCATCTATTTGCCAGGAATTGAGAGGACCAAATGCCATGATCTTAGTTTTCTTAATGTTGAGTTTCAAGCCAACTTTTTCACTCTCCTTCTTCACCCACATCAAAAGGCTCTTTAGTTCCTCTTCACTTTCTGCCATTAGAGTGGTATCATCTGCATATCTGAGATTGTTGATATTTCTCCCGGCAATCTTAATTCCAACTTTTGATTTATTTAGCCCTGCCTTTCTCATGACGTGCTCTGCATATAAGTTAAATAGGCAGGCCAACAATATACAGCCTTGCCAGACTCCTTTCCCAATTTTGAACCAATCAGTGGTTCCATATCCAGTTTCCACTGTTGCTGCTTGACCCGCATATAGGTTTCTCAAGAGACAAATAAGATGGTCTGGTATTCCCATCTCTTTAAGAACTTGCCACAATTTGTTGTGATCCACACAATCAAAGGCTTTAGCATAGTCAATGAAGCAGAAGTAGATGTTTTTCTTGAACTCTTTAGCTTTCTCCAGGATCCAGCATATGTTGGCAATTTGATCTCTAGTTCCTGTACTTCTTCAAAATCCTGCCTGTATTTGTGCTAGTTCTCAATTCACATACTGCTGGAGCCTAGCTTGTAGGATTTTGATATCTTATGTAGCTCAGTGCAATTATTAATAAATCATTCTCTAGCATGCTTTCACAATAAATACCTTTTGAATAAACAGAGGTTTTGCACCATAAAATAACTCACTCTTTGGGGAGCCTACAGGTGAAACTCAAAAAATTAGAATATCGTGAAAAAGTTCATTTATTTCAGTAATGCAACTTAAAAGGTGAAATTAATAATATGAGATAGACTCATTAGATGCAAAGCAAGATAGTTCAGTCTGTGATGTGTCATAATTGAGATGATTATGGCTTACAGCTCATGAAAATCCCAAATCCACAATCTCAGAAAATTAGAATATTGTGAAAAGGTTCAATATTCTAGGCTCAAAATGTCCCACTCTAATCAGCGAATTAAGCCATAACACCTGCAAAGAGTTCCTGAGCCTTTAAATGGTCTATCAGTCTGGTTCAGTAGGTCTGGTTCTTGTCAGGTCAACAGTTGTGCAGAAAACCATCAGTGACACCCTCCATAAGGTGGGAAACCCTCAAAAGGTAATTGCACACAAAGTTGGATGTTCCCCAAGTGCTGTATCAAATCACATTAATAGAAAGCTATGTGGAAGGGAAACGTGTGGAAGAAAAAGGTGCACAAGCAGCAGGGATGACCACAGCTTGGAGAGGATTGTCAGGAAAAGGCCATTCAAAAGTGTTGGGGACTTTCACAAGGAGTCGACTGAGGCTGGAGTCAGTGCATCAAGTGCCACAACACACAGACAGATCCTGGACATGGGCTTCAAATGTCATATTCCTCTTGTCAAGCTGCTCCTACACAACAAACAACATCAGAAGCATCTTACCTGGGCTAAAGAACAACAGAACTGGTCTGTTGCTCAGTGGTCCAAAGTCCTCTTTTCTGATGAGAGCAACATTTGCATCTCATTTGGAAACCAAGGACCCAGAGTCTGGAGGAAGAATGGAGAGGCACACCCTGCAAGATGCTTGAAGTCCAGTGTGAAGTTTCCACAGTCTGTGTTGATTTGGGGAGCCATGTCATCTGCTGGTGTTGGTCCACTGTGCTTCATTAAGTCAAGGGTCAACACAGGCATCCACCAGGAAATTTTGGAGCACTTCATACTTCCTTCCAGAGACAAGCTTTATGGGGATGCTGACTTAATTTTCCAGCAGGACTTGGCACCTGCCCACGCTGCCAAAAGCACCAAAACCTGGTTCAATGACTGTGGGATTCCTGTGCTTGACTGGCCAGCAAACTCGCCTGACCTGAACCCCACAGAGAATCTATGGCGCATTGCCAAGAGAAAGATGAGAGACATGAGACTGAACAATGCAGAAGAGCTGAAGGCCGCTATTGAAGCATCCTGGTATTCCATAACACCTCAGCAGTGCCACAGGCTGATAGCTTCCATGCCACGCCTCATTGAGGCAGTAATTGCTGCAAAAGGGGCCCAAACCAAGTACTGAGTACATATGCATGCTTATACTTTTCAGAGGTCCAATATTGTTCTATGTACAACCCTTGTTTTATTGATTGTATGTAATGTTCTTATTTTCTGAGATTGTGGATTTGGGGTTTTCATGAGCTGTAAACCATAATCATCTCAATTATGACACATCACGGCATGAACTATCTTGCTTTGCATGTAATGAGTCTATCTCATATATTAGTTTCACCTTTTAAGTTGCATTACTGAAATAAATGAACTTTTGCATAATATTCTAATTTTTTGAGTCTCACCTGTATCTCTTAAAAATGAAATTACTTCCAAAGAAATTATCTTTTAGCTTGCAGCCTTATATGAATTGCTGCTGTCAGCAAAAAGACAAAGCTTTTTTATGGTTGCAAAACAGGTTCTTTAGCAGTTCCATGAAAGAGGCTGATATTCTATTATTCGCAAGCCAACGCTTACAGCAGCAGCCCAGAATAGGTTCTTTCAAGGCTCAGAAGAAGACATGTAGGAGTGTCATAAAACAAATCCTATACAGGGTTTTTTCCCCACCACTTTGACTTCTTCACTGTTACATGCCACCATACCAATGTTCTCAGCAGTCCCTCATTTCCAGGTGGTCAGTGAATCAGTGAAGATTTTACAGCTAGCCAATGTAAAAAGCTGCAGGTAGACAATGTGCTTCCCATTTGCCGTCTGCAGAAAGGAAACAAAACACGTCAGCCAACATAGACATTGAAAAGCTGCCCTTCACAGTAGGCTTGGTTGATGAAAGTGATTAACCGTTAGTACATAGTATTGTTCGTACAAAAATCAAACATAGGCTTTTTCTGTGTTTGAGTATGTTAGCTGATTGGAAAAAGTGGCAGGCACAGTTTAGGCAGACCTGTTCAGACTAGACAGAGAGCAAGAACAAACAAGATAGCAAACACAGGGACTGCTCTTTGCTACTTCTGTTTGAGCTATGGGCCTAAGCGGACCTTGACTGGAGCAATAAACACTTCTTTGCCCCCCTCTGAAGCATCCCTAGTAAGGAAGAGCAGCACAAATTATGTCCTTGTGAAAGCAGTGTAAACCTGTTAGAGTGATTGTTAAGAGTTATTGTGATTATTGTTCAGCAATTAACAATGGTATATCTGGTAAGATCAGCCTTACTTGATAGCAATAGCATGTAGACTTACAGCTGTGTGAAAAAAGTCCTGCCTGCTTTACAGTTTACAGTTTATGACATTTTTTGGATAGACCATTGATTTTATGATATTTTATGCTAACTGCTATGCAAATATTGTTATATTTAAATAAATACTGGTGGTTTTTAAGTGAAAAGCATAAGCTTTTTGCAATTTGGTGCTGTTTGGATGGGGATTGTGAATTTTCTTGCATGCTTACAATGACTATGAAAACAGATTAACTGATGCATACCCAGTGGCATACGTGTTGCAATTACTAAGCCCAATGCTAGTGTTTTGTTAACATTTTTATTGTTTGTGGCCCTGAAAAGGTAACCAAACATGGTTACTAATATGAAATTGGTCAGCCCTTATTGCTTATCACCAGGCGGCATCACTTCAGCATAGACTATATAAGCCTTTGCACATGATCTTTGGTGACAATGTGGTGCCAGGCTGCAATAATGGATTCAATCAGCTCCTGCTTGGTCTTTGGATGCTTCTTGCTTATTTCATAACCAATCTTGGCCCGCAAGTTCTCAATTGGGTTCAAATCCAGCCTCTGAGCTGGCTAATCCAGGAGTCAAACACCATGCGTCTTCATCCACCACTGGACAGACTTGGCTCGATGACAAGGAGTGTTGTCATCCTGGAAATAAAAGTCCTTCCTTACAAGTTGCTGAACTGAAGGAGGCATGGCCTTTCCAGGACTTCAACATACTGCTTGGAATTCATGATTCCCTGCATGATTTGTATCCGACCAATACCAGAAGCAGTGATACAGCCCCAGATCATCACATGCAATGGATGCTTCACAGACAGATTCAGGCAGTACGGTCTAAATTCTTCAGCTGGAAATCTTCTGACATACTTATTGCACTGATTCCCAGTCAAGTAAAAATTGCTCTTGTCACTGAAGATGACCTTGGCCCACTGTTCATTGGTCCACTTACCATATTTCTTGGCCCATGCATGTCGACGAGAGCGGTGAGCGTCTGTGAGCAAAGGTTTACTTCAAGCCCTGCAGCCTTTGAGCCTTTTGGCAAACAGTCTGTGATGCATTGTGCTTGTGCACACGTTTATATCACATATTTCACCCCAAATTCTTGTAATCTGAGGTGAGGTGAGCTTCTTGTCAGCCATTGAAATGCATTGCAGAGCCTAATCTTGCCATTTTGTCGACTTTCTTGGTCTTCTAGAGCCGAGCCTGTCATCAACTGAACCAGCTATTTGGTATTTTTCAACCACTCTGCTCACTGTGGTGCGATGGCATTTCACTCTCTTGGCTATTTCTGTACAGGAGTAACCCTCTTCATGAAGCACAATGATGCAATGCCACTCAAGCAACAGCTTTCATCCTTGCCCGCAGCCAGAGCTAAATTAAATTTCTCGATGCTTTTCATGCCTAGTTATAGTCAGAGAGTATGACAACATTGATTGGCTTATAGATTTAGCCTCTGTGCATTTTGATTGGTCAGCCAAAGCTCACTGCTGATTGGCTACTTTCTATCCTAACATTCTTGAAAATGCAAGTTGTGTTGGTTTTACCAACTCACTCAAAATCTTAAAAAAGACTTTGGTTAAATTAATAGAAATTATGCATCTCAATCTGACTACAGAAATTTTCATCAAAGTACTAATTTTGCGTGGTGAAAAGTTGATTAAATATGTAAATACAGCTTAAAACTGAAAGCATGCAGGATTTTTTCACACAACTGTCAAGTGCTTTACAATCCTTTCTCAGCAATTTAGAGTCAGCATATTGCCCCCACCAATCTGAGTCCGTAGCTCTATCTGGAAAAATAATGTATCATAGCTGATATTTGAAGGGCTGCCACAGAGAGCGGGGGTAGGGTGGGGGTGTCAAGCTATTTTCCAAAGCACCTGAAGGCCAGACGAGGAATAATGGATGGAAACTGGTCAAGGAGATATTCAACCTAGAAATAAGGAGAAATTTTCTGACTTCTCTTCACTAAAACTAGCCATGCCCAGTTCCTGCAACCGTTCTTCCTGTTTTTAGCCTCCAGTTCTTGCTATCGATTCCAAAGGGCATGAACAATGGGAATTGTTCTTAGGAATGGACCTCACTCCGTTCCTAAAAGGTGTGTAAGGGGGCGTGCGTAAGCGCAGCAGTGTACCGTCCTTGTCCTACTGTTCCCATTTATTCGTACTCATTTATTATGTATATGAAGTGCAATTTGACAGGCAAGCGCGCTTTGACCAGCTCTGGCAGTAACCAGCTTCGTCGGGCTCTCCTTAAAGGAGCAGTAAATGACTGGCTGCTTTTCCCTCGACAGAGGAACTTCGCGCGATTGTTCTATTTGAGAAGCTGAAACAACGGGCCACCGTGCACGGGCAGGGAGCGAGCCGACAACCGAGCTCGCCCCTGAGGTGGAGGAGGAGACAGCCCCGTCGGTTTGGAAAACAACAAGCTACGCAGGGGGAGGCAACTGGACTAGGGCCTTGTCACGTGAGCTGTCCAGGCCCGAAATTGTGGGCGGAGCCAATCCCCGCCCCCTTCGCCGCTTGGTTCTACAGCCGTCGAAGTGTGATTGTGCTGTCGCTCTGCGCCTCGTCCCGCTCTTCTTCTCCTCGGCGCTCCTTTGTCGGCCGGCCGCTTTGGTTTCCCGTTCCCATGGCTACCGAGCGGCCTTTCCAGATGGTGGTATTTGGGGCCTCGGGCTTCACGGGGCAGTACGTGGTCCAGGAGATAGCGCGAGTAGCCGCCGAGGATGAGTTGCGAGGCTCCTTGCGCTGGGCCGTGGCCGGGAGGTCTCGGGAGAAGCTGCAGGAGGTGGTCGAGAAGGCGGCCACCAAGTTGGGTGAGAGAAAGGAGGGCAGGTCGCGTTGCGGAGTGCGGGCCTTCCACTCGCCTCCGTCCCCAAACTCTGCAGTAAAAAAAAAAAAGAACTTCACGAGGCGTCCGCGCAGTTTCCTTGGCTGCAGTCGGAAAAATCAATAACGCTGTGTCCGACGTTGACCTTAATATTGTGGTCCTGTGGTGGTGGGAGGCCAGGGGAAGGGGAGAGAGAAGTCTTGGACTACGTTTCGGTTAGCACGAGGTGCGCTATTTGGGTGGGGCACATCTGGAAGGAGAGAAAACATTGTGTGCCTAGTGTAAATGATTCCCTTCATCGCCGAGTTGAAGCCTGGAGGCTTGGATTAAGAATGTTAAAAGAGTTGCTGATTCGGATCGAAGTTTCGTCAGATCAAACCGCTTGTCTGTCTCTCACGGTGCAATTGCACTTCGGCTTATATACCGCTTCACAGTGTTTTACAGCCCCTTTCTAAGCGGTTTGCAATGCATCTACTTGGACTCAGCCTTCCACCCTTTCCGAGGTCGGTAAAACGAGGACCCAGATTGCTGGGGGCAATTTGCTGACAGAGGGGAGGGGGACTGAGTTAGCACATTGCAGCCAACAATCTGGGTCCTCATTTTGCCTACCTCCGAAGGATGGATAGCTGAGTCCAAGTAGACGCAATAACTCCCTTCTCTATCAGAGCCAGTATTTTATTTATTCTTCTATTCTACCTTAATTACCCTAACTGTCATTTAAAATCATATAAAGGGCGTGTCATTGTATTGCAGCTCACTGACCAAGAGTCTGGCGTGCCTATCTCTATGCCCCCCATCCTGTTTGGGGCCAGGGAAATTGAGATTAAATTATGCATCAATCTGCATTGACTTAGGTGTAGCCAGAGAAGTTATTGTGCAATTTTATACTGCAATTTTATAATAATAACACTTTTATGGTGGTTTTGCTTTACAGCCTTTTTCACAACACTACAAGATCTTTGGAAGTCAGCAAGCTTTTTTCCAGAACTAGATTTGTTAGTGAAAAGAAATTTTTTTTGCATTTTTGTCCTTGAGCATTATCTCTCTTTTATATAATACTTTTTTTTTTCTAGTGAGCTTTTGTAACAAGTGACTATCTTTCCACATGTTCACTTGCTTGTGTAGAGAAACCATATTTGGGAGATAGAGATGGATATAGAAGTAATATAATTTGTTTACTAAAAGGAATTGGAAAGCTAAATGTAAAAATAGCTTTAATAAATAGTGATTGAGTAAATGGTGGATTGAATAAAAATAATTAAAGAGAGGTTTTCAGAATAACATGTCAATATTAAATTTTCAGGGAAAGCAGAACTGAAGTCAGAAATTGGCATAATTCTCAGTGATGTCAGCGATCCATCTTCTCTTGCTTCTATGGCTAAACAAACGAATATTGTTCTAAACTGTGTAGGCCCAGTAAGTGCTTTCTTCTAGTTATTTTTTATGAATAAATAAAAAGTGTGCTTGTCCCAAAGCAATTACTTAAAACAAGACGTTGTAAGATATTACCAGAAATCTATTTGAGTTTTATGTTTTGTAATTAGTACATTTTTGTTATTTCTTTAGGAAGATTTTTATCTGTTAAAACAAAATGTTTCCTAATTAAATGCAAATTAAAGAGAAAATCCTAGTTTTTAACACTGAAACCGAAATTCATAATATTAATTTTTATTAATCACTCTTCTATAATGTTAAGCACATTTTTTTAAAAACTTGTGCCGCAGTTGGTACCAGAAACAAATGGAAGTTAATAAACTGTTAATATCAAAAGTAGTTTAATATACCTTATTTTATGCTAGAAAATGTAATTCTCAAGCAAATTTAAATCATTAAAGTATTATATTAAATGTGTTTAAGTATTGAATCTAGAGAAAGTTATCTCAATTCCAGATCTTCATATTTGCAAACAAGAAAATTATCAGGAGAAATGAAACATTCTGAGGCTGTTCTACAATAAACTACAAAAATACTAGACTGGATAGTATTTTATCACCAGTACATTAGTAATCTCCATCCTTGATTACCAAAACGAATATCATAATTCAATAGTAAGGCAACAATTTTGAAACAAGGTATCTCAAATGAGCTAATTTAAAGACTGTTTCCAAGTCCAGAACCCATGACTTCTGTGGAATTGAAATTTAGCAAATTTTATAAAATCTTTTATGACATAAAAAATACCATAAAGCACTTTATGTCAAGCTAAGCCTAAGAATAACATGGAATAATTCATCTAGAGTTCAGTTCTTTATTTATTTACACATAGCAGGCAGAATCTTACCAGACTAAATCCTTCCTACTACTAGCCTACAGATATACCCTGTGAGATTCTATGGAGTGGCCATCTTGTACTCTATTTCTGTCTTCTATGTAGCTCTGAGCTGGGCTGCCTCTTGTCTCCCTCCCCTTTCTGGAATGTGTGTCCCCCTTCCTTCCTGGGAAACTGCCATTTCACTGTAATTCATCACCCCAGCTTTCCCTTCTGCATGGGCACCACCTCACATTTTATGATGTAAAATGTCAAAACATTTCTTGTGGTTGGTTCTGTGTTTTACGGTGCTATACAGTTCAACTTGAGCTATTTTCAGGGCAGATGTATCTCTGAATTTTTAAAAACTTTTCCAGTGAAGGCAACACATTAGATACTCTTCCATTGTTGAAGGCAGTGAGGCATCTGGTAAGGAAATATCTCTGAAATGATCGCTCAAGGGCTCATGGATTGCATAGTATAGAAATAAAACTGGATGGGGCTTCAGCAGTTAAAGAAGTCATAAATAACAAATCAGAAGAGTGATTTAGATGATTTTCCTAATCTGGATGTACAAAAGAGATCTGTTAAAACTTTGATGGTTCTATAACAAGAGGCAAAGTAAAAAGAAAACGAAAGAACTGTTAAAATGTTCGAAGTCAGAAAGAACAAAAAGAAACCAAATTCTAGGGCTTTATTTGATGGGACTAAAGACTACGATCATAAGGAATAAGGGAAAAGAATATAAAGTTGATTTATTTGATCAAAAATGAAGAGATGTGTTATCTTCAGTAATTATTGACTTTTCTAATTAGGGTTGAATGATGAGGTTTTAAGAATCTGGTTTTGGATATGATGTGTGATATGAGAAGAAATGTTTTAACTTGATTTACTTCAATACAGTTATTTGTTTTTTCTGATAAAATTTAATGGATTTTGATTTACTATAATTGCATGTTAAAATTTTGAGGATTTTGTTATAGGTAAAGCTTGGGATCTAGAAGGAAAAGAAAGGATTATAAAGTGGGTTTTTGGATTAAGTTTATAATAGATATATTGATATTTCTGGAAACCCTTAATGGATCTTTGCTGATTAGAATTGAATTATGAAGTTTTAAGACTTGTTTACAAATAAGGAATTAGATAGGATGAAGAATTTTTGTTGCTTTTAAAGATAATGTGATGAGTTATTAAAAAATTATACTTGTGTCAAAGAGGGGGATATTTTTTCTTTTTTTGTTTGCTATATTTAAATATTTTTAATATAAGTTATATTTTTTCTTTTTGTTTTAATTTTTTATAGTTTATATTCAGGTTTATATGTATAGCTGTAATTTCTAAATTATTATAAAATAAACCCAATTTTTATTCACATTTAATTTAATGTATTAGCTAAAACATAATTACATCATAACTTTGTTAAGATTCCTTTATTCTTATTTTTTAAATGGAAACTAAACTTCAAACTAGGTCTAGTAAATTATTCCAGATTAATATAATTTATTAGTCTTTTTTCATTCTTGCAGTACCGTTTTTTTGGAGAACCTGTGGTAAAAGCTTGTGTTGAGAATGGCACAAACTGTATTGACATTAGTGGAGAACCGCAGGTATGTAAAATTAAGAAAATGAACCAGACTTTGAGGAATAATATTTGGATTAAGTCACAATCCCTTTTATTTTAACTCCTTATCTTAGTGCAGGATAATTATTTACTTCATATATCAAACTTTGTGTTGGTGCTCTGCATACCATGTGATGCAGCATCCATGCAGAGTGGGGGTTTTTTTTTGGGGGGGTGTCTGTGGTTTTCTCTCTACTCACATAAGAATCTCGTTACTCATCTCTCATTTCCATAAATTAGCAGTGTGAATGGACATTAGTAGACAGGAACTGTGTTTAGGATAGTAAAAGTATTTTATTTATAATTATATTTTTATACTACCTTTCCTCTGGGAGTCACAGAAAATACACAATTGGGATTTTTCTTCCTATTGTTGTCATCATTTTATAAGTTAGATTGGACTGAGAGATGGTAAATGGGTTTGCACCTGAGTTTTCTTAGTCCAGTTCCCAACAATTTAACACCCCACATTAGCTTTCTTGGGAGAAATTGTAAAATTCTATAAATCTGTGCTTAATATTAAACATAACCAATTTTAAATTTAACTGTAAAATACTGAATTGTTTTAATGGTTAATAACATTTAATAAAGATTTATAACTCTGCAAGATGACACAATAGCTAAGAAAGCAGTTTTAAAAATGTTAAGAAATTTGTTATTTTTGCTTGAATGTTAGAAATGCATTGTTTGTTTTATATAATATTGCATTTTTATTTTAGTATCTGGAAGGAATGTATCTACATTATAATAGCAAAGCTGAAGAAAAAGGGGTATATATTGTTGGAAGCTGTGGTTTTGATTCTATTCCAGCAGATATAGGAGTGTTGTTCACCAAAAACAGCTTAAAAGGTGATTTTTATGTTTGATTGATCTTTTGATAAATGCTAGGGGAAGTACAGTAGCTACTTTATTCATATGTTTGAAGATATTAGATTAGTTCATGGTGAAATGATAGCCTGTATTCTAAAAATAATCTGTTCGTTAATTATTTAAACATGTCCCACCCTTCTCCATCTCTTTAGCATACAGTCCTTTAGATAAGCTTTCATTGATCAAATAAAAACCAAACAGTTCCTACCCTGTATGTAAACAAAACCATGTAACAAAATAAAAGGGGGAATAGAGGAGAAAAAAGTAATCAGTTCTGAAAGTTAAATAATGTTAAAAATAAATAACAGTTCAGAGAAAGGAAATTTCTGATGGAAGATCTGACCAAATATCTGGCAGTCTTGCTTCCCACACATCTCTCTCTTGTTGAAACCTAGCTGTGAAATTGAGGGAGAGACCTCCCCCAATTCCAATCTTTCAACAAAGTCAGTGGAGTGCCTCTATTTCTAATTACTTCTGCAGTAATTACACTGTTTACTTGTACACCATTACATTTCATTCATTCTAAACACAGCGCTTAAAGTAAGTTATTTACTTATTTCATTTGTGCTATGCTTTTTATTTTGACAAGTACTTCATGATATAGATAACAAAATATGAAAGCAGAATATAAAAAGCTAATTAAACTCCTGATAAACAAGACATTTCTTTACAGATTTTGTAAATATTGAGAGAGGGGACCAATATAATTCTTTTAAGAAGTTTTCACTACAGCCTGGGAGCTACATGCAAAAAGACGGCCTCTGACAATGGAGACAGTGTCAAAATATCAATACGAAAAGTTTCATAAAAAGAGAGGCAGTTGCATACGTAGTTCTAGGACTTATTTATATGCCAGTACCTTCAGTTGTATTTCATTTGTAATTAGTAGATAACAGGTATTTCCTAAATACAACCCTCATTTGGTTTCTGTACCTTATACAAATTTACCACATTTTGAATCAGTTGCATTTTTTGCATAATTTTCATGCAGAGATTCAATTGTGTTTCATTTAGAGATTCAATTATGATTCAACGCAATTGAATTGTATTGTTCTCCTCAAGATAGGGTGTAATCAAGATGTGGATAAACATCAAATCTATCCAGCTCAGAAAGGATATCAACTGGCAGACTAAGCATAATAAAGTAAAGTCACTCCTTACTGCAGCTGTCTGCACATCTGGTGGTGTTTGAAAATCAAAGAAAATGTATAGACTATGAACCTGGTTTTGGGGAGAATGGAATCCCATTCACAATTGGTTGAACCTCAGTTCCCAATTCAGGTTTCTATTTCTAATAGCAGTTCAGTTATTTTTTGCTTCATTTTCAATTTGTTTTTCCTCATTTATTCCATTATCAAATTTAGACTTTGTTCAAGGGTATCAATTCTTCCTTAAAATTGATGATGTTTCAAAAGTTGGATTATCTTCCTCAGATTCACATCAGTATTGAACAACATGACAGACAATATGAAAGTATCCTGAGGGACAACAGAGGTCAGTGGCCTAGGTATTAAAGAATAGTCCCCCAACATCAGCTCCCTTATATGGCAAAACAGGGAGGAACACATTTTCTGCTAAAGAACTGTGTCTCATAGACTTGATTCCACTAGAAGGTTTAGAAAGCTACCACGGTCCCCACCCAATTTCCAGACTTTCCAATACATAGGAAAACGTTGTAAACTAGAAAGGCAGACCTTATGTTCCTAAACTGACTGGAACAGCAATAGCCAAGTGTTGTGGGAAGATCACAGAGATAGTCTTTCTCTTGAATTTTTCAGTGAGCTGCTCAGGTGAAACCAGGGTCTATTACACCCTTTTTCACTCATGACCAAGAACCTGAAGTAAATCTGATTTGCAACCTGTTCAATCTTGGAGCACTTTGCGGCTGAAGTTGTATATTTCAGTGTGTCAAGTAGAAATTGAAATCCTGGTGTCTGTATTAAAGGAAACAAGTGAAATGAACATATTTGCTTTCTTTCTCTTTGCAAAAGTCCTTATGTGCCTCAATTAAAACAGATATGTTGTTGAATGTATGAAATGTGTAAAAAACTTACCAATGCTATATGCCAATTATCCAACAATAATAAACATTAACAAACTGTCGTTGAATTGACATTTTTTTACAATATTAACTGTTCTTTACTATCACCTTTCTTTAAAGGTACCTTGACTGCAATTGAAAGTTTTTTGACTGTAAAATCAGGGCCAGAGGTTGGTTAATTTCTTTTTTTTTCCTCTTAAGTTTGTTGTGGGCAATTGCTAAATTATAAAAACTATAGCATGAAGCTGAATATGACTATTAGTATATTTTAACTATTGACAGATTCTTACTTATTTGTTTCATTTATCTTTTGCCTCAATCTAATAAAACTGAGCAGTTCACAGCAAGATATAATACTGATAATTCTGAAACATTCACAGGACATTATATATAAAAACAAAAGCAGTACCAGCAATCAGCAAAATAGCAAAAATATCTCTTAATGCTTGTTCTGATCTAATTAATTGTTTTCATGCATTTTCTGCTATGGCTACACTGTTCACAAATAATATATGGTATTGAGTACATTTTATATTTATTTATTTCTTTTCTGCTGTACTCCAAATGGCTGCTGCAATATAAACAGCTCCTTAAAATGTATTATATATGAAATAAAATATTACCATTGACAAAAAAAGCTTGTAAAATTTATCTAAATAAAACAATTAACAATAGAAACAAATGCAATTATAGAGCATCTCTATCCAGGAAAACAGATCCCTAAATAAAAAAATTCCGACTACCCATAAAGAATTTTGAAAAAGGAAGGAAAACTAGATGTTTTCCAGGGGGATCTTTTAATACTATTTTCACCAGTTCTCTCAATTTCTGACCTTGTTGCTCACCGAATAAATGTAATGCTCATGTTCACAAATTATGGATTATGTGACCCTTTCTCAAGTCTCTTTCTGTAACAAAATCATTAAGCAAAAAGAAAGTAAAAAATGGCTGAATGTAAACACATAGCTTTTTATTTATCTTATTTGATTTATCAATCGCTTACAAAATTATAAGTATAAACATGACTAAAAATATAGAAAACAGGTACGATTAAATGGGGACAATAGGACAGGGACGATGGTGCACTTATGCACGCCCCTTAAATACTGTACATTAATATTTCAATCAGTTTTGGTATATATGTGTGTGTGTGTTGTGTGTATTCATGGTTGGGTTAATTGTATACATGTGTATGTATATGTGTGTATGTATATGTATGTGTGTGTATGTGTGTGTGTATATCTATCTATCTCTTTGGTTATTCGGGTTTTCTCCCGCGTAAAACGAAGTATTTTGGCGACGTTTCGATGAAGTCTCATTCATCATCTTCAGGCTTGTGTCTTCGGCTTTGTGCTTCTCGGAGTAATGTGAGCTTGCAGCTGTTTCTTCCTTTTAACTGCTAGTGGGGGTGTGACTTGATTGGGTGGGGGCTTGGCTGTGTTCTGATTGAGAACACACCCCCACCCAATCAGAACACAGCCAAGCCCCAGCCAATCAAGTCCACCCCACTAGCAGTTAAAAGGAAGAAGCAGCTGCAAGCTCACATAACTCCGAGAAGCACAAAGCAAGACACAAGCCTGAAGATGATGAATGAGACTTCATCGAAACGTTGCCTAGATACTTCCAATCTTACGCGGGAGAAAACCCGAATAACCAAAGATCCACATACAAATACCCGCGAGAACCTCAGAAAACATGTGTGTGTGTGTGTGTGTGTATATATAAATTTGGTATTTTAACAGGGTGCCTGTATTCATGATGGAACCTGGAAATCGGCTGTATATGGCTTGGCAGATCAAGACAACTTGAAGAAAATTAGAAAACAAATTGGACATAAACCACTTCCAGTATTTGGAGCAAAACTCAAAAGAAGGTACAGAAAATATATGTCTTTTAGTGTTTTAAGTTGCAAATATGTTCACTTTTTTTTTTAGTAAAGGGAAGAAAATGACATCTTTAAATAATTTTGATCTGTAATCTGTTATTCAAGGCCTTTCTGGAAACAAAATGTGGTATTGGAAGTTATCACTAAAAAGTGAACAATTGTCTAGACTGGAGGTACCTATATTTTGCAGTCCAGATAGTGATTTTCCACTATTCCCCAAAATTGCAAATCTATTTTGCAATTATACTTACCCAAAATACAAAAACAAGCTGAAGATGTTAATCTCCGCCTATTAATATCATTGGACTATCACCCTTGAAAAAAACCCACTGCCTATCACTACTGTAAATATTCTTTTTTTTTTTAAGTGCAAATCCAAGTTATGTTTGCCATGCTTCATTCATCTTCTCTTCATCTTTTTTAGAGGTACAGTATTTTACAGTAATGAATTCAAACAGTATTCCATTCCATTCATGGGATCAGATGCCTCTGTAGTAAAGCGAACTCAGCGGTATTTGCATTCACATTTGCAGGAAACACCTGTAAGTTTATTTAATATGTTATAATGTTAGTTTTGTTTCTTTTTAATAAAGGTATACAAGCTTCCATCTTTCATGTAAGCTATCCATCGGTGATGTTTTTACTTTTTAATAATAAACCTTTGTCCGTATCTTGTTAAATTTTAAAAATCTGTATGTAGGGATTCACCATCTAAGTTATTCTTCAGAAGAGGCAAAATTTCCACCTGCTCCTCTTTAGCCAAAATTAAACTTTCAGGCATGAGTCCTTATTTGTAAGACCATGTCCAAACAAATAATAATTGCTCAACTCCAGACTTATACTTCAAATTATTTCTTAAATGGCAAATAGGAGGAAGAATATAATTGTTTCTCTTATAAAAATGTCATGGTATTCCATTGGGATCCTTGATTACCTTCTAATGTTTTGTCTGTAGGCTGGCCATCCTTTAATTTCAAGGATTTCAGAATACATTTCCTTTATATTGTCTTTAGAAAAGTACATTACTATGTCTTCTTATTGCTTTGACCACAGATATGTTACTAATACTGTGTATGTGACAATGTAGACCCAGTATTAGAAGTGTTCTGTCTGCAGCTGTTTTAACAATGTCCTGATTAAGAATAGTTAGTCTATTTCCTAGAGTAACTGTTTAAATAACTTTGGCTTGTTTATGAATAAATTCTGGGTCTTGATTTTGTTTTACTCAGAATTCATTTAAATGTTTCATGGAAATGGATACTAAACTTGATATCACTGGCCTCTCCTATTCAGGTGCAGTATGCTGCTTACACCACCGTGGGTGGCCTCACATCTGTCATAAAGCTAATGTTTGCTGGTCTTTTATTTTTAATGCTTGTGAAATTCAACTTTGGAAGAAAGCTCCTGCTAAAAGTAGGATTTCTTTTAAATAGTTTTGAAATTTGACAAATTTTGTCAATTGTTCAATTATTCTGAATCTTACTATAAAACTGCTTTCTTCAGTATCCTGAATTCTTTTCTGGAGGACATTTTACAAAAGATGGGCCAACAGAAAAACAGGTAATTTTTACTTTTGTTCTTACAAAAACATATATTGGAATTATTGTTTTCTGCGATATTAATAACTGAATTCTTATCTACACTTTATGCAGTAAAAGAGGTCGCATCTTTATTATTCTGTTTTTATTCTGATATCTTAACATGAGACTGTTATACGTACTGGATCAAACACATGTTCTGCTGTATAGCCTATTTTAGAAAATGTTTTAATCCTATACATGGATTATGCATTTTAGTTCTAAAAATGCAGACTAAATATCTCAAGGTTCTGTAAACAAATTGAGTGAACAATGACAAATGTTCCATTTGAGAATGCTAGGATACATTAATAGTGTTGAAGTCCAGTAGGCAAACTTAACTTATTTCACCACTGATTGTTTTATTCAAATTTGCATTGGATATTGTATCAGAAAGCACATCTGAATGTTGAATAAAAAAGGCAATATGTAATCCTGTAAACATAAATCTTGTCATATGTTGTATTATTTATATACATAGCATCTCAGGATTTTAGTCTGTGCAAAAATTCTTTGGCTGATCAGTAAGAATTAAATCACAATACTATTTTCTCTTAGCATAGCATGCATATCTTTGAATCTAGTTTGCTGTATTAGAAATACTAACCCATAACTAAGTTTTTCTCTTACCTTAAGGTTACATATACATTGTTCTTTCAAATCAGGTTAGAAATAAAAATCATTGTAAAATAATTTGATTTCATTTCCAAAATGGATATAAATTAGGATGCAGGGTAATTGTATAGATGTATGCTTGATGTACACTGAGATGCTGTCTGGTGATATAATACTGTTTATTTCTTATTTTTGAATGACAGATGGAAGAATCATCTTTTGAAATGACCTTTCTTGGAGAGGGATATAGCACAGGACAAAATCTAGAGGAGGGCAAACCTGATGTTAAAATCTGCACTCAAGTGAGGGGACCAGGTAATATTGGAGCAAAATTAATATTATTAATTATAAAATACAATTCATCTGGCATTAAATATACAAGTAACAGTTCCACGTGGTTGTGCGGGTAGTGATGTCTGAAAGTATGTCAGACTGACAAAAGCAGTATCATAGCATTGCAGTGCACAGCCTACCCTTTTTTACATGTATTGTAATTGTAGATGTGCACCCAAAAGGGGTGGAGTTTGTGATACAATAGTAATTACTAGTAATTAATAGTAATTACAATACTAATACTTTCGTTTTGGATGAATGTAGCAGGATTCTGTGGTTGCTGCATGTGAAGGAGTTCTATCAGATAAAACAACAAAATTCCTCTTGAATGTTTATTTAGAGAACGATTGTCACCAGAACTATTATATTTTTATTTTCATACACAGTACACACAAATGTGTTAATTGCTTTTTCCTTTTGTTATTGTGTCCAATGGTTAACTGTGAACTGTGGTGGCACAATGGTTAGAATGCAGTATTGCAGGCTACTTCTGCCGACTGCCAGCATTTTGGAAGTTTGAGTCTCACCAGCTCAAGGTTGACTCAGCCTTCCAGCCTTCCGAGGTCAGTAAAATGAGGACACACATTATTGAGGGCAATATGCTGATTTTGTTAACCACTGTAAAGGGCTATAAAGCACTGTGAAGTGGTATGTAAGTGCTATTGGTTCTCTTGACTTTCCTTCTCTCTCCAACTTCTTGTACGCTCTCCCTGTCCTTATTGGCATTCAAATAAAGCAACTACTGTTATCTACTGTATTTCTACTTAATCACAGTGGTTTCATTTTCCATCTTCATCTCAAATTGTTCTGAAGTGATGAGTGTAATGATATATCTTTTTCTTTACAGAGGCTGGTTATGTTACTACACCTATAGCAATGGTACAGGCTGCTGTGGCGCTTCTTAAGGACAAGAATTCTCTTCCCAAAAAGTGAGTGTTTATCTTCTAATCATGAAATGTCTACCTTATTTTACATCCCATGGTTACTAGATGAAAATAATCACCAGAGAAATTTCACAATATTGCTGGTGTCAGTTTTTTCAAAGAGGTTGAGTGAAATATACAGATAGTCTCCGACTTACGACCACACTTGAGCCCAAAATATCTGTTGTTAAGTGAGACATTTGTTAAGCGAATTTTGCTCCATTTTAGGACCTTTATTTGCCACAGTTGTTAAGGGAAACACTGCAGTTAATAAGTTGGTAACATGGTTGTTAAATGAATCTGGTTTCCCCATTGATTTTGCTTGTCAAAGGATTGCAAAAGGTGATCACATGTGACCTTGGGACATAGCAACAGTCATAAGTATCAACCAGTTGCCAAGGATCTGAATTTGAATTACATGATCATGGGGATGCTGCAAAGGTCTACCTGCATGTAAGGATAAGAAACTAAATGCCAAAATGCTATTGACAGAACATACAGTTCTGTGCTATAGTAACTCTTTCTCCCATTTTATAAACCCTCATTATCCACATATTTTGAGCTATTTATAGAAAGCTGGCAGTGAGGAAAAAACATTAGAAGCAATCCACTACAAGCAGCCCTCGACCTACAACCACGTTGAGTCCAAATTTTTTGTTGCTAAGCAAGGCAATTGTTAAGTGAGTCGCATTCCATTTTTTGACATTTTTGCCATGATTGTTAAGCAAATCACTTCAATTAAATGAATCATGTATTCGGTCAGCAAATCTGATTTCTCCCATTGATTTAGCTTGTTAGAAACTCCCTAGGAAGGTTGTAAATGACCATTCCAGGTCCCCCAGGATATTGCAACTATCGTAAATACTTGGCATTTACCAAGCACCCAAATTTTGATCACATGATCGGGAGGGTACTGCAATGGTTGCAAGTGTGAGAACTGATCATAAGTCACTTTTTTCAGTATATGGTAATTTCAGTCACTAAATGAATGATTGTAATTTAAGGACTACCTATATAAGGAGTTTGATTAATTTTATCCTAATGTTCAATTGTATGGTATTTGGGCAAGGGAAACTCACTACATTGCAAAGTACAGTTCTTGTAACACGTGGTAAAATAATCTGTATAAAAACTCTTTAAACTCTGTTTTGTATGCCATGGCAAACTTGGTTTGTGAATAAGAGAATAATCATGTTATTCTTTGAATAGTTGCTAATGCTTAGTTGGAAAAGAATGTTACCAGTTTTTTCAAATCTGCTTATCATGTTTATGATTTGAACTGCAGTCTTATGTATCTGGATATGTTTTATTGAATTCAGTAAATGTACTATTGTGTAATCATATTTAGGGTTGCGCTGTCTATTGCATTAGTTACCCCACAGTTATTTCATGTATCCAATTTATAAAATCACTGGTATGTTTTTTTCTTTTTCTTTTTTTTAATTACAAACTGTTCTCATTAATATTTGGGGGTTATGTCAGAAGAAAACCCCAACTGTAACCCCCAAATTGAACATCATTCCTCCAGAGATTAGAATGGCCCCCTCTCTTCTGGATGGCACTGAAGACCTGGTTCTGCCAGTGGGCCTAGGGAACCCAGAGCAGGATGGAGCCCATCAAATGGCTCGTGTGATCTGCTGTCATGGGGGTGGGGGCTGGGAATTGGGGGTGTTTTTTTTTCTTTCAGATTTTGTTATATTGTACTTTAATTTATTTGATTCTTTTTGTTAGTTTTTATTGTTTTTATTTTAAATATGGTTTTATAGTCTATAAGCTGTCTTGAATCGCCATAGGCAATATAAATTAAATAAATAAAAATAAAATAAATACATAAATAGCATTAATATTGGAATTTGCAGTAATATGGTTTGTTGTAAAAATGTAGGCTTCCTTGTATTTGTGTGTTGCTAACACAAATGTGACTTGTTTTACAGAGGTGGTGTCTATTCTCCTGGGGCTGTGTTCTATAATACAAAACTTGTGGAGAGACTGAACAAGCATGGAATTGAATTCTCTGTCATAAGCAAGCCTGAAGCCTGAAAAGAAAACCCAGATACAATATGGCCAGCAACTGTGTGTGTGTGTGTGCGCGCGCTCACGCACGCACATTCAAAATGAAATAATAAAGTTGATAAACTTAATATATATAGTGTAAAGATGCTATTGCTTGAATGGTTCACATGAGAGTTAGGAAGATGGACTTATTAGTATTGGAAATAGGTATCAACTGCCATTAACTAATTAGCAATGGTTAATCTATTCTAACGGAATGACTCATAGAACCCTCCTGCTTTTTAGAAACAAACCCAATGTCTAGGAGACATTAAATTTAACTGATCCATTTCATTTTTAATCAGTAACTATACTTTTTCCTATTTGATTTTTGAAAGTTATTGCAGATTAAATTGTGAAAACCGTGTCAACTGATCAAATATTGAAGGTGGGAATAAATTCCATTGACATCTTGTTTCTGACTAACAGAATAAAGTAATTGTCCTTAGCCTAGGTTTTATTGAGTCCAGTCATTTGGTATTTTTCTATATTTGATTGTTTGCTATAGCATTATGAAAGCATTTAACCTGTTAAGTTAAACTTCATATCTTAAGTATACATTCCAGCTGAAACATACCTGAGTATCTGGCATTTTTAAGAACTTAATCTCATACTTAGTTGCTGTTATTTTCTTTGTTACTTTTCAATGCAATAAAAGGATTGAAAAATCTGTTTTCAGTTTCATAAATATTTAAAGCATAATTCAGCTATAGTACTGTATAAGAATTAGATGATCCAATAAGTCAAGAATGTGGTATATTTCATCCTGCTATTTTAAATAGTATGATGGAAAATGTAATGTATTTCTTTATTAGCTCAAATTAAAAGCAAGATTATGAATCCTTATATTTAATGCTGAAGGCCTTTTTTTTACATCCGGTACAGAAATGGGATGTTCTGGAACTGCTTATGTTTATTCACAATTCAGGAGGCAATAAGATCAACAACATAAACTACATGGATATATAAAAATCTAAACTTTTATTATGACTTGTGGTACTGATAGAGAACTAAGAAAGTTTCATTCCAATAAAAGAGAAAGCTGAAACGAGCAAAAAACCTTACTATTGAGGAGAAAACCACATCCCCGCCAATACTGGCAGGGCAAACTATTAAATATAAACTGAGCAAACCCCACACTCATGTGCACTGATGATGCCAGCTAGTTGGGTAATGAAATGTCTACAAGCAGACACCCAAGTTCAGAGAGCATCAAGAACTCCATAAGTCTCATGTTTGGAAAGGAAAGTTCATAATTAGCAACAGTAACAAAAGCTTTCTTATTACTCTGTTGTTGGGAAGAGTTGAAGATGATACACAGTACTATCCCTATTACAATGAATACTGAATTCCGGTATATTTCCTCCTTTGTTGTGAAGAAATTCAAAAGCAGTTGACATATAATGATATATGTAAGTACTGATTTAATTTCCAATTCACATATTTTCTTGGTAAACCACATTCACTTAATGCCTTGCTGTAACCTAGCCTCTCGTTTCTTTTTAACTATTAAGGCAACATCATTTTTCAATTTACTTATACTTGACTCAAGTTGTTCTCCAAAATCCTTCAACAAGTGTGATTGTCTCTCAGTAAAAAGTCGAAGTAGTTGGATGTTATCTTCATCCTAAAAATAAAATAAATAGCATTCTTTCCTGCAATATTGTATAGTATAAAAATGTTTTAAGTTACAGTGTGGTTCATAATACCTGTCAAGAAAATGGGAACTTTGATATGAAAACAACAAACAAGCAGCCTATAGAACAAAGATATTTCAATAAGGTATTTTAAATAATTATACATACATTTTATGTATAAATACATGGTATTTATCTCATTACTCTCCAACAATTTTGATTTAGAATAGACTAGTATTTCTAGTGTCCTAAATTTGAATAGCAAAAGGGCATATTTACAGCAGGCGAGAATAAGGTTAAGCTAAGTGTTCAATATTGAGGCCTCCCTGACAGCAAGTCAAGGTACCCATTTTGACCCTAATCTAAAATTGGCCCAGGCTATAAAAGGCAGTTGAGAAAGTACTAGGTATGAAAACCTGAAGAAAGATAAACTTCTCAGACCTTTGTGGAGATGATATCCAGAAAACAAGACAAAACAATTTAGAACTAAGGAGAATGTAATCCATATCTTCCCAAGAAAAGTATAATGTGTACCGGGGCTCTGTAGTGATGTAGTTTTAAGAACTGTCCTCTGATCACGTTCATTTTCCGGTAGAAGGATTTGAGAGCTTTAGCAAATTCAGCATCACAGCTGACCCGAGAACTGCACATTGTGCGGCTATCTTTCGATGCTGCTGAAATTATCTTATTAACATGGAGTTTTGAAGGAGATTTTAAGATCTTACCTATAAGAAGAAGATTTAAAAATCAGTGTCAATGGGTTCAGAATAGGAATGCATTGCACAAAAGGGGACCCACCATAAAACGTTACAGCAAAGAGTGTTGGTTGTTTGGAGCTCTGTTTGCAATCATTCCTAATATCAGGAAATTTGGGATACATTTGTTAACACAACCATTTATTTAGTTCCCAATCTGAGGTGCTAGCACCCCCTGGTGGTGTAAGACGGTATCCTGGAGGGGTGCAAAACTTGAGTTTAGAAGTTTCAAAATTATAGGTATCTGCATAATTATATGCAAATTATATGATATAATTATTTTTGTAAGGGGTGCAAGAATATATCAGAAGTGTTCTAGGGGTGTGGGGTATAGAAAAGGTAGGGAACCCCTGATTTATTGACTCTTCAAAGTTACAGCAGCACTGAAAAAAGTGACTTGTGACCATTTTTCACACTTACGACCATTGCAGCATCCCCATGGCCATGTGATCAAAATTCAGACCCTTGTCAATTGACTCGTCAGGTTGCAGTGTCCCAAGGTAGTGTGATCGATCACCTGCTATGATCTTCTGACAAAGTCAGTATAAAATCCAGATTCACTTAACAGCCATATTACTAACTTAACAACTGCAGTGATTCACTTAACTTTGGCAAGAAAGGTTATAAAATGGAGCAAAACTCACTTAACAAATGTTTCACTTAGCAACAGAACCTTTGGGCTTGATTTTAGTCATAAGTGGAGGACTACCTCTAAAGCTCTTATCTGTTTCCTAATTTTATGATGTGTGCAATTATGCATCATAGCTTGGAAAATTCTGATGTGGTATTTATGTTGTTTGACTGGGTAAACTGGTAAAATCTAGATTCAAATCCACTCTCAGCCACAGAATCTCATTGGGTGACTTGAAGCTAGTAAATCCAACCCTCATCACAGGGTTGTGGTGGGGGAAAATACAACCAAGAGTATTTATGTACACTGCTTTTGCTATTGAATGAAGGTTGGAAAACAGATGTCATAAATAAATAAATGATCTTCAGAATACCATCCCACTACAAAGTCAAAAATGAAAATATTTCACTTCAAACCGGTTGGAACATTCCATCCTGGTCTCCAGTTAATAAAATAATTATTTTAAAAGTTCCTGTTTTCAGCAATTTCAGATGGCTTTAAGCAGTAGTGGGATTCAATTTTTTTTTACTACCGGTTCTGTGGGCATGGCTTGATAGGCGTGGCATGGCTTGGTGGGCATGGCAGGGGAAGGCTACTGCAAAATCCCCACTCCCTCCCCACCCCGCTAACCTGCTTTCCAGCTCCGTTCTCCTGTGCAGGGCAACAAAAGAAGACCTGGCCGATCAACTGGGACTCAGGAGGCAGAGAATAGATGGAGGCAGGGCCAGTCAGAGGTGGTATTTGCCAGTTTTCCGAACTACTCAAAATTTCTGCTACCGGTTCTCCAGAACTGGTCAGAACCTGCTGAATACCACCTCTGGGTTTAAGGAATGTTCAACATTGTACAGTACTTCATCAAATCTGGGGGGCTAGTAATTACTGGCTTATTAATTTCAAAGCAAACATAAAGAAAAGTGAAGAATTACAATAAGATACTTACTGAAATGGGTTTCTGCCTCATATTTTTTCAGTTTTGTCTTCAGATGTATGTTTTCCTCTGTCAGAACTCTATTAACATCTCTAAGTAATTCAGTCTCTTCTTCTAGTTTTAATTGCTTTTGGTAAAGTTCAGCAATATGGCTTTTGATATCCTAAATAAAATATATTGTTTATGATTTAGGATGTGCATAGGCAGTTCTTTAGATGGAAATTGCTATTAATGCAAGCTTTTTCATTGAATTAAAATGTTTATTGGCAATGTAAATGCAAAGTCCAGATCAATACTTTAAGCAATGTGCTAGGAGGACAGGGGCACTGGGGAAAAATAAAATGTGCTGATAATTTATAAATCATAAAGTACATAAGATCTTGCTTTGAAGTTTGGTTACTGATGGGTATATAATTCTTTATTAGAATAGAATAGAATAGAATAGAATAGAATAGAATAGAATAGAATAGAATAGAATAGAATAGAATAGAATTCCTTATTGGCCAAATGTGATTGGACACAGAAGGAATTTGTCCTGGTACAAATGCTCTCAGTGTACATAAAAGAAAAGATACATTCATCAAGAGTCAAGAATCATAAGGTACAACACTTAATGATAGTCAGAGGGTACAATAAGCAATCAAATCATACTAGGAAACAGTCAATATAAATCCTAAGGATACAAGTGACAAAGTTACAGTCATACAGTCACAAGTGGGAAGGGATGATTGATAAGGAGTGATGAGAAGGGTAATAGTAGTGCAGACTTTGTAAATAGTTCGGCAGTGTTGAAGGAATTGCTTAGCAGAGTGATGGCGTTCGGGAAAAAACTGTTCTTGCATCTAGTTCTATGTTGCTGGAGAAGCCTTCATATATTTGGGGATCTCTTCCTCAAGAACAGGGGTGTCAAACTCACAGCCCGCAGCGCGGCTGTGTCATGTGCTGGCCCTGCCCCTGCCTGGTTTAGCGAAGAGGAAAAAAGTCCCAATACTTCATATGACACCACCATGACCACATGAGTTTGACACCCCTCCTCAAGAACAAAACAAAACAACTGTCCCATCAGCAAGAAACAATTACACGGATGACTGCAGACATTCACATCATAGAGACCTAGAGTTAGGCCATTAAATCAATGCTAATTCATAGCAACCACATACTGTAGGTTGACCTTCTCCAGAAGGCTCTTCCCCCCATCCTGGCTCTTCAGAACTTCCAGCCTATTGCTGCTGTATGGTAATATCTGAAAAGGCTGGTCTAATGAGATAGTTTCACAAAATAAATCATTTATAATAATGGGAATCGCTCTCAAAATAGCAGTTCAAAGGGGAAGCTGATCCAGATAGGAATATTGCATGGACTAAAGGCTAAAATCTCATCATACAGTCCTAGGATATCCTTGGATATCCTTCAAAAGCGATAGTTGCTCACTTCTGAAAAACAATTCCATAGTTGAGAACTATGTATAAAGACACATCTGTTTAAAGCAGAGGTCTCCAAACTTGGCAACTTTAAGACTTGTGGACTTCAACACCCAGAAGTCCATAAGTCTTAAAGTTGCCAACTTTGGGGACCCCTGGTTTAAAGTATGCCAAGTTAGGAGCATGACTGTAAGCCCCGCAGAGTTATCCTGGGGAAGATAATCAGCAATAAATTTAATTAATTAATAGCAAGGTACAGCCCTAATACGTACACGAAAATTTCGAGAAACCACCTGGAAAGTTCAGACCTCAAGCTAGAGCTGGAAAGTCGTCTTAATCTCTTTCTCCTTTTCAATCATTCTCATATTTCTATTTTCCTAACATAGGAGGTAGCCTTTTCCAGTTTCCTACTTTTTCCTTTCTGCTGTTTGTTTTGGGGGGTGGGGGGGAGATTTAGGGCAGAATTTGTGATGTATTTACTTTTCACCCCTTTCTTCTAGCATATCAATAGGATTTTTTCCTTCCTTTTAGTCCTGATCCCTTTATCATCTTTTCTACAGTAATCCTGGCAACAGTTCTGTATTGGTTGCTCTTCCAAAGCTCTGGGACAGATCAGTTTTGTCAACTTATGGCAGGTTAGGAAATCTGTTCCTATTATATTACAAGGGAGCTGTGATGCTATTCCCACAATAGTGCTGTTTCCCCTTAAATATTTGTGCAAGATTGAATATCTGTCCTGAGGATATCCCAAATGAAGTGAGAGTGCAATGACATCAATCTACACTCTTCAGTAAATCGACCATTCTCCCATTAACTCTTGCCACAATTATCCTCTCCAACCTTTGAAGATTCTGAATAGTGGCTAGAAATAGGGTCTTTCTGTTTGGATGATCCAACTCCAGGCAACATTTCCAAGCTTTATCAACCACCTCTCGACGAGTCGACATGCCATCAATGACAACTGCCACACTCAATCCACAGGCAGCAGTATTCCTGCCACAACCTCAATACCAATCCTGCTCCCAGGCTCCACAAGGTAACCATGCCCAGCCTACACAGCAGCGTGATGCTCGACCATCGTCCCCAGTATGGGAGAACGACATCCTCCGTAAATACTGGGAGGAAGACTACAACCCGTCATTGACTTACAACCCAAACACACCCAAAGAGAATCCAGGGGGAGAACCCTCTACGTCAGTACCTCCCCCTAACTCAGCAAATGCTGAAGATTACTGGAGAAACTTGGCTGTACAGAGTGGAAAGCTAAATTTGCACGCCAACGGAGTTCGCAGATTCTCTGACAAGCCAGGCAGCGAGTATCTAGTATGGAATAAACTTTTCCTGCGCCCCGTTCAGGTGGCACACCTGAACCCTGATGAAATAATCGGACACTTGATAGCATGGCTAGGGCCACAGTCTGCTGAAATACCGAGGGCACTTTTGGCATCCCACTTAGACGACCCAGCTGCTGCCCTACAGTTATCATGGAAGAGGCTTGAAGAACTGTATGGCGCTTCTGAGGACGTAGAGGCAACACTCTTGGATAGCCTCAACAGATTTCCTAAAATTCCTGTCGACCAGCCTCACCAAATCATAGACCTCACTAACATACTTGTCCAGCTGAAAATGGCACAACGGAATCCCAACTTACTGGGACTCGCCTGTCTCGATCACATCGACACGCAGAACAAAATTGTTCGAAAACTTCCGCAGGTGCTACTTGAAAAATGGCTCCAGTTGACTGACACCTGCATGGCCACGGGTCGCCACTGCTTTATATCCTTCACACTTCTTGAAGAATTCGTGGCCCACCAGGCGACAGTGTGCAACACACACCGGGCCCGTGGACTCAGAGCTGTTAGTCCTCCTAATGACAGAAGATACAACAGCAGCCATATATCACCCTCAGGCCCTATGCACACTACCAGGGAAAGACCTTTCATGGTTGTCCATAACACCGAGATTGACTCCTCATCCACACACAGTTGGGGAGAGAACTCATCTAATACGACCCAATTTAGATCTCCAAACACAAGGAGAATACAGTTTTGTCCTATGCACAACACTCATCACTCACTGAACAGCTGCACTGGGTTTGCAGCAAAATCACTGATCCAACTAAAAGAGTTGCTTAAGGGAGTACCAATACTGCTACAAGTGTTGCAAATTCAAACACCTGTCCAAGTACTGTACAGCCAAGGTGTAATGCGAATTATGCAATAGTGACCAGCACCCGACCGCGCTGCATCCAGACTCCGAGCCACCACTGCAGATATCCCGTAGCCCTCCTTCAGACAAGGAGCCTCAATGTAACACAGAAGCGTGCAGGGCTCCTCGGCAGATTGCCAAACCGCAACCAAAACCAAGGATGAATGTCAACTGCACAGCACTGTGCGCCGACTTACCTCATTTGTGTCTTCCCATCTGTTTAGCCAAAGTGTACCCTGAAGGATGCCCTGAAGATGCCATGAGAATGTACATGCGGATAGACACTCAAAGCGCCTGCACCCTGGCCAGGCCTGCATTCTTTGACCTCTTTGAGGTGCAACAGAATGAACTTCATTTCACTGTATCAACGTGCCATGGACCAAGAAGCATGGTGGGGAGGAGAGCTTTTGGACTCTGCATAGAGTCATTGGATGGAAGTTCCCGGTTCCCACTACCGCCTGTATTTGAATGCGATGGGATACAGAATGACCGCAGTCAGATCACAACACCTGAGGTCATAAGTAGCATGCCTCACCTACAGCACCTGGCTCATCACTTTCCCGCCCTAGATCCAGAGGCTGAGATCCTACTCTTGCTGGGAAATAATGCCCCATGCGACTTTCTCTTCTCCGAGTCAGTCGGGAGGCCCTGTAGACAGCCCAGTGGCCATCAAATCTCCACTAGGATGGGGGATTGTAGGAATTGTCAGTGACGATCAGATGCAGGCTCCAACCTAGGCAAATGCCTTAGCACCATCCATTCCACTGCCTTCCGAAGCCCTTTAACACCATCGAAAACAAGAATGACGTTCCAGCCCAAAAGGCCTCCAGTGATCAGTACACTTTTGCTAGGACACCCCAAACAGCTGCCAACAACCACCAGACGCCCACTAAGACACTCTACATGGGCATATGCCTCTGCAACACCCTTTCCAACAGCTTCCCAATGCCCTTTGACACCGTGGAAACCAGAGTACCATTCCAATCCTTAAAGGCTGCCAGAAGCGACCACCAGACTTTCACCTTTGCCACCAAAAGTACCTGTACACCCTAAAAGGCCACCAGAGGTGACCAGCAGACTTGCACCAAGAGGCTGAACTTGAAGATTGAACCTCAAGCTTTGCATGCTTTGCTTTGTTAGATGCTTTATTAATGTTTACTGTTTTTCTTAGTTATATAGTTATCTGCTATTCATATTATTACTGTTTACTGATTATCTTAGTTTATAGTTAATTTTTTTTTCTCTTCTTTTAATAGTGGAATTTACAATTCCAGGCGGGGAGTGTGCTGTCCCAGCCAGTCTGTGGGAATTGGATAGTTACTTAGGAATTATGAGCTGTTCCCCTAAGGGAATGCATCATGGGAAATGTAGTTCATGTCACGTGGCCACATCTGTAATCCTGATTGGTCACTAAATTGACCCTCGAAGGGTTGGGGGAAGTTTTCCTCACTTTTGCTTGAACTCCCTAACTCATGGGAGCTACTTTCTATCGCTACAAGATGGGTTAGGAGATAACCATCTTTTATGATGAGGCAGATATGCAAAGGATTGGTCATTAAAGAAGAACTTCATCACAAATGTGAGTAATGAGGATACCTGATGAACCAATAAATGTAATTTGTTATGGACGTCTTGTTGAGTTATCTATCTGCATCTGTACAGCTTCAAATCCAACTTTGTGCAGAAGGCAGAAAAATCATATACATAACATGTTATCTCACCAGTACCACTGTCCCACTCCAGTATAACTTCGTACTTGTTTCTCTATTTGCTTTTTCAGTGCTGGCCTTTTCCCACAACCCTCGATGATCCTTCTCCCTTTCCCTGGACTCCCTCCAGCATGTTTCAAACTCCTTCTCTACTCAAAAGCTGGCCAAGTACATAAAAGCATTCATTCTTTCAGCTATATGGAAATGAAAAATAAAGTGTGTTTAACTGCTGGTCACATAACTCACCAGATCACCTTGTGTTAAAATCTTCTCTTTTGGATTATCAATAATATATGAGCCTTCACTAATAACAGCCATGTCTTCCTCAGTAGAACACAGTTCTGCACATCCTTCTGCAGGGCCAGGAAAATACCATTAGTTAAGAAACATGCATTATTTTCAGCTGACAACAGGATCATTTTGTGTCAATATTTATTTTTCTATCACTGATCCTGACTAACGTTGTAATGTTGGATTGATATATCCTTAGGCCTCAGACTTCTATTTTAAAGATTCTTCACATCATGCTTCTAAATAGATTGGCCTCAGCTAACCCAAGTGGTCCTCCTTCACCTCTCACCTGATGGCATATTCTGCTATAGCCTTCAGGTGCCTGCAGGTATCCCACTCCTAGCCAACAACCACCATTATGATACTGCTAATGCACAGTATCCTAGGGAAACAGGAAGCATGCTAGAGGAACCAGTGTCACCCAAGAAGACTAAGCAAGTCTCCAAGTGATGTCATCCAGAGTCACTGCATCAAGGAGATGGACAGCATTAAAATTTAATAAATAAATAAACTATTTCCAACAGAACAGTCAGAATTTTATGGTTATGTTAATCTAACAATGAACAAGCAAGATGAACTAACCAACAATAAAAGGAATTGTGCATTTGATCCAAAGGGCAACAGTACAGCTTTCTACACTGAAATTGAACTTGATCCAGTATAGTATATATTATTCCAGCTGCTTATAATGCAAAGTGATCCAAAATGTTTAGAAGTTACAGCTACAAAGGTAAGAATATTATATTATTTTCTTCCTTTCAATTATTGTATTGTTTCTGCTTAGTTTGATATTTCTTAGGTCTATTTGGCCAATAAATTCATATATGCAGGCATAATACATATATCTGTACACATACATACATTTTTATTACTTTTTTTGCAGGTTTGCAAAGACTGGCTCTTTATATCAATGAGCCAAAGTAGGGTGGGGAATCTTTGATAGACTCTTGATATTCTGGTTACATTAAGCCTGGCTAAAGGTGAGGCAAGATGGAAGTTTAGTGTACCAACATTTGGAAAACTACAGGTTTTGCATCCCTAAATAAACTCTATATTTGTATACTGCAAGTACTTCTTAGTTGAGGGAATAAGAATAATCTGTTGGATTGCATGGTGAACTGTTGATCAGAAATCTCTTGCCTAGCAAATAATAGTTTTTGAGCTTTTCATGAGTAAAGTTGGACTTGATAGCATTTGTGTCATAGCAGCCAAAGGGTATGCAACTGACCAGTACTCTTCCTAGTGTTAGCAGAGAATTCTGCATACAGAGCTAAAATACGTAAACTGTCTTACTAAACAATATTCTGTGAAAGCCTTGGCAGGCCAAAGTTATGATAAGTGATGGATCTGCTGTATCTATTGTAGCATCTATTGTATGAGCCCACCTGGTGACAATCATGGCATTGGGAAGAATGCAGCTTAGAATATAAGATGAGATGATTCTGAACAGCCTGAATGAATGAGAACAATGGACATACTGTGTGTTTCAGAAATGGAGACTGATAGATCAGAATACGGCAATGTCCTAAGGAGGAGGGAGGCAAGGAGCATTAAGAAACTTCCTAACAGTGAGGACAATTTAATCAGTGGAACAGGTAGCCTTCAGAAGTTGTAAGTGCTTCATCGCTGGAGGTTTTTAAGAAGAGACTGGACAACCACCTCTGAAAAGCTATGGGGACTCCTGCTTTAGATAGAATTAGATAGAAATCTTTGCTAATATTTCATTCTGATTTATGAGTCATATGCTGTCCAATTTAGTTAATTATTGAGTATTAAATTTATCAATAACAGGTTTTGAAACCTATAACTCCAATATGGGTATTACAACTGCGATTGGGACTGGAAATCTGGTCATAAGTCATTATTGTTGAAAGTCATTCCTAGCAGAATGAGTGGAATATGTGGAAAGTCCTGTGAATAGTGAAAAAAAAAACCCATCTGGATTAGATAGTATAAAATCACTGCAAGAAAATAAGAAAGGAAAATTGCTATAGAATTAACAGTCAAGTTTGTGAAGTTATGCTAATGAGAAATATGAAAGTTTGCTGGAATGATAAGTAGAAAGAAGCTGTGACTGAGAAAACAATTGCAAATAGGAGCATGATTGCAGAAGAAAACAGAGGATGAGAGAAAGCTATCCACAGAATGTGTACGGAGAGAAAAAAGAAGGTTGCAAATAATGTAGCCCACAGAAGCAAGAATCACTAAGAAAAAAAAGAAGCAAAGAAAACTCAGAGTGGAATAAAAATTTAAAAAATCATTTTGGAATGAGTGAACAATGCTTAAGAAATCAGTAAAATGAACGGAATTTAAAATAAATGTTATGAAATTATCCGGGACAAACATAAGTTCTCAGTATACATACAAACACGTAAGTGATAAGTCATAGATGATAAATCATTATACAATAATAAATCATAAGATATAAACAATTGAAAAATAATAATATACCAATTGGAGAAAGTAGTAGGAAAGATGAGAAGACAACAAGGATAATAGTAATACAGGTAGCTCTCAAGTTGCGATCACAATTGAGCCCAAAATTTATGCTGCTAAGGTGAAAACTTTGTTAAGTGAATTTGCCCAATTTTATGACTTTTCCTGCCACAGTGAACCTTTGCATTTGTTATGTTAGTAGCATGGTTGTTGAGTGAACCTGGATTCCCCATTGATTTTGCTTGTCAGAAGGTCTCAGAAAGTGATTACATGACCCTGGGATACTTCAACCGTCATAAATAAAAACTACTTGCCAAGCATTTGAATGTTGGTCATGTGATCTTGGGGATATTGCAAGGTTCTAAGTGTGAAAAGTGGTCATAAGTCACTACTTTCAGCGCCCTTGTAACTTTGAATGGTCACTAAATGAACTGTTGTAAGTCAAGGACTACCTACTACATGAGTAAACTACCTTGAGGCATAAGACAGTGCTGAGGGAATTGTGCTACCATGCTAGGTAGCAAATCGGACAGTAAGGTCTGAGATAATAAATGGGAAATTGAAGGAAAGGGTTGATATTGAGCAGGAAGTAAGTCCAGCATGTATGATATCCTTTGATACAATGTTTTGAAGCCTTTCTACAAGCTGAGGTTGCCAGGGCAGGCTAGGAAGACCAAAAGTAAAGGATTTTTTTTTAATGTTAAGTCTTTCAAAAAACAATGAAAGGCAGGTTTATGCAGTACGTTTGGGTATATAGACATGAAACTTATCAAGATGCAAATATAATTTAATGAAGCTGAAATTAAAATAATACCTTGAAGTCCCCACAAGTCAACAATTAAAGCATTTCTCTGTAAATAGTTCAAAAAATCCTGGGAAACCTTCATGGATGAAAATTGAACCAATTCTTCTATTTTAGGATTTGCATTTTTCCAAGCAGGTTTTGTGTATAATACATGTGGGAGATCATAAACTTTATATCTAAATATGCAAAAGAAGCAATAGTTCAATGGAAATTCAGTTATTTTATTATTATTTTATTTTTGCATTCCTTTCCCTCTGAAAGAAGCCCAGAAACAAAGCTAAAAAGAATCAAAGCAATCTTTTAAAAGAAAAAAAATCAAATTGAGCATTAAACAGTAAAGGAACATACCTTCAACAAGACAATAAAAATGCGAGACTCAAAATACATTCATTATTAAATGACAGATATATATAAAAAGAATACCCAATTTGAATTCCCCTTTGGGCAACTTCTTTAATCCATTTAACTCCAAGGCACTGAAAAATGTGAATCTGGAAATCAATTCTTTTACCCAGCAATTCCAAAGGGTCAATAATCATATCATCATCTGTCAAAGGTCTGTAGAGTAGAAGAAGAGAAAAAAGGGCAAGAGTGGTGCTAAGCATGTAAGAAAGTAATGGCATTCATTCTGTTGGATTGTGAAGACCACTATGAACCTGTTCTACCCCTCCCTCAAGGTGGCTGCATGGAAGACCATCAAAAAGAATGCTTCATTTATCAAATAATCATTTGTCATTCTATACAAATTAGGACATGTTAACTCTGAATTCTGAGTTATCCTCACTATTCAGGAAAATGCATTATCTCATACTTGTCATATTCTATGGGCCTTTCCTGAGGCAATTTTTATTCTACAGTCATGATACATAAATGCTTACCTCCCGTTTTGCATACATGGGATAATGTTGATCAATAGGATTGCTTCCTCCATTCCTTCAGAATTCAGAAGTTCTATTTGTTCCTCAAGTTTCATGCAATAAGCAAGAGATTGGAGCCAGATATGAGCAGATCCTAGATGAATTGCCTCCACAGGATCCCAAAATGGATCACTCTCTTTGTTAACTTGTACCTCTTCCCCATTTAAAAACTGCTGGTAAAGCTCTTCCATTATAAATTTTCTGTTGATGAACTTGGGTTTTGACCAAATCCATACCTACAAAAACCAATCCTATTCTGTCTTAGTTGTTTATACTCTGAAAACCATATGTATTGTTCAAAAAGATAGAGGCAGCATAGACAGAAATTTCTACTTAGATGAAAAGTCCTGGAAATTATTATAAACATATGTCTTCACCTCCAGCCTAATTGGGAGAAGAGAGGCTGAACACATAGCATATGATTAACTTTTCGCTTCTGTTAATAAAAATAAGAAAGGATTAAGAAATAAGTAATCTGCCTTCCAAGTGAATAGTCCCTAGAGGTATTTGGCATTTTATTTTCAGAAGAAGAAGGATGAGCATCAGAGTTCAGTTTTATTTGAACTAGGAGAGGTAGGAGTTGAAATGTGTCTGAAGTTTAATATTTCTTCTTTTTTTTTTATGGCTAACTTGATAATTATGCATGTATATTTGAATTATTTTTCCTATGGATATATCTCAACACATATGCTTTAATAAATAAATAGCATGGAGAAGAAAGAAGACAGAAGCAGCATAAGTCTGTCTGTGAATACCAACAAAATCAAATTTATAAAATATGTCTTTACATTTGAACAGCTAATTTGGAGCTTCAGCACTAGCACATCTCATTCAAAATAAGACCAGTCACAGCCCCATAAACACCTTTAGATGGGAAAAGAACATTCACAAGAAACTCACTGCAATTCAGTGCACTCTTGCAATAACGCAATCTTTTACTAATGCAGAAGTTTGTTCGTACCTGCTTAGTAACTTTGTGTACTACTTTAATTATGATCTCTTTTTGCAGGTCATAACCTCTGGAGTCCGAGGATGCTAGATTTTTCACTTTCAGTTCTAACTTTAGGTCCTGTTAAAGAAAAGCTCAATAAAATATTTTTGTTGAGTAGCACTTTGGCATAAATGTGGAAAGCTACCAAAAGAAAACTCATGGAGATTCTTGCATATTTGTGTGTCTGCATAATTTCTAAATGCTTTTCCTTCCTTTTCAAGAGGTTTCCAATGTTAGGTTCCTTTAATTATTCTGCAACATTACTTACTTGAGAGCATAAGTAGCCACAACAATACCCTATTCTGTGAAAGAAAAATTATTGTTCTTATTTATTGGATGACAATACAAAAACAGATTACAAAACTAAATCAAGAGGTACCCTCAAGCTACTCATGTTTTTATGTTCTTTCTAAGCACATACAACTCTGCCAAGAATAGATTGTGCCACAGTTGCACATGAGACATGAGACTAATCCATGCACAAGATTTCCATCTTGTGGTGACTTAGTTTCTCTGAACTGTTCCCACAATAATAAACCTTTTTTATAGTCAATCAATTTTAAATTAACTAATATGTCTATTTCATTTATAAACTAGCTCTAACCCATTTTTTTCCTTACATCATAAGATACCTTCAATAAATGCTGGCCTGCAACTCCCCAAAATATAGTATATAATAAAGAGAGAAACATGTATTCAAGCCATACCTTCTTCAACTCTATACTCATTTGATTTGCTTCAGCAACCAATGGCATCAACTTAATGTAATCATGGAATGCAGCAAGGACACTGGGGTCTGGCTTGCCATCCTTCCTGTTTGCAGCACCTTTCAGAAAAGCAGCCCAGGGTCAAGACTAAACAAATAAAGTTGCCTGCATTTATTCATTTTAGGGAGAAATTAATAACTTATTGGAACATATGTAGGATTACAACTTTTTCTAGCTTACATTGACTATCATATTGTGCAAACGTCCCTTTGTTGATGAGACAATGACCTAAGCACAGAATTACTTTAAGATTTTGGATGGTGCCCATCAACTTCAAGTTCATGTCCCAGTTCCATACTTTGCAAAGTGCTGCTTAGAATAGAGGGATGGGTCTGTTAGTCTCTCCTATTGTTATTAATGGTGGAATCCCTTCAATCCACACTCACTGAACAAATTTTCAAACAAGTTTATAATGAAAGAATAGCACCTTGTTACAAGTTTAAAATTGCAAACCTCAACAGGGGAATGATTACAGTAAGATGCTTACCAAGTTTGTCTACACTGAAGCCTTTGGCAGCTGCCAGTTCTGATTGAATGAAATCATAATCATATCTGCTCAGATCCTCGCTGGTGCGGTTGATTGGAGGGCCAATGTAGAGGTATGCACTGTTTGATCCCAAAATTAGCCGGTCCTGAGGGATTATAGTATATACACACTATGCATGCTGAAAGGATTTCTATTTCATTGTAGTTTAAAAGCTTATCAAAGACCAAAACTATCAACTGAATATTATTGTTTTGGAGCCAGGAAGAGTGAGAGAATTGTTATTTAAAAGGGACTGAACTGTTGTTTTTAAATTTATTTATTCTTTTTTTTTTGCTTTTAAAATAATGACAGAGCCACAGAAAAAATAAAAACCCCAAATAAAAATGCATACATTTTCAAAGAAGAAATAAAACACACATAAAAGTACTGAGCTCTTAAGTGAGAAGAATTCTTTCAAATGTTTTAACTACAAACTCAGCATGTGGCATTAAGCCGCTTGTTCTCTTACAATATTAGCCCCTTTTTCTAAAATACACAGATAACACCAATGCAATATTAACCTAATTAAAAGTAATTTAAGGGGCTTCTAATAAAATAAAGTAGTGAAGCACTTTGTGCTCTGCACAATGTACAATACAAGGGTTCAGTACATCCAAAATGAAAGATTCAAATCCCCAATCTACCCTGAAATGATTTTGCTGTTTCTCAGTCTAGCTTCAGAATTATTGTGAAAATAATACAACAGAGAAGAGGGAAAAGAACCACAGATCACATATTGGATGTCCTCAAGGAAAGTGAGACTAACAAACCAATGAGTAAGTGTGCTGTCCAATTTCAGCTGCAGTGAATTTGATCTGGGAGACTTTAAAAATGCTTCTGAAGGCAAGTTTTACATTCAAGAGGAAGAGTTGAAAAGTAAAATTGCCCGTTTCAAATATAGTCTAATTTCCTCATTACTTGGACAAACTTTGTTTCACTGAAACAAAATACTGGGTCCTATAGCAATGCCATCATGTGGTTTGTTTGCATACTTACCCTGTTTTTTGAACTCAAATTATGCCTTAGTCAACAAAATATAGTTAAAGAATTTACAGTGTGTGTGAGCCCAATCTACTTTCCCTTTGATGGTTATACAATAGTCAAAGTAATAATTTTCTCTCCAAAGTATAATATTCTCTTGTGCTCTAGATTATGCAAGTTGTGAATTCAGTTGATGTCCTCTGGTATCTGCCAAGATCGATAAATGTCTTGTTTATATTGCCTGTATAAAATACAAAACTGGAGAGGCTGCCAAAACATTTATTAGGCCATAACGTTCCACAAAAATGTTCAGCTTGGTGGCCACAATACTTGCATCTACTCTCTCTTAATGGACACTGAGTTCTTGGCAAATGATCCTAAGCCTCAGTTTGAAAAACCAGTTTGCTCAGTAGGTGTAGCAGAGTTGACTTTCAAGAGCCACCTGGTTGTATTTTGGAACAATAGCATTCCAAGGTAGGAGACACACCAGGACATTGGAGAAATGACAAATCCACACAAAACTCACCAGATGCTGAAGTTTAGTTTTCATCACAATGGGTACTCCATTCACAATGACCTTACATTTATTCCAAGGAGATATAGTAACTTTGCCATCAGTATACGTGAACGTTGCGTGCTTATCCAAAATGCTGGAAAAAAGCAAGGCAAGCAATTCATACCACAAGTCAAAGGTTTTCTGCTATAAATCCAGGAAATATAACAGGATGTCTAGTAACACAATCATATATGGAACAAAGAAGACATCATTGGAAATGAGGAGGACAAAATGAAGGGAGGATGTTCAAGTTCAGTGACAATGTCCTCACTTTGCATATCACACATTTCTATTTCAGTCTCCACCAACCCTTTCAATCTCAAAAGATTATCTACTCCTATGATAGTTTCTTATTTAGCCAGGCTTAAGATTTTTGAAAGGGTAAGGGCTGAAAAAGACAAAGCAATGTTTCAAAATGTTTAGCACTGTATCTGGGAGGAAATGTTTTAATGTTTTTAATTGTCTTGTAATTATATAAAGCTCATGTTACAATGGTTATATGACTCCTGCCTCAAAATGAGAGCAAGAAATTGTACACAAATTGTAGTTGAAAGATACTGAGAAAGAAATGGCCCTGATAATCCATATGGGTCTGGAGGCTCAGGTTGTTATGATCCAAAAGAAAGGAATGGGTACTAAGACAAATAAATATGTTAGACATAATTTGTCTTAGAGTGTCTATTCCTTTTTTACACTAAGAAAAAAACTTCTTAAACACTAAGCTATACAGAGAGATTCCTGGAATATCACAGCTGTGAGACAGGGAGGCAAAGGTATTAATAAGCCTCTTATTTAATGAGCCTCTAATTTTTGTACAGAAAGCCAAATTATATCCCCATCAATTTCATGCACTCTAACAGTGAGCACTGAATTGTTCTGATACATACCCCAAACCTCTGAGGATGATTGTGTTTGATGGAGATTGGCCAACCTCAGTAGACCCTGAAAGGAAAATGTTTGTCTTGCATATTTCTGCCACACTGAATGATCAGTCTATCTCAAAGAGGCTCTTTCCAGATGCACTGGAAATGCATTTCCTAGACTGCCAAGCCAGAATGGCCAATATTTTGCTGTTTGTAATTCTGAGAGTTGCAGTTTATTCATATATAAAGAGCATCAGACCAATGAAAGTTACCCTAGGGTGTCCATAATAGAAATGCAAAAAAACCTAACAGCTAACAGAAAATTAACAGAACTAATTAACAGAAAAAGACCGAATGGTCCATCCAGGGATGGGATCCGACTGGCATAACAACTGGTTCGGGGAGCACACACATGCGCGTCAAACGTGCGCTGCATGCACATGCGTGCTACCAGCTCGGGTAAGCATTTACCTTCTCCAGCTGATGAGTGGCACTCAGCTGTGCCGTGCAAAGCAGCTGAGGAGGAAAACGCAGTCACTAAAGGACAGCCTAGAGCCCGGGCGGGCAGGAGGGCCAAACAGCAGACCAAAACCTCGCCCCAGCAAACCGGTTAGGTGTCAGCTGCTCTTTGGAGCTACTGGTTCTATAGAACCAGACCGAACTGGTAGGATCCCATCCCTGGGTCCATCAGATCTGCCCTGTCCTTAAGATACTTGCACAGCTTTCATTAAAAAAAACAGGCTGCAAGCTCTTACATTTCTTTGAATGACATTGTTTATGCATCAGATGCTTCATACAGGTTGTCTTCAACTTATGTCCACCATTGAGCCCAAAATTACAGTTGCTAAGTGAGACATTTGTTAAGTGAGCTTTCCCCCATTTTATGACTTTTCTTGCCTCATTTGTTAAGTGAATCCCTGTAGTTATTAAGTTGTAAGAAGGTTGCTAAGTGAATCTGGCTTCACCATTGACTCTGCTCATCAGAAAGTCACAAAAGGTGTTCACATGACTCTGGGACACTGCAACTGTCATAAATATATATTTGAATTTTGATCAGATGACCATGGGAATTGCTGCAATGGTCGTAAGTGTGAAAAACAGTCATTAATCACATTTCAGGGCCGTTGTTCACTTTGAACAGTCACTAAATGAATTGTTGTAAGTCAAGGATGACCTGTATTACAAAATGAAATATTATAGTTAACAAAATAATACCATCTTGAATGAAATACTTCAGAACTCCTGAAAGCTGAGAGTCTTCATTGATATTCACAAGATATGGAAAAGTTTCCATCATCTGTCTCTCCTGCTGAAGAATCAAATCAATCTTATTTCAGCAGATATTCTTCTCCACATGCTGAGGACCACATGACATGTTCCCTTTAAGTAATAAATACATTTGATCTTTTCCCAGAGGATTCTGAAAGAGAGGGTTATTATAAATAATGGTGCCATTGTGTACTGTATTCCTCTCAAATCATCCTTCTGATTTAAAAATCCAGTACGACAACAAAATCATACCGATTTGGCATTAGACTTCTAAGATATCTGAAACTTAATGAAGCAAAAATCTTTGTTGTTGTTTTTTCCTGTTACAGGGATAGTTTTCAAGATCTGAGTATTAACAGTATGAATGTTTGCTTTTATATCCTGGAACCCCCTCACATACTGTACACTATGAGCAGAGAGGTATTGACAGCTATTAAAGGTATGTTATCATCTGTGAGGATTTAATTTTTTGCACCATTATTTCTTCTGCTCTCAGGCCAGTGTTTTCATTTGTTTACTTTCTTCTTACACTTTTCCCCACCCCCCCAACACAACAAGTACAGTTCTACAGCTCAGTCCAGAGATGGACTTCTGGGCTGAGTGAGGACTATACTTGGTCTTGAAGTTCAAATCCTGGGAGCTGTCTTCCAAAACACAAGGTAGGCCCACAGCAAACCATAACGTAGATTTTTATCACTTCCTGCCATTTAAAATTAAATTAATTAAATGCAAATAGCATTTCTCTTTTGTCAAATACTGCTCAGGAGTAATTCAAAGCTTCTAGAGGCCACCTGTGTCCTGGAGACTTGAGGTGATGCACTTTTGGCATGAAGACTCTGAGTTGCTAAACAAAATAGTTTATCCTGCACACTAGATCTGTGGAAATTTCTGGAGGAAAGTAAATGAATCTTATTGGAAGCAGTCTTTGTTCAGCCCACTTGAAAAAGCTGTTCCAACTGTAAAAGATCTGGCATGTTCAGAAAACACTTCTACCTTCCCTTCCCCAAGAGTTCTCTCCTTCATTGAAATAAGAAGGAAATTATAAGCAAATGTTGACTGTAACTACTGAACCAGCAGAGTAGGAGGAATAACACACCACCTATCTCCAGTCTACAAGGCAGCCTTTGCAGCCCTTCCAAGAAGACTCCACAACCAATTGCACCCTGATTCAGTAGATCTTCAGGGCATAGATAAACGCCCTCAAGCTGTCTTAACAGCTTTCAGAGAGTGCCAATGACTAGTTGACTGCAAATAATTACAATCCATCCATGTCACACACCCCCGCCAATTTTATCAAAACCTGCCATTCCCCCACCACCTGCCATCAGAACTGATGAAGCTTCTTAGATGAGAAGTGAAACATCTTCTTCCTCAATTGAAAAAACAGTTCCGTTGCCTTTTGAAGAAAAAAATGACAATTGCTTTATAAACATACATGTTGCCTTGTTGACCCAACTACTAAAATGACCAGTTGTATTTTGTTCTAATAGTGGTAAACATAGTGAGAAGCCACTAGAGGGTGCTTAGGCTCTGGACAAATGTGACAAGCTTTCTGCATCACAAGCCATGACCTGAGTGATTGCTGCATATTGCTGTTCCCATTCTTTCCGGGCTTCTTCCAGGTGATATTCCCAAGTTGCTTGAATAGCTTGAATCCGCAATTCATTTTCCGCCAGCAGGGAACGAAGCTCTTCTGCAAAAGACAAGGAAGCCAAATTAGGATACGAAAAGAAAACAGGATAATTTAATCAACATCCTCACTCAGCTTACTAATTAGGTATCACTGAAGCTATTGTAATACTTTAGATCTGAAATACAGGACTTCTGGTTTGAAGGGCTTCGGCGACAGACAGAAATCCACGATTGTGTGTGGTTTCTGTCTGGGTTCACCACTGGAGCGCCCCGAGTTGGCTGGTTTCGGGGCTAAGCCACCCCGTAGATGTGGTGAAGAGGGGGGAGACTTCCAGCAGGGTCGAGGAGAGCCACATCTGTCCTCCTCAGCTGGCCATTACTCCCTTTCCCAAAGGCGGTTGCAGTGGTGGTCAGAAATGGCCACCTCAAAGAAGAACTCAACCGGAAAAGAACGTGCAGGAGGAGGATAAGAAGAGAAAGTTTTGGTTGACCAGGTTAAATTGTAAAAGCAACAACCAAGGTACCCTGGAATTTAATCTTACAAAAAATAACATCACTCCCAAAAAAGAATCGGAAGCAGTGAAGGAAAGTGAAAAGTTTGGCTTTCTTTTTCTTCTCTTTCCTTCTCTATACTGACAACTAAGAGACTTAAATAAGAAATCAGAAAAATCCGCTTTGACATCAATAGGCAATTAAGCTGAAAATAAAACAAAATGGCAAAGGGATAATAAAGATTTCTGGACATTAAAAACTTTCTTTTTCATAAGCAGAAAGGGAGAGAAAAAGAATAAGGGCAGGATCTGGAAGAGGGAGGAGACTGCCTGGAATTAAAAGAATCTAAATCTTCAACAAGACTTCTAAAAGATACATTTTAACTGAAATTTTGCAACTAAATAGTAACCCCAGGAAGAGAAAGTGAAAAAAAGAGCAAAAAAGAAACAGCTTGTGTGTATTTGGATTATTTGGTGATCTTTGGGTTTTTGGTTATTATATTTGAATGAATAAAATCAATTGGGTGGTTGTTTAAAAATTTATACAATGGCACCACTTCTGGATGAATTGAAAATGGAACTTAAAAAGTACAAAGAAGATGCACAAGAAAGGAAGGGTTCTTTTGGCTTCGTTTTCAATTCTTAGAAATGGAGATTTGGAACTATGAGAAACAACAAGAAAAGACTGCAAAACAAGAAGACTGGGACAAAGAAGAAGCCATTTTTAATGAACAAGTAATTCTATGTGGGAAGAAAAAGGAAAGGGGGAAAGAGAATGGAGAATTTAAGACTTAAAAAACAACCAAAGAAAAGAAAAATAATTCAAAAAATAAGTATAACACTGGAAAGCAACAGAAAAGGGGAATACAGAAGAGAGAAATAGAGGTAGAGAGACAAGGGGGTAAAAAGAGGAGAGAGAAGAAGAGAGGGAAGAAGGAAAGGAAAAGAAGTTACAAAGGACCAGGGCAAGATATAGAGAAACAGGACCTATTTAGAGATAATGGGTGAAAATCTAACTGAAAAAGGGATTCTGTAAAGGTACATAAGATTGTATTGTTATATTAGTAATAGAAATAACTTTAGAAAATTGGAAACAACGTATGATTAAAATGAGGGAAAAATAGTTAGTGTAATTTAGTGAAATGTTTATGAATAAAATAAGTGAAATAAAATAAATGAGAAAATTGAATTAGGAAGGAACAGGAACATTTTAATTAGTTAATGTTTTATAAAATATAAGTGAAAGGGGGGAATTAACTATGGAAAACTTATAATTGTTCCCATAGAAGTATGATATTTAATTGAAAAGTAATGTTAAAGATGTTAAGACTTTAATGAATATTAATATTAATGATAGAATTGAATTGGAATGGAATGTTGTTTTAATTATATACATTTATAATTTTTTTTTAAGAATACAGTGTGTATTTTAAGAATGTACCAAGCAGAATCCAAATGGAAGTTATGTATTATATTGAATGTTACAACTTTAGGGAAAAGATATAAAGGTGTCATACTCCAATCAGTAACTACAGGAGAAATTTTGTTTAATGAGAAAAGATAATAGATAATTGAAACAGGACAGACAAAAAATATAAATACAATGATTTGAATTGAGATGAGATAATTAAAATAAAATTGAGAAAATTAAAAGAGGGGAGGAGTTATGCAGAAAATGTATAATAGTAATAAGATATGGAATAGAATATTAAAATGAGCATGAACCTGAATTTGTGTCTGTACGAAGAAATGTAACCCGGGATTATGCTGCTTTCAAAAAAGATGTTTTATTTGTATTTTTTTTTCTCTTTGTGAAAACTCAAATAAAATTTACAAAAAAAAAAGATCTGAAATACACAGACATTTCTGATTCCTATATATTCCGAAATTAAAACAAACATATTTAAATACTGATGCAATCTTTCCAGACAGGAATTATATCTACATGTCCCTGAAGGGATTGTTGGGACATACAAAAGTGCCTCCAAAAATTAACTTAAAACTGCAAGAGAAAGAAACTTTTCCTACATTTTCCTACTCTGAAAGGGTATCACCAAAGTTCCCAGGCCTATATATGATCTCCAAAGTAGGGGGTGTCAATCCTAGAGATATCTAAAGATTGTTCCCAAGTTTAATTTTTAAGGCAGAACTATCAAACACATGAATATATAATATACAATATTACAGCATGTGTATGTGTTCAAATGGTCAAATTTACTTCTTCTGGAAATGGATGTTTTTGACCTAATCCCCACTCAGGAAAGATATTCCTGGTCATCACTGACATCTGAGCTATTCAGGGGTCTAGTTCTTGTACATGATTAAGGTTTAGATCAGGGGTGTCAAACTCATGGCCCGCAGGCTGGATGTGTCACATGCTAGTCATGTCCACCCTGGGTTTAGCAACCACAACCTGAGGACATGAGTTTGATACTCCTAGTTTAGACTATCTTTCCCATGCTAATTGTCTCTTTAATGAGCTGCTTCAGAGGACTCTTAGTGATTAATAGCATGTGTGTTTAGGACAGACAGGACAGGGCTCAAGTTAGAAAAACAATCATGGAAAGATAAGTTACTCATGGTCAAGCAAAAATACTTTTATGTCTGCACCAGGCAGTGTTGAATCTAGGCCATCTCCATTGTGTGAAACCTTCCAGACAACAGAAAACATAGGAAAGAGTCTAAAATCCAGTAATTATGGTATTTTTGCTGCAAAATACATACTTGTTTCATCTACAACTGTTTTTCCAGAATTCCCAAGGCTGGACAATCTGGACAACAAATTACAATTTTCCATCTTGAGATCATTTATCAGTTTTGCTGTTGTTCCTGAATTTATCACAGCTTGGTTTTTTATTTTTTTTGTTCTTTTAGAAGAAACAAAACAGAAAAAAATACAAATTACTTACTGACTTGAAGAAGGAAAGAATCCAAGTAAATATTGATACTTGGCTTTCAGATCTGATCTACAAAAATTTGGATAACTGCTACATGCCAACGAAGAGGGACCAAAACTACTAGATTTTTGCAGACCAGACATCACAGTCAATTCTAGTCCAAAAGATCTTCCAAAGATTTTGAAAGATTGGGGAAAGCCGGTTGAAATTGTGTGCATTATGACAAGCTGGCCTGCATAAGTTGACCGTCAAACTTGTGCTCATCTTAAGTGTGTCTCTTGCAATACTTCAGCACAAAATCCCATGGCAATTTATTGTCTCATCTCATATGAGTCAAGAGGAAACTTTGTGGAGAGAACTCCTTGCTCTGAACCTACTCAGGATAATGTAGATTATTGGGGGGAAGATGCAAAAGGGGGAAGGGGGGGAGACAGCAGAAAAGTCTACAAAGTTTTCAAAATTAAAATATTCCTGAGAAAATATCTCAGTCTGTTTTGTTTGATCATGCTTCTCTTTTTTTTCTTTTCACATCTTTATCATTTGGCAATCATATATTTTGTGTTATTAGACTTGGCCTGGCCTGAAGTAAATTAAAAATGGATAATTCCTAACTCAGAAGTAAATCTTTTGAGTGATGACAATATACCAGGTACTTTGCATAAAATGGCATGTGTCATAAATAACAAGTTTTTTTTTCTTCTCTTCAATCATATCCAATTCTCAGAGACTACTTTGATAAGTCCCTGCAGTTTTCTTGGCAAGGTTTTTCAGAAGTGGCTTGCCATTGCCTCCTTCCTAGGGCCTCTCCAGAGAGTGTGACTTTGTGCCTAAGGCGGAACTAGAAACCACGATCCTCTGGTTTCTAACCTGATACCTTAACTACTACACCAAACCAGCTGTCAAATAACAGTTTATCAATAGTTAATTCCGTGTTTCAAATTGGATTCTAATCCTACCCCTTCAGTTTACAGGATGTGAAATCAATCTACCTTTCAGCATACCGCAAAGTTGACAATGTCTCATCATAGTATATGTCTGCTGGACTAATTGCTGCAATCTAGAAATATGTAAACATATTAAATGTGAATACATTTTCATGGAACATATTTTATTTGTTATTGAACATTACTCACAGAATAGAAACTGCTAACTGGCAGTGTCATGGTTACCCCTGGAGAAATGCTATCCAATCAGTATTTGTATAAAAGACAAAGAATGAAATATTGGTCCACTGTGGAAACAGTAGTCAAAATCTTTGATAGGACAACATTTTTATGTAAATAAAAAAGGCAAGCAAACTTTTTAAGCCAGGGGTCCCCAACTCCCAGACCACGGCCTATTTGGAATTGGGTCATGTGAGTATTTGACTGGAGCATGTGCGCAACTTGCATGAGCTGGCCAGTGGGTACTCGCACCCACCACTTGCACAAGTTGTGTGCGAATGCCTCTCCCCCCACAACCGGGCTGCCAAGTTGCAAAGGTCTGTCTCGTCTCATCTCATCTCATCTCATCTCATCTCATCTTATCTCATCTATATCTTGCCCACAACTGTATGCATATTCTAGTTTGGGCGTGTCCAAATATGGCAACTTTAAGACTTGTGGACTTTAACATTCAGAATTTCCCCACCTCAAGAGTAGATAAAAATCTGAAGAATTAAACAATTAGTCTTAGATGAACTAAATTATGATTGCTCCGTTGATCAGAAACCTGCATACGGGTAGTCCTCGGCTCACAACTGTTCAATTAGTGACTGTTCAAAATTATAAGGGACTGAAAAAGTGATTTATGACTATGTCATAAATGTTGCAAAAACATAGTCATAAATCATCTTTGGTAATTTCAATCAAAATTTAGATGCTTAGCAACTAACTCATATGTATGACGGTTGCAGTGTCCCGGGGCCATCTGATCACCTTTTGCGGCCTTCCGACAAGCAAAATCAATGGGGAAGCCAGATTCACTTCACAACCATGTTACTAACTCAACAACTGCAGTAACAACTGTGGCAAGAAAGGTCATTAAGGTAATAAAATATGGCAAAACTCACTTAACACCTAGCAACAGAAATTTTGGGCTCAGTTGTGGCCCTAAGTTGAGGACTACCTGTATTTCAGTCAGGTGATTGTGAGTGGATGATTGAAGAGGAACAAAATGCTTGGCAAGTTTGAAGGAAACAGGAGGGACCGTCAAGGATTAGGACATGGGTGTCAAACTTGCTGCGTCACGTGATGTATCACAACTTTTTTTCCCCTTCACAGAGCTGGGGTGGGCGTGGCCTGTGCATGACACATTCAGCACATGGGCCACCAGTTTGACACCCTGGATTAGGAGGATAGATGGGATCAAAGAGATGACTACAATGTCCTCCTAATTGCTATGGGTGCTAGGTGAGATGACATATTGTCATCAAAGGCTGAATCTTGGACAATGCTAACACCTTACCTCTATTCTTCACTTTTTCCAACCTTTCCAAGGGCTCCTTTTGAACTATTGATTTATTTTCTTTTGCCTTTAATTCCCATATAATCTGAGAGCTTAGGTCTGCTGACGTAAGGATCTCTCCTAACTTTCTCTCAGCGACAACAATCTTGTAAAGAAACTTTGGCTAAGAACGACTAATTGGTCCAAAGTCATCCAGGGAGTTCCGTGGCTGAATGGTAACTTGAACCTGAACCCACCATCTCAAAGAGCACACTATTTTAGCATTAGAAACATTAAATAAATTTCTTATGAAGAGAACAAAACAGTATGTTTTATTTGGGTGCTGATGGGAAGCACACCAATCCACCTAAAGGAAAAATCCCTTCCCTTTGAAATTACTGTACCCTTGTGATATGGGATAGACATTCACTTAGTAGTAGCTCATATGATTTGAAAGCTAACAAATGCACATTTGCTTTGCACAATGTTAATGCAAAGTGGCTAAAATTGAGCTGGGGGGAGAAGCTTCAAAGATTTCTGCACTGTAAGCTAGTAGACAACCTCTTCTAACCAGAGAGTCTCTTCACCCAAATGAGTACACACACACACACACACACACACACACACACACAATTAGGAGCTGCAGGTGGTGGGAAATCTCCCTGACTAGAGAGATTCATCTGCAACACCTGGAGAGGAAGGAGAACAGAGAAAGAGAGAGGCCAGCATGCTGACTGATTTTCCCAAAGCTATCTGGGAGTAAGAATTACTGAACTAATGGGACTTCTCTAAAGTAAGCAGCCATGCATTTCATTGGAACAGTACTTCACTCTATTTGCAGCTCAACGCAAAAGTCTCTCTTGGCTTGTTTACCAGTTCTGTATTTCAAGAATCATGTCCACACAGCCTCAGCTTAGAAAGAGTAAACTGGTTTAAACAGATCCACCCCAGCATAGCAATAAATGGTGCCTACTTATGTGAGCATTGGAAGTACGGATTCAATGGGAATTACTACAGGGTAAATGTGAATTTGCTTATGCATTTTGTTGATTGGCAATCAGTCTCTGAAGAAAGCCCTAAGAAGCAGCTGAAATATTAAATAAGGTAGGGTTGGCTGGAGTACCTTGATAACTCCTTCAGGAGTTTTGGCATTTTATTCTGTTACAGTTTTAGCTTTGGCTTTGTTTCCAGGTGCATGGGCTTTTATATTTCTACTTCTGAGAAAAGCATAAAAGATCGGTAGAAGTCCAAATAGAATGCCTTGCAGTTGTATATTCCTTTTTGTGTGAGACCATTGTGCATATGTTTTTTGTGTGATACCACTATCTTATACCATGACACTTTTGGAGCACAAATAGCTCCCTTTTTTCTTGCATTTGTAAACTTGGGTATTAGATAATGCTTTGGGTTTTCATTCAGTGGTGAGGGGAATAATTTTACAAGTGTGTCTTATTTTACAGGCAATTACTTTTAATCACAAAATATTAATATAAGTTTTGATTTGGTTTTGCCTTGTATGGCCTTTGGGTTATGGATATCAAATCTAATCAGTTATAAACACATGCAAGCATACAGAGGAGCTTGTTATAATGCATCATATATATTGTGGGGAAAATAGGAGGAAGGTGTAGTGGATATATTAACCACCTTGAGTTATTTGTAAAAATAAGAAAGGTGGTATACAATAAATAATAATTTACTGAGAGGGAAAAGTAACCCTTCAGAATTATTGCAGTAGGGTTTTACAACCCTAGTTGACAGAAGGAAGCAGTTTCTCCTCTTCACCTCTGTGTCTGATATTATATTTTAATGAGCTATTTTAGGAAGCAGAAAATGTATATAAACATAAGTTTGGAAAATTCATGATAGTCAATTCTGGCTAGTACCAGTAGGAAATGGCATGATTGGGAAGTAAAGCAACAAAATTCCCAAAGGCAGCAATGCTAGCCATTTCTGCACTGTCATTTAAAGAAAACCAGGTGGATGCCTTCATGGAATCAGCAGGAAACAAACATTGAGATGGGAAGAAAGTAGATGTCCCCCACACTCCATGCACACAATTTTCAACCTCCACAGGACAGGGTATGTGGAATAACATATTACCATTATAGTTCTACTGTTTCCTCCCAATGCAGATTGCAAAAGTTTGGTAAGAACTGAATCTCTATATGGGACATGCAACACTTTCTTTCCCGTGGCAGCTTCAGCCAGAGCACTAAAAGGAAGATGGGAAATGGCAATCAGAGTTCTTTTGTTGAAACATAATGCAACTGAAGATCAAGGGGACATAGGCCAGACCAAGAGTTTTTGTACAGTTCCCAGTGACATTCAGTGAGCATATGAGTAGTGAGGCATTATCTGATTGAAAAATATTATACTCTGATTTTAGCTTACCCTTTAGAGCAGGGGGTGTCCAACCTTGGCAATTGTAAGCCTTGGGGACTTCAATTCCCAGAATTCCCCAGCCAGCATGGAATTCTGGGAGTTGAAGTCTTAAAGTCTTAAAGTTGCCAAGGTTGGATGCCTCTACTTTAAAGATTCCCCCACCCCCAACAGAAAACACCAAAAGCTAAACAGAACAGAACGTTTCTAAGGTAACTTCATTTACGAAACAGCATCTTCATCACAAGGCAGGTGAGAGCAAATGCTCTATATAGAAAAGCCTAACAAGCCTGTTAATAGTTTTAATAATTAAGTTAAAAAGATTGTTGTAATAACTAAAAAAAAAAGTAAAAATTCAGAAGTTGCCTCAGAGGAGTATTATGATAGTATGTTCTTGAATTCTATTGGTGAAATAAGGATTAAAGTAATACTAACCTGCTGTTTGGGAAGTGAAGTTTTCTAAAAGACTACCTGAACTTTAAAAATCTAGATTAGTATTGGTATGTTAATAGTAGTACGTTAATATTGTTATATTATCAATTAAGAGGTAAAATTATACTTCTGTATTGTAATGTTCGAGACATGAGTTTTATCCTCACATCTGTTAATCACACAAAATATTAACCATTTTTAGAGGAGATAACCTGATGGTGTCACTTTTAAGACCTCTCCAGCCAGTGGTGGTATGCTACCTTTTCAGCAGAACTGGTAGTTAAAAAAAAAGAAGATCAGCTGAGAGGAGGAAAAAAATCTGACAATCAGCTGAGAGGAAAAAGAAGAGAAAAGCACAGGATCCGGTCCTCCTACCCTGCGTTTTTTTCTTCTTTGTCCTCTCAGCTGATTGGCGCTGCAGGTCTCAGCTGTTGGGAAAGCTGTGTGCCGGTGTTAGGCAAAGCACGCCCACCAAGCCCTGCCCACCAAACTGGTGGTAAAACAATTTGAATCCCACCACTGTTTCCAGCCCACCATGGATGCAATTTAAGTGCATATTTATTCAATTTTGAAGCGACATTTTTCCTCTTCTCCCAACACAACTCTCACTCTTCGAATGATGTGCAATGCCTTGTGGCAGACATGATCAGAGCCTGGGATGTGCCCAATCCCTGTTGGCTGATGCAGTCTGCCCCTCTATGCCATGTATTAAAAAAAGAATACAAAACAAAACATATATTTAAGTAAGTTTTTCCAAAAGAACACTAGATCCATAGCCTGAGTGATAGGTAAGTTGCACAGAGGAATGACGCTGCTGGTGACTTATCATTTAGGTCAGGGCTGTCAAACTCCTGGCCAGTGGGCTGGATGCATCACGCACTGACCACGCCCAAGCCCGGTTTAGCGAAGAGGAAAAAAGTCCTGATACATCACGTGATGCCGCTGTGAGTTTGACACCCCTGATTTAGGTAATTTAAAAAGTGGCTAAGGCTATGCCACCTGTAATCTGAGCCCAGGCTGCCACAGGCTGACAGTGATTGTTGATTACTTTTCCCACCAGAAGGTGATTCTGGAGGGGCAACAATAATGCAGCCAGGGAATCCAATGATTGCAACCCTTAAGTTGTTTTGCATTAAAACTGGACATCACCAGTCACCTGTACTGTGAGAGGGGCACAGTAGCAAGGCAGCAAAGATTATGTCAGCATACTTTTTATTGCAAGAATTAATGTTAATGCAACTGTGAGGAAGAGCCAATACATAGGTCAGATTACTACATAGGTTTTGTACCTGATGACATTTCCCAAGGTGGTTAAACTCAGATTTACACGTGTTCCTTCTTTTAGTCTGTCGCCTTCTGATCCAGGGGACTTTTGCCTTTCACTCCCTGCCAAGTCCACTAAATTGATAATGGACTGTTTTGTGATTTCATCTTTCAGAAAAATCTGCAGGAAATAATATTTAGAAAGGAAGTGGGCAGAGTTGACCAGGTATTTCAGAAATGCCTCAAGTTTTCATTCTCTTATTGATATTGGTGTATGAGACGTTGCTGTACTCAGTATATTTATCAAAATATACAACAGGCTGATATTATCAAAGATTAAATATAAACAAAAATAAGATCACACATACAACGAATAATGACATTCATCATGTTGTGGAAACCCAGCCACTATTATGTAAACACAGTAATAGTATGTCATTAATTTGGATTCAGGTTTTAGAAGTCAGCTTATGCGGCTCAACTTACCATTCAGACACCACTTTTAAATTTAACATAAGACATACATAAATCCATAAATGTCCATGGGTTAAGAAAACAGTCTTTGAAAATTCATACATTTTTCATGGAATAGGCAAACATTTTCTCAAAATAGCTGTAATTATCTGGAATCAGAAACTCCACAGTAAGACCCTAGTAAGAGCAGTAAGAGCCTAATTTGTTGCGTATGCGTCAGAGGTGGTTTATTCAGCAGGTTCTGACCCATTCTGGAGAACCGGTAGCATAAATTTTGAATAGTTTGGAGAACCAGCAAATGCCACCTCTGACTGGCCCCACTTCCATCTATTCTCTGCCTCCCAAGTCCCAGCTGATCGGCTGGGTCTTCTTTGGTTGCCCTGCACAGGAGAACAGAGCTGGAAAGCAGGTTAGTGGGGTTTGGGGGGAATGGAGTTTTACAGTATCCTTCCCCTGCCACACCCACCAAGCCACACCACGCCCACAGAACCAGTAGTAAAAAAAAAAGAATCCTACCACTGGTATGTGTGCCATATTTGGCTATTGTCTGCAACTGTGGCTTCCCTGTACCTGTTTAAAATGAATGGTGATGACCATATGAGACCTGCTGCTGGTGGTATTCATGCTGGTTGAAGCTGTGGTCCTTATTTTTGTGCCTTGCTCCATGAGTCTCTCAATTTGAGCATAACTGTCACAAGGCACCAGTTTTAAACCATCCACATAGAAGCCTTGCTGCTGGTCTTCTCTAACTTTGAGTCCACCATACTTTTTTGTTTTAGACAGCAAATCTATTACCTGGAAGGGCAGATAAAGTTTATTTTAAAACGGGACAAAGATCAGCTGCCATTTCAGTGGAGAAGCAAATTCTTAAAATTTAAAACCCTATTTGTAAGAGAACAGGGTTGATTAAATGAAATTACAGAGAAATGTAAAACATGTCTTAACATTTTCAATGGTTATAAGGCCCATATATTTCCTTCTGTTGGGTGCACATGACTGTGCAGCAACGTTCAAGCAGCATTCCCAACCTGGTATCTTTCAGATATGTTGGAATTCCAACTTGTGAAAATTCTAAGACTGCCTAAAGATATTTGGATCATATTGTCAGCGTTCTCTAATATTTATGTTGTTTTAAACTTGCAAAATAAATGACCGGCAGCAATGGTTCAGATGATTTGGTTCATATACCAATGAAAATTATTTTAATTACATACAAGGGACTCTAATATAGTAACACTTGAAGAAAGTAAGTTGAAGATGATTTAGAGTCAGTTCTCCTCTCTCTGCCCCTATTTGGCATGTTCAGTTTTGTATTTTAATCCTCTATCTCCAACATGTTGATCCTTGAATTGTTAAAGGCTGCCTTGACTAGAATGTAATATGTTAACAGTTTTCTCTTATACTCAATATTTTATATTTGATTTGATTTGTGTACAATAGCTGCCCAGAGAACCTTTCACAGTGTACACTTATAAACCAGGCTGCTCCTTGATAATTCAACCAAGAATCAGTAGGATGGTGTATTAACCTCTAGACCAGTGGTCCCCAACCTTTTTTGTACCACGGACCGGTACAATCCACGGACCGATCCACGGACCGGTACCGGCATCAGCACGCACGACCAAGGCAAGGCAAGCCGAGCGACCGGCCAGCCAGATGTCACCCACTTCTCCCCGCCACCTTCAACTCCTCCTTTGTACCTTCTCGTGGTCAATGGGCTTTTCGGGCTCTTTCTTAATCTCCTCCTGAGTAATGGGAGACCCCACCGCCATCGGGACGGCTCTTCATTCGAAGCCACCCCTCCTCTTTGACGAAACTAAGGCGCAAGGATTTCTTCAGCACCCAAATGCCGCGACAAGCTCACCCAGAAGCACTTTTTCAAGCGCCGTGGAAACAAGATGGCGGCGCCCAAGCAAAATAGGCGGCCTGGTACAAAATGATCCACGGACCGGTCCTGGTCCGGGGCCCAGTGGTTGGGGACCATTGCTCTAGACCATTTCTGAGTTGCTAGCTAAAACCAGCACTTAGATCAAGCATTGTTCTTGATTGTGCAAAAGAAAGTATAACATTTCCCAAATAAAACTGGCTTTCACTTAGCGAAGCCCCCACATTCTGTCAACCTACAAATGCATGCACAGACCGGGGAAGAAGAGTTCACTTAAGACCATCCAAATGGAATCTCCAAATAATATTTTTCTTAGTGAACATATGTTGAAATGTATCAGCATATTCATATTCAGTAACCTAGTAAGTAACTAATTAGGCTTGCTGCATAGAGTTGAAATTTTATGAGAGCTTCTTTCCTTCGTGTTTCCTCTTTCCCAATAAACCCTTTTCACAATCTGTAGGGTAGACTTCATTTGTAAGGGAATTTCTCATAAAACCTTCCTTGTGTAAAAGATTGCCTAGAAGATACTGAGCTATGCTAGTGTCTCAGGATTGGCACAAGACTTACTCAGCTCTATGTTATTAAGAGTACCTTCCTTTAATTATTGTACAATCTGAAGGGAATTAACCTGCATAGTCTAAGACCAATGCTAAGACAGTCTTAGCTGGGTAGAAGAGGGGGTGTCAGGAGGTTCACTTTAATTAGGAACAATCTATTGAGATTATCCTTTATTGAGGAACTGCTGGAAGGAGGGGCTTGCTAGGAATTTTTAAAAATCATTTCCCCAGTTCATGATATTAACTAGCTTTCATGAAAATTATATTCCCAGACAACTACAGAATTGCCTAGATTTTCAGATTTTTTTGTACTGAGAGGTTAGCCATTGAGGATTGAGATGAGTTGCGAGACCAGTTACTTTGGTATAAGCATCAATCCTGTTTCTGAATTGTTATAAAGATCCTCTGAGGAAAACTCAGATTCTTAAGGGTCTACAAATGTTACCTCCCATATTAAAATATATCACAAAAAGAAAAAAGGCTAAATGTCGTCTGAATACAATTACCTGTTCATTGTAAATTTCCAGCATACTAAATGTAATCTATAAAAGGGAAAATGGAAAAGATACCACAAGATAAATTTATTAGTACCATTATTAAGTATTTAATTAGAGTTAGAAAAATGCAACTGTATATTCTATAGAGTTCTGTGTTATTGTATACACTTAGCTTGTATTCTGTAGTTGTATTTTATCCAAGTTCCTTCTTGTTCGGAAAGTAGCTGTTTAAGATTTAAAACATACCAACATACTATCTACACACACACACACACACACACACACACACACACATCATCCAAAGACTGTCATCACATAATTTTTATTTTTTATTATGAATGTATAGTAAAAGGGCAGGGGGAGTCAAATTACCTATAATTTCCTCTTCAAATGGAAGATACTTTTTCTTAAAAAAGAGATGAACCCTTATTGATACGATAGAAATTAATGGGGATGACCTGAAATATTTTTATGTATACAATTTTCACAATAATGTTCTTTGTCCCTCAAAAATCTTATTTCTGACTATGTGTTTATATCTCAGTCTGGTTAAGTGTCATCAATATTAGCAATTATATAGATTTTTCCTGTGATAAATTGTTTCCATCCAATTCCTTCAGATCTTCCAGTGGTGCAATATCTTAATACCTTGGGATATCATGTCCATTTATGATAAAAAATAAATCAGTATCTCAATATACGTAGATATTTTTGTAAACGGGTCATAGTCAGCTATGTTGCAATGCAATGAACTTTTGAACATACCTGATATTGTTTGTTTGTGTCTTGATTTTGAATCGTTTTAAACAGTTCTTCACACATGACTGGAATTATGCCTCTGTTTGCACCATGGCCTATCATTGAGTAGCTCTTCCCTGAGCCGGTCTGACCATAAGCCAGAAGAGTGGCATTGTAACCTTGCCAAGCATTGTCCAGAATTCCCTCACCAAGGTCATGAAAAATGTCCCTCTATAATGATAGAACATTCAGTTTTATCAGATTTAACTGCACAAATGATAGTGATGTTAGTTGGGTAACCACAATGAATCATATATCTTGATCTGGTGATGCTTACAAATGTCTGATCAGACTTTCAAGAAAAATACATCCAGTAAAGGAAATTCTAGCATACCCAAATAAAGGTAACTACTTGAGGGGAGATGTGGTTGCCATCCCCCCCCCCCGGTAGCTTTCAGGTCCCACTGGGGTTCTGGATGGGTTTTCCAAAAATGCCTCCAGAGCCATCATTAAGACAGTCTCACCCCTTTAACTCTGATAGCATTAATAGCACCGGCTAAGGAAAAGATAAATGAATAATGAAATACAAAGTTTACGTCACCCATCACATTTTTATTCAGATAAGAAGCAGATGAGAGAATAATGGCAGCTGGTCTTGTTGTATGAAGGATCTCAATTATCCTCAAACTTCCATATTAATGACTAAATTCATGGCTATGCTCTAGGTGGTGAGGTTTTTGAACATGTTAAATGTGGCAGTCCAAGAAATGAATGTTAACAAGACTTAAAATGGGAAGCTCATATTTTTATTCAATTTAGACTGCAATCTAATACCCACCTATTGTGCCCCTCCTAGAATTGGCTGGTTTACCTCTCCCATCAACCAAGGAGGAACTCGTCTATGAAACGAGAAATTTGAAATTGGATGCTACACTTCCATTTCTGTTTCTACAGCTGTTGGGAAAACTCAGCCTTAGGAAGCTCTGATACGAAAATGGTAAGAAGCGTTGAAGAACCAAAATCCATCTGCTTCCACATCCCTAACCTGAAAAATTTACTTAAACCAGTTTGAGTTGAATTAAATTTAAATTTCCTTCTCATGGTTAGAGAGGGAGAGGATTTTTGATTAAATCATGAAGTATAAAAATAACTACAATCACTTACTTTTGCACTAAAACTTTGCTGTGACTGGGCATGTTGATTGTCAGGCTTACCTATTGGCTAGTCTGTACAATCTATTTTTGTCATTACAACTGATGGTGGAATAATTTTTTTTTTCTCAATAGAAAATACTAAGGTACTTTTTACCTGCCCAGCATATCTGCTGTTTGGTCCAGATGAAACAAGCTTGCCATCTTTGTCCTTTAAAAATCCACTGTGTGACCAATATGCCAGGTCAAAAGTAAAGGACTTTACATGACTTGGATTTTTTGGATCATGTATGCTTGTTGTGCTGGAATTCATAGAAATCACACATCTGCTGCCTGCATCTTTCTCTCTCTGTTGAAGTTATAGTCAGTTTAAATCCATTAAAATTAAAATTGCTAACTTGATCTTTTTTTCAGTTTAGACTATAGCATATATATTTGCATTTTTGAAGCTGATTATTTTTTAAACATAGCTTTTATTAAAAACTTTAAACACAATAGTAAAAAATACAGAGAGGTCACTGGTTATATGAGATGTTGTCTTGGGTTTCCAAATCTTAAATGGAAGATTTCTATAGGTGCATTATCTTCTATTGCTTTTAGAATAAGAAAAGTTACAGCAGGTAAAAAAACTGTTTTTAATGCTCTCCTCACACACGTGTATGGGAATTGTCTCCAAACTTGAAATCCTTGCTAGCATCTGTGGAACCTCTGGGTTTGCCAGCTGAACAGGTAGTTGAAACCCATATTTTAAATGTCTTGTTAAATAACATCCATTATTTTACTTTATTTATTTTAAAAGTTTTGTTAGGAATAAATGGGCAATTAAAATCAGATTTATGGATGCTTATTGTATTCAGCCTCAAGGGCTTAACACATTTCCAAGGCAGAACATATTTGCAAATTTAACGGAACCACCTAGTATATCAAGCATTGATAGACTCAGGCAAAAATGCCTGAAAAGTGAAACTAGGCCTGGTACCACGAGCCTATTTAACTTGGCTAATATAAATATCATGGCCAAATTTCGCTCTGTCTCCCCATTTAACACATTATTTTCTGAGTGTTGATGCCATTATCACACTCAAGTTCCCCATTTTTTGCCTTTTGTTCATCTCTCTTCTCTATAACACAAATAACTCAATGACTTAAAAACAATAGATTGCACAAAATGAACAACTAACCTGGTTGAAAGGTCTGACACGTACTGCCACTTTCACACTGTCAGTGTTTGGCATCTTAAACTCTTCAAGGAATTAAAATATAGCATGCAAGCACCAGTTATATCCAGGACACTGCTTGGATAAATTTTTTAAAAAGATGGTCTGGAGCCCAATCACCTAGTGCTTTATACCTAATACATTATTGATATCTTCACTTGTCACCTGTATAAGGTTACTGATAAATTATTTCTAAGAGGGGCTCCATTAGATTAGGTTGACCGCTACTATGTATTGGTTTCCAAATATACATCTGAAATGTTGGAAAACTTATGTAAAAATCTATTTGAATTATTTATGCACTGTTTTTCTCTTAAACTATAATTTTAATTCAGCCTCTATTCATCTTTTTTATGCTCCAATGATAGATAGAATACTACAGAAGAGTATTTCCAGACAAATTTTATTTTAGCAAAATTGTGGTAACATTTCTCTAGTAACCACAAAATCTATAAAACATGCATCATCTCAAAATATCAAATTTGAACTAAATTTAAGTAGATGAAATCCCTGAAATGCTGTCCCTTGTTGAATACTTGTGACAATAAATACCTTGAATGCTAAGAACATTCTGCTGATGCATCAAGTTAAAAAAAAACAAAAACATTTGAGGTGAGATTTTGTTTTCTAAATCAAAGAGCAGCTTTCCCAAGTTAAAACAAATACAAAAAAAATATTGCACAGCTTCAGTACAATGGTTTACATTCTGATTTCTTCAATTAAATACATGTCGAATAAAGAGAATAAGATTTTATTTATGATGGATAACTCCTAGTATTAATTCCCATGAGGTCAACATGTTTTCTAAAAATTCTAAAAGTGTGAAATTTTAATTTTAAAAATTTTTTATACGATCAAACTGTTTTTTTAAAAAAGAATGCTGGCCTCCCATCAGAGAGGCACCAACAGTGGAAAGTCGTAATTAAAATCCCCTTTGGGTCATTTGCATTCTGCATCCATATTATTCTCTTCCAAAATGTAGTGGACAATAATCATTAAGTATACATTTTTATTTAACATTCCTAAAATATTTATTTACATATTATATAAATGTACGAAGTATATTATAAAATACAAAACTGCATTGACTGAAGAAATCACACTCCATACGGAGTTACTTATTGAAGATCTTTAGCTCTCTGAAAATTTACAATAATTTATATAAATTATCTTCCAAATTAGATGATTTTTTTTCTTAATATTCCTCACAAATGTGATGACTTTACAAACACTGGTGTACATCACACATTTTTAAAAGCAGTTATAGCATCTTCTTCCGTACAACTGGCTTTGGGTAACTAGACAGTCTCTTCTCCTTCCTACGCATGTTTTTTTGAACAGCTTTTTCTGTTTTGTCCACAGAATCTCCTTGCTTTTGTTTGGTTTCATCTGCAGGGGTGCCAAAGGGTGAAATGAACTTGATTTCCATTGCTGGGGGTGACCAGCTACTATCTTTCCCTAAGATTCTGTAAGAGAAGAGAGCATTTTTAAGCTAATTTAACTATATCTGAAAACACAGTAACAAATCAAAATCAGAATTCACACTGCAATAAGTAAATATTAAATGTATCAACGTGCATCTTTCATACACACTAATTTTGAAATATATTTTTTCATATATACTATTTTCAAAGCAGGATAGGAATAATATTGATCTATGGTATTAATGAAGACTCTTGAGAATACAGTAAAAAGCAAAAAACAAAAAACACCAAAATTATTGAACAAATCACCCAGAATTCTCATTTGAGTCACAAATTATCAAGCTCAAATTATCCTCTTTGGATACATTATATAAAGAGTCATCAACAATCTTGAAAAGATTCTAACTATGGAAAAGATGAAAAGAAAGAGAAGGAGAAGACAAAAAATAGCAAGGAGGACGGACTTGATTATAATGGTGAGGACTGTTCCATTGAAACAACAGGTTAGGTAGCAATAGGCTGCCGTGGAGAAAACGTATGTGGTCTCTAGCAGCTAAAAAGGACTTAATCTGATATAATCATTTTTTGAAACAACTATTTTAGAAAAGAAATCATTACATACTTTCTTGTTTTTGACCTTGTAGTTCTCCTTTTAATATTTTGCTTTTCTAAAGTGGCTACTGAAACAGCATGCTTTTCTTCTTTAACTGGTAATTCCTAAGGACAAATAATATTAAAAAGGCAAAACAGGAAGGCACTGTCTCTGTCCCCCAGCTTTTAAGTTTACTTTAAATCCAAAATAGGTAAATCCCACAAGACTCTTAGTGATACAAGATAAACGAAATGAAAAATATTTTCCAACTATTTGTTGAAGACAACCAACTGTTAGCAAATTGAAAAATCATAAATAGTGCTTTGGAATTGTTGTCATACTATAAGTGAATATTGAGGGGTAGGAACTAGACATTCAATGAATTGCCTGCTATGTAAAATGATACAATGAGCAGTAAGTTAACAGAATTTAGTTATCAAGTTGCTTACTCTACCAGAAATATAAGAACATTTGAATATATACAGAAGAAATGATCAAATTACTTACCAGGTCTTCCACAATCCTTGAAATATTAGACATCTGCTTTTTCCTGGACCTCAGAACAGGGGGTGAGAACACAAACTTAGAAGCCAAATCTGAATCTATACCCTTGAGTTGAACAGGTGTCACTGCTTTTTCACCTAAAATTAGAAACCATAAACTAATTTTGGAAATAAACATTTGAGAAACAAACCTTTAACTACAATGCAGCATCCAGCAGTTTATGTGAACCAATTACAAGGGTCCACATCTAGTTGATATTCTTAGCTGCTCCAGGATCTGTTCAATGGAACAGAAAATTTTTAAACCCTGGACACTGTAATACTTTATAACTCATTCTTGCATAGGTCCCATTTGAACTGAAAACCAAAGAATGGCATCTTATTGCTATCAAGAGAAGTCTGGCAGCAAATTAATCCAAACCATATTTCCTACGTAGAAAATTAATACAGGGAGGAGTAATTATTCCCCCGAATTACCACTGATGCTTAGAACTATTTTATACTTCAGGGAAATGTTAGGCTTCATGTTTTCTCAATTTAGCTTAGAAGCACTCTCCCTTTTATAAATCATTCATTCATTCTTCATTCACAAAAAAAACAAACAAACCCACAAGGGTTGGTCAGTGGAAAAGACAACAAAACCTGAGACAAAGAATCAAGAGGCATAGTCTCTTAAGTTCCCTTTTTCTTAACATTGGGGTGTGGAGGTTTTGGTTAGGATCTCCCTGCCCTGTTCCACAAACATCACATCTGTTATTTGGCTCTTTTTGATCAACTTATTTTTTTCACCATCTCAAACTTAGTTTGAATCAGCACCCTACTTTCTGTTAACAGATGTTATGGTATTGACAAGAAAAAAATCAAGATAGCAGCCTGTCATGGTTCTTCATAGGTTTTGTGCAATTTTTCTATTAGAATTCTGGATCTCTACCATTAGCAAATGTATCAACAAAAACACATTTTTATTCTATGAATATGCTTAAGAAGCAAATACAGGTAGCCCTCAACTTACGACCACAATTAAGCCCAAAATTTATGCTGCAAAGTGAAAAATATGTTAAGTGAATTTTGCCCCATTTTACGACTTTTCTTGCTATATTTGTTAGGTGAATCACTGCAGTTATTGAATTAGTAACACAGTTGTTAAGGGATACTGGTTTCCCAGTTGACTGTGCTTGTCAGGAGGTCGCAAAAAGTGATTACATGACCCCGGAAATTGCAATCGTCATAAATGTAAGTCAGCTATCAAGCATCCGAAAGTAAATCACGTGACCAGAGATTCTACAATGGTCATAAGTGTGAAAAATGGTCATAAGTCACTTTTTTTCAGTCATTAAGTGACCTGTAAGAACTACCTGTACAATTTCTGTGGATTTCCTCTCCCCAAGTCCTTTTGGCCACACCAAAAATTACTTTCTTGCAGGGCTGTATTCAGAAAAGGCATGATCTATTTTCAGCAGAAACCATTTTTATGTGTATGTAACTGCTATCTCTTTCTAGACTTGGATCAACCCTCATGCACAGCAGACAATTTGATTATCCTATACAGAATTTCTGAAGCAAAATTTCAAGTACCTTGAGTTTTTTCTGTGAGTTTAGTAAGAGGAGGAGAAAAAAAGAAGGTTTTATTTATATCCAGGGAAAGTGACTCTTTTACTTTCTTTGGGGTTAATCTTGTCCTCTTAATGCTATCAGCACGGTGTGTCAAAGTTTCTTCTATTTCGCCAAGCCTGAGCCTGGCTACATCTGTAGTCTCTGATTCCACTTCATTATCAGTTGCTAGCGGCAAATGTTCTTCCTCTCTACTTGTTTCTGAGACAGAAGACAACGTAGACTTCTTTCTAATTCTAGTTATCCTAGCCCTCCTGTTTTCAGACTTCTTTTCTGAAGCTACTGCCTCGGTTGGCCGGATAATACATTCTTTTAGGTTAGACTTTTCTACATCTGTTTTCTCTACACTTCGAGATGTCACTCTTGAAGATCTTCTCTTTGGGGTTTCCATTATAGAAGTTTCTAGAGAGGGTAAACATGCCGAGGTTTGTACAGCCCCACTCCTAGTATTTCGCTTATGGACTGAGGATGCAGCATCTGGAGAAGACAACAGTGACAAGTCCAGTTGTGATTCTGCTGAAACATTCAAAGAATTTTTTCTTGGTCTACCTCTTTTACGACGTGGTGGTTCAGTAAGTGATGATTCAATAAGACCACTTTCTTGATCAGAAATTAATTCTGTTGTACCTATTCTTTGTATTCTCCCCTGTTCCGATAGCTGTGATTCATTTGGTTGCATGTCATGTTTAAAAATGGTTTCTGACACACTGGTCTTTCTACTTCTACTCTTTCGAACTAGACTAGGTGATGGTAGCTTCTCAGAAATGGTTTCTGCCTGAGTCACTACTTTCAATATGCCATGCTTTCTTCTCCTTCCTCTTTTTGGTGATACAGAAAGCTGCTTTCCTTGAGGTTCTACCTCCTGATCTGAAATTACATTTTCTGCAAGTTGCAAGGCGATAGCTTTTAGTTTTGTTGCACTTTTAGGAGTGACTGTCATTTGGATTGTATGATCAATAATAAATTGATTACTATTTTGATTTCCTACTACACTTCTTGTAATTCTAGGAGTCCTCTGGTGAGCAGAAGGAAGATCACTGTGTGGAGGCCCATAACGTTTTGACACACTTTTGTTTGGTTTTCTAATTCCACTCCTTGTAGTAGCATTTGCCAGAAATGTCGGTGAAACAGGAGGAACATTTGCTGAGATTTCTAACTCATTCTTTGTTTCCTTCACATCTCTGATGGGAGAATCAGGAATTTGGAGAATCTGTTGTTCTTGAGGTTCTTCAGAATTATGTGGTAGATTTTCAGAAATAACTGTTGACTTCTTTGCTCGCCTAGTACTTCTCCTTAGAATGGGGGTTGCCAATATAGTTGATTTATTTTTCTTTGTCAGTGATTGATCATTACATGAGATATTTACACTTTGATTTGCATGATCTGTTGAACTTATACCAGGCATCAAATTTTCAATTCTATTTAAGTCTACATCATTATTTGTGTCATGAACATTTTGAATAGGACCCTGGGATAAATTTAATACTTTCTTGCTTATGCTTTCATGAAAAGATTGTTCTATTATCTCAGCTGAAAATTCTTTACTTCTTGTGTCTTTGATTACATCTAGCAGATTTTCAGCAATAGCCATTTTAATTGGTTCAGGTACATAAGGTAGTACTTCAGCAGTATTCTGTGGTATTTCATTACTAGTTACTGTGGACACAGAATTTGTAGTTAGTTCTTGGTTGTTGCTTCTATCCCCGGATTCTGGGCTAGCTGATTTCAGAGAAGTATGCAATTTTGTAGAATCTTCCTCCTCAGCTTCGTCATCACCTTCTAATATTAAAGAAAAATTATTCTGACACAGTAGAAGTTCTCCATCTCTTTCAGTAAATGAAGATTCATCAGCATCTTTTTCAAGCAATTCACAGGTAACTTCTTGTTCTACATTGTCACAGTGACACTGAAATTTGAGATTGCTTGAGGAACACAGTTCATTGTATGGGATTTCTTCTACTATAGCTTCTGAAACTTGTATCTCATGTTTTCCGCCTCCCATCAGCTAAAATAGAAAACACATAAGTTGAATTCCATTATACAGCATTTTTCAAGAAATATAATACCATGAATACTTCAAAATTTCAGATTTTCTTAAGTTACACTTCACTGGCCAATTCAGCAATCCATGCATTGGTTTCCAAAGTAACCCCAGCAAAAATGTTCAAAAAGAAATTGCAGACTCTGGCTTTCCAAACCCATTGGAAGCTATCGCTTCCTATTTATAATGATCAGGAAAGTGTTTAACTGTATGCCCATACACCATAGTTACTTCCTTTTTTCTTTCCTAATATTTTTTTGTACAGGTGCAGGATCTACTTTTTTTGGATCAACTTATTGTAAAGGAACTGACTGGCTTGTCACCTAAGTTTGATGTCTTAGACCGACAGAGTGACTGGTCCAAAGTCACCTGGCTGGCTTTAATGCCTAAGGCAGGACTAGAGTTCAATCTCCTGATTTCTAGCCTAAGGCCTTAACTACAAGACCATACTGGCTTGTCCTCCATGGTTATACTGTAGTATACTGTAGTATTGCATGGTTATACTGTAGTATAGAAATGTTATTGCATTTTTTAAAAAATTGATACTATAAAAGAGACATAGATTATACAATTGGGCCAATTGTTTATATATGAAACTCTTTAGGAAGAAATTTTGGGACCCATGCTGGTAACATAAGATTAAGTGTGATGGCAGTTTTCTAATCATGTTGAAGAAGTTAACTTACATCCACGTTTTGATTTTCAGAGTCAATATTAGGCAATGTTTTTTCTTGCAGGACTATTAGATGTTCCTTTTGGATTGGTTTTTCCAATTCACTTTCATCTATTGCTTCTTTTTCTTCCAGTTCGTTTTTTGAATGGATACTGGCAATGTCTTCACTATCAGGAATACTGATGACAGCTGAAAAAGTGATTTTCTGACATTATTTGATTTTATTGTTTCTAAATGAAATCTTTTACTGCTAAATACTATGACTAGATCCTTTAACCATATTTTTCATCTTTCATTTGTTCTTGACCTTTATACATTGTAAATACTAATATTAAACTATTTCTCCTCAAGGGATAAGCAGAAAGAATATTTATTGTGCAAATATTCATCCAACAGCAAGTGGTATTGAAATATCTGTTCCACCCTGTAATCACATCTTTTTCAAAAACATTAGACCTCTTCTAATTCTTTGCATTAAGATTACAATGACCTAATGGCTTTGTCTAATTTTTGTCTGTTTATACAAGTTTGACAGTCTGCACACAAACAGCAAAGCTTTAGGTATTTTTAATCATCAGATTTCATTTTTGACTGAGTAGAGATCCAAAATCTCTTGTGAGTAAAAAAATACAGAAGTAAGAGTATCATGGTATGCAATTCAGTATATTACATTTTTCACCTTTCATTTTTACCATTTAGGCTGTGGTAGGAACTACAAAGCTGATGGCTGGGTTGCTACTGATACTGGCACTGAGTATGTTGTGAATTGCTCTTGCACAGAGAATGGCCAGGAACAACAAAGCGGGAGAAATTCCATTGTAAGAAGGAAATACTAAACCTCTGAAGTCGCCTAGTTTAAGACCCCACAACTGCCTCCCATGTGGGGTCTCCCTACAGCCTGCGGTGCCTTTGGAAGGCAAAGGAACAAGATCGTAAGAGCCAGGCCTGTTAGTAGCTGACAAGAAGTGGGGGAATGCAGCCCTGTGACAGTGCCTTAGAACTGTTACCCGATCCCAAGCATGCAATGTTTTCTTTCTAAGGGAGGGTTCAAAGCATCTGATATCAGCAAGCTGCACAATCACTCTTATACATATCTGTGTGTAAGATGCCATCTTTTGGTCTGGGATACTGGCAAACTCTTCTTTCACCTTTATTTTTACATGAAGTAACACGGACAAGCAAAATTGCTATTTTCTTCAGCAATATTTTTTGCTAGCTTACTCTTTCTTAAAATTTTGTTGTGTTACCAAAAATGTTTTGAAAGACTGCATTTGGCCCATGGAATTTAAGATCCCTGATCTAAATTATGCAACAGCACTGTAGAACCTGAACAGCATCAATAGAGAAATTAATGATAGAAACAATTAAAATACTTCTTTGAGTTAGTTGTTTGCATTAATAATTAAAATAATAAAATACTAAAAAAGCTAATTAAAAAAAGCTATTACCAAGATATAAATGTTCAAGTTAAAAGATTTTAGATATGTGCATGGAAAGCCAATCTTGAAAATACAATAATATGCTTCAGAATGTTATATCCCCTGAAGGAAGATGTGAAAAGAACCACTTCATATTGCTTATTCCATTTGTTTGATATTCAAAATACCTACATTCTCCATCTGCTCCTTCCATCTTCTGAACTTGGCTGTTTGTTTCAGCAAGGAATTTGTTGTCTTCCAACAATGGTAGCATGTTGGATTCTAGGGTATGAGTTGCACTATACAAAAAGCAGAAACAGATACATGTATATAAAGGTCCATTCTTTTTAAGATTCTAAAAAAGATAAAACTTTAAAAACTTTTTTGTTGTATACTATTTTGGCATCATGCACGACTGTTAAATCATATTGCAAGGAGTACCCAAAAACACCAGCCTGGCCCTATTGCATAGAAATTGTAAACCCACTGCTATTGTGTAAAAGTTATGCCTAACTGATGTAACTATTAAGACTCTGCACATTCACTTAAAGTTTGTGTATTAATAAGCATTTCTATTAGGGAAAGTAGCCAGATAATTGCACCCATGCAATTTTCTTGTGGTCTGCCGTGGTCGTCATCTGGAATCTTTTTGAACTTCCAACTGTAGTCCAATATTCTGGAATTCTCAGCTAGTTTCTCATCTACATACTGAGGCTAAATCTGATAAGCTTCTGAAATCAGTGATCACCTACATATTGCTGTCTGCTGAGGCATTATTCAATAGCAAATAAGCCCCAGTGAGTAGTTTAAGAATATAGGCTAAGGGCAACTACAAAAGAAGTCATTGCAAGAGGAAGTTTTCCCTTGTCTGCTTGACAACAGACCACTGTTAACAGAGAACATGTTTAAGAGTCAAATTTTATACCCAGACAACAGTCCGAGGACTTCATAGATTAACCTCTTGAACTGAATAAGTCAACTGTCAAGTTGTGTAGAACTTTCAACATGGGCACAATCTTATTCTGCGACTGTGCATAGGATAGCAGACTAGTTGCTGTATTCTATATGAATTTAAGCACTCTTTTAGAGTAATACTATGGTGAGCACATTGCAATAGTCTAACTGGTGAGTACCTCAGATTAATGGAAAACCATTATCAAATCTGATCCATGAATGATTGCAGTTGGGTACAATAGACACAAATGTGCAAATTACTTCTTGCCGATGAGCTAACAGGAAGTGTAATGATATCAGGGAACTCAAGCAAGAGTCCCAGATGTGGACCTGCTCTTTCAAGGGAAAAGCAAGCTGATTCCCAGTCCTGGAGTTTGGCTCTCTACTAGAAAATAGCATTCAATTCTATCTGGATAAATCATAATCATGAAAGATAAAGTGGGAAATACATGCAATTTAAATTTTAAAGCAAACTACTTCATCTAAAATTTTGAAATTATACGGGACATATTTACCATTCATTAGAAGGCAAAAAGCAGACTATGGTGTCTTGGTCAACCTTCAAGTGAGCCTTTGGAAATACTTCATTCTCAGGAAATGAGCCACATTTCCTGTGATCCTTTTCATCGGTTTCTATGGACAGTAAAAGTTAAAAATACTGTATCCTCAATAATGATTTTTTTCCAAATACTAATTCATATTTTTTTTAAGACATAAATTTACCTCTCATTTTCCAAGCCACAGAAGCTCACATAATACTGGTGGAACTTAATGTTCTTACTCAAGTTACAATAAAAAATGAATGGAAGCATTAAAATGTTTATCTTGGCTTAGCTGACAAACCCCATCCTGAATTGCTATTGACCCTTCCAAAACCTCAGGAACATGCAATGAATCAAAACTGAACTGGCTGTAAAAGATGGAGGCCCAAAGATCTGACCAGTCATGCTGAATTTATAGTTCAGCTGGACTATTTACTATGCTTACTGGTTTCTAGTCCAATATTCCACATTCAATTTAGTAAGCATAAATTTTGTATAGAGGTTAAACCTGCATTTGATTTTTCAGAGCTGCACTGAGGATTGCATTCCAAGTAATAGAGCCAAATTATTTTAAATGTAAGGATGATTAGTATTCACATGTTCATTTTAATTAAATAGATCAAAATAATATTTTTTAAAATTTGGTTTTAATTTCAGCTTGAGATAAACTTTGAAGAAAGCAGGAACACTATATAGCTGTGTCATTGCTTTTGTCTTCTTTAACACTTCAATGGTTTACTATGGGTGTAAACTCAGAAATTTGTAAACCATGGGATTGTAATTTAGCATTATTGTATGACCTACTGTTCAATAAACTATGATTGTGTTTTTAGCACAATATGTCCGTTCAACCAGCCTAGAGAAAGTTCTGTGTGTGCCAAGTATTTTACTGAGAATTTGATCTCTTACACAGAGAAGTGAGCTCTTTTTGCTATGATGTACAAATAATATAATGAATAATGCTGTATCAAATTAAAATACTGCTTGTCCCCCTAAGAGGACAACCTATTCATGTCTATTAACATAGGTGATCTACTATCATGGGACATTGAAATGGCTATTACTTGATTTTATTAATAACTTGTTATCTTAATAAATACAACAAAAGGCTCTTAAGTTTCTCTGCACATTTCCAGAGAAATATTTTTATTTATAGTTCAAGATAACAGAAAAGTTGTATAATGCATTTCAGATGTTTTGAGAGAAGGGGAAGAAAACCATACCAGAGGTCTGTTGCTTTTCCTGAATTTTTTTTTCTCTTAACTCTCAACTCATCTACTATTGTGCCCCATAGTATTTTAAACAACTTCCTTTAAATCAAAGTACTACATGTCTATGTAATGGTGGCATACAACACATTCCCTGATTCTCATATACCTTCTACTGGTGTAAATTCTCAGGAGCCTGAGTGTTCCTTCCTAGGCCCCCTTCCCTTTTTCCTGACACAACACAATGTCTTTTTTTTTTTAAGTTTAGATCCATCTTCCCCAGGCAATACTGCTAGCAACATTTTCTAAAAACATAGTTTTCTATTAGATATATTGTTTTAATTTGGACTTTTCTGCATTCCCGAATACCAAGAGTGTAAGGATCATCAGCTTACTACTGAGTATTTTGTTCCACCTCCAAAAGTTCAAATCATAATACCAGTTTTACCAGTGTTCAAAAACCAGGGAAAAATCAGATGGGATCTCTGCTGATTCAATATGACCATCCTTCTTAGCTCCTTTCCATCATACCTGTGGACAATCAATATCATTATACATACCAGCTGATTGGTCTATATTTGCCGATGTTTGCTGTTCCATTATAGGTTCATTTTCAATTACTTCTCTCTCACTTGATCCTGGTAGGTCTACAATTTCTTCAGAGGAAATAGTAGTTTGTTGAGAGCCCATGAAGTTACTGTTTCCAAAGTCAACTGATTTTGCATCATGACATTCTAAAGTAATGTATGTTGGTTTCATACCAGTGTCATTAATTTCTTTGGAGACTTTAGTTTCATTCAATTGATCACTTGTTATGCACTCTGATGATTGGTCTCTTTCTTCAAATTCTTCCTGAAGGCTGTGATCTGAAACGGAGGAAGTCTCTCTATTCTTAACCCAATTTTCTTCCATTTGAGCTTCAAGAATATATCCAGATGTATTTGCATTGTTTATTTCATGATCTGTCTCCTAATAAGGAAAAGAAAAAAAAAATCAAGAAAATCTGACCATACAATGTGAGATCCAGAGTACTCCACTATCCACAATGTAAATATGTGTGACTAATTTGCATAGGTTGAATTAAAAGTTAATAAGTAAATTACAATTTATTTAAAGGACTGCTGATTTTAAGATGGAACTCTGTGTCATGTGAACATATTGCTTAGTGATGACAATCCTGGCATCTGTCATAACTCCAGATGTGCAGGTGGTTAAATATATGAGGAGCATTGGGGTGCTAAAGGAGATTAGGGGAAGCCCTGGGAGGACTAGCAGAGGCCACACATTGCTGGAGTATTGCTGAAGTGAGATGGTGGGGGAGAGAACAGAGGGGAAGAATATGCTATGCTCAAAGTTTTCTCTCAGTGCGCTGCAGCCCTGGGGTTGCAAGGACCCAAGCTGCAGCATGAAGTCCTTCACGGTACAAAGCCCAGTCCAGCTGAACAGTTTGACGGGGCCTCTTGGGTACACTGGGGAGCCATAGCCACCCCAGTCCAGTCCCAGCTGCCCTCCAAAGTCTTTGTCACTCTGCCTCCACTTCAGCTGACTGCTGCCATTTTATGGTCCTGTTGTTGACAAGGCGTGACCAGCCTGTCCCATTGTAAGGCTGCTGCTGGCCATCTTAAGCCATCTTTCCAGAGTCTTGTGAGGAAGCTGCTGAACAGCTGGAAACTCTAGAAAGAAACCCTGGCCAGCAACTGCCTTGCAAAGGGCCAGGCTAGGCATGCTTGCTCATTAAGTGGGAGAAAAAAGATAGCTAGGGTGACAGGGACTGCAAAATTCAGGGAGCCAAAAGGGCATGGAGAGGAGCTACATGGGGGAATTGAAGCACCCCTATAATCTAATTGCAGGAAGGCTGCCAAGTGCCTGAATTTTGACCGAGTGATTGTGGGTGCATTGCAACAGCTGTAACTTTGGGGACTAAGCTTACGTACCCTTGTACAACACACTGTATCTTCAGAATGGTTGTAACTCAAGAACTATCCGTATGTCAAGGGGGAATGGGGATGTTTGTTATTTCCTGTTGTATTTTTATCTCCTTTATTTCAGCCAACTCCTATTTAGTTTTCCTCAAAGCAATATACAGGGTAATTATTACCCAGAGCACATATAGTTCCAATTCCTGGGCAAATTAGATATATTAGATGTTTATATATGGAGCTCTATAATCACATCCCTATCAGAAATTGCAGATCTGAAGTGAATTCACTTTCTCTATTCTCTATTCCACAGGATAAGACCCCCTCTCCATTTATTTATTTATTTTCTCTGTATTATTGTCTTGCTGTCTTTTGCACTGGCTAGGTTTTGATTTATATTTTTCCTATGTGAGCTGCCAAGACTCAGATTGATTGCAGTGATATAGAAATGTTTAATAAATAAAGATGACAAGAGAAGAGTCCTGCATAAAATTCGTGTGTTTAATTTTTCATCACTACTGCCAACTTACCCCAGTCCACTGTGAAGTTTTGCTTTCTTCCATAAATGATATTTTTGTTTCTTTTGCACGCAAAGGGGGTGTAATAGATCTTCCTGGAGATGCAGTTGGAGTTACTAAAGGAGTAGTGCGAACGCTGGATCTCAATATTGACTGAGGAGTAAAACCAGGGAAGACTGAGGATGATGTGGATGCCAAAGCTTTAGCTCTCTAGGAGAGGACAAAACATCTTAAAAACGTGTAATCTAAAGCTCCGAGTTCATAGAAAGTCATTATTACTTCAATTTTCAGCCTCAGAAATACAGGTTTCTGCAACCTACAAAAATCTATATACCTTGACAACAGGAGGTGTTTCCAACAATTTTAATTCTGGTGCTCTTGCAATGTTCTTGGGCAGTAATGTCTTTACGGAGTATTGAGAACTGGTATGCAGTGGGCTAGAAAATCTGCCAGAAGCGGAAACTTCTGGTGACTTCTGCTGGCTTCTTCTCAAAGGTGGTGAATCAAGAGAAATAGGTTGGATCATCAAGTCAAGCAATCTGTAAATATTTCAAGGTTTTTAAAACATTAAGCTGCTTTGTATTACACCTACTCTGATGAAGGCACTTTTCAAACTGTCATCTGAAAGGATGTAAGCTACTCAAGCATGGACAGTACACATTATTTTAACTTTTTAAATATCATCAAACATTTAATTCTTAATTGCATTATGGAACATCCCTGCTCTGACAATTGGATGTGCATTTGCTAAGCAATTCCCAATATATTCAGCCCGCATTTGTCTGTGACTCCCTTAGAGATTGATTGGCTGAATCTTCTTATAGGCAATTTAGGCAATAAAGAGTCATAATATAGGTAGTCCTCGAATTATGTTGGCAATTGGAATCAGGACTGCAACTCATAAGTGATGCAGTCATAAAGCCTGACAACACATATTCACATTGTTTAGTAACAGCAATCCCAGTTGCCAGCATAGTTCCAGGACTGTATGCATTGTTAAGTGGGAAGAGAGGAAGTTCCAAATAAGGAATGGGGGGGAATGGAGAGTGCCACAAGTAAACACTTAGGAGTGTTAAGGGGCTAGCAACGACATTGGGTAGGTATAGGGAAGCACGGATGGGCTAGCACCTCAGCGGACACGTGCTGGGAAGTGTGAGATCAGAAAAGGCAGTAGGCTGTTACTGGGAAGCATGAACAGACCAGCAAGGACAGTACAAGGGTACTGGAAAGCCTGGGTGATCAAGGTATGGGTGATACAAAGTATGAGATCTCTGGGGTCTCATATTCTGTAGTGGGGTTGCTCAGGAGAAAAAAGTGGCAGGATTGACTTAGAGGAATGACCCGTGACTTCCCTGATGGCTTTTCCCATTGACTTTGCTTGACAGAAGCCAGCATGGAAGGTTGCAGATGAGATCATGACAGTGGCTCAATGCAATGTCATAATCATATACTGGGGCAATCAAGCACTTGGATTGCAATCACACTACCACAGGGATGCTGTGATAGCTGCAACTTCATGAACCAGTTATAAATACAATGGAGCCTTGGGTCGTGACCGTAATCCGTTCCTGGACTCCGTTTGAGACCTGATTTGATTGTGTCCGGAAGCACAACCAAACCTTGTATGTTCACAGTCAAAAACAATGGCGCCAAAGGAGAAATTAGCATGGAAAGGGAATTTTACCATGCCGATTTTGTTCGCCACCCGATTTTTGAATTGTGACCCAATTCAAAAATCGGGTGGATTTCTTGTTCGCCATCCAATTTGGTCATGAACAGGAATGTTCGTGACCCGAGGTTCCACTGTACTCCTTTTTCAGCATCATTGTAATTTTGAATGATCACTGAGCAAATAAAGCACCATCTGTGCTGGGTCAGAAATCACAATTTTTGGAAGAGACTATATAAAATTTATTGAGGAAGAGCCTTACATTTCATGAGCCCCTGTATTAGGACAAAACAGCCAAACACCATCACTCTGCTAAACAAATAATTCCCTCAACACTGTCCAACTATTTACAAAGTCTGCACTACTATTACCCTTCTCATCACTCCTTATCAACCATCCCTTCCTACTTGTGACTGTATGACTGTAACTTTGTTGCTTGTATCCTTACGATCTATATCGACTGTTTCCTAGTATGATTTGATTGCTTATTGTACCCTATGACTATCATTAAATGTTGTACCTTATGATTCTTGACTCTTGATAAATGTATCTTTTCTTTTATGTATACGAAAGCATTTGCACCATGACAAATTCCTTGTGTGTCCAATTGCATTTGGCCAATAAAGAATTCTATTCTATTCTATTCTATTCTATTCTATTCTATTCTATTCTATTCTATTCTATTCTATTCTATTCTATTCTAATTCTAATTCTAATTTTAATTCTAATCTAATTGACCAAGCAAGTTTGGCTTGGTTGCTGCAGCCAACCAGTGTTTTAGAGTTCTAAAATGAACAACTTTGGTTTTTTAGTACGTGTCTTCTTAGATACACAAAACAGATTAGCAGACTAGGCTTATGTGGTCCCACAATATAATGACTGGGTTAACAGAGGTTACTGTGATGTAAGAATAGGGTCACGTATAAATAATCTGGTTTAATGGCTCTTAGTAGTCAGAAAGGACAAACATTGGTTGTGGATTTTCTAGTGCATTTCTCTTGATATATTTTTTTTCTTTTTACCTGGAACGTTTTCTTAAAGATTTAGTAATTGGTGTCCCAATAAATGGATCTGGTAACTGCCTATCAGGGCAGGGCTCCAACACAGATGATTGTTCTTCGGGTCCACTTTCAAGAAAAAAATGAGAAGCCAAATTAAGAGAAATATATAATTACTTTTTTCAAAAGGAGAAAGTGGATAAATTACATAATTCTTGCTGCCTCCATCACACCTTTAGAAAAGTGACTCCTTCATTTCTCTATCTAGGAGAAGTCTGAAAGCCATCACAAAGAAAATGGTATTGTCCATACAGGGGAAAATGAAGAGCTCTGGTTCTTTATTTTCCTCTATAGAGAAACCAGGAAAAAGTGTCAGAAAAAAAGAGAGCACTAATGTTCTCTGTTTTACTTTGAACAGAGCTTTTTCAAATGCCCTTGCAGGATTGTAAATGGAATCTACAGGCTATCCAAAATAGTTGATGGTGCCTTGTGGAGAAAGCACAGGTGTGTTGCAACTTCTCTGACTGAGAGGCTCAGCAGGATACTGCAAACAGAGCTCAGGCCAACTTGGAGAGTGTTAGGCCTGGGAAGGCCCTATAAAATTGATATACCAATCTTTTGGCTAGATTATGCCCATGGGCTGAAGATTTCCATCCCTATGCCTGGATAGTGAAAGAAATACTTACCTATCATTCTGATGTGACTTGGTTTTCTGCTCACTTCCTGCCCACACTTCTCCAATTTTGGACAATACATTATTGATAAAAGTTGCTTTTGTAATTATGTTTCCAGTAGCAATCCGTTTTGCAACTGTCGATAATGGTTTTGGTCTTAAAACTAAAAAGAAAAATAAATCAAGTAAAGACAGTAATAAAAAAATTAATATTCTTAAAATTGATTTGAAAGAGCGGTAAAAGAATCCATCCATCTACCCCTCCCTCAGCAGAGGGAAAGGAATAAGACACCACCTATCTCCAGTCTACAAGGCAGCCTTTTCAACAGTTCCAAGAAGATTCCACAATCACACCCCAATTCAAATGATCCTGAAGGCACAGATAAACCCCCAAGTGTCCTCACCAGTTCTCAGAGAGTGCTAACAACTACATTAGTGCAAAGAAATACTTCCTCCCCATCCCCCCATCCTATCAGAACCTATCCTTCCATCCCCCAGCCAGCAGAACTGATGAAGCTTCTTGAATGAGAAGCGAAATGTTTTCTTCTTCTTCCTCAAGGAAAAAACAGTCCAGTTGCCTTTTGAAGAAAAAAAGTATCTTTGAGACAACTATGATCTGGATGACTGAGAATCTCCACAGACATTCTTAAAATAGATTTCTGCAATTTTCATTGAATGAGAAACTTACTTTCCCGCCGTAGTGAAGATGGCAAATGGTAAGGCCTGGCTTGCTCTATAGCTAGCTTCTTCTGAACTCGAGGCAGAACTTTGCCATAATGGTCTAATATGGAATTTCTGGCAACTGATCTCTCTCTCCATTGAGGATCATTCTATTTAAGAATAAAAAGAATTCTGAATGAAAAATGCACTAAAAACAGCTGAAAGACAACTGAAGTTTACCTCCACCCCTTTAAGGCAATTACAAACATACATAAATTTGAACAAGATCAGTTACAGCCCAAGTAGATCTGAACATTAGTAAATTCTGATGCCGAGTCAATAGTAAATAGGAATGTATAAAATGTTCTATGCAAAAACCTTCCCATGCATGAAAGAGATAAGTTTCAGGTGGTCAGTCTGGACTGAAGCATGCGATTGGTCTGGATATGGACTCAAAATAACATGCTGCCTTGGAGAGTGATTTGCATTGATGTATTTTGGAAGTAGAAATGAAAAACAGCCAAGGAATCAGCAACCAAGGAGGAAAGGGGAAAGAAAGTGCAAGGGAAAGGGATAGAAATAAATATAGAATAAAATAACCTGTTACAGCAAACCTCCTTCCCATGCTGAAGGAAATCAACAACTGGCAGATGTCCTGAACGTGGTTTACTGTAGGTTTGAGAGAAAACTACTGCCACCTAATTCCACAACCTCCATCTCAGACACACCAACAACAGCCAAGCTTCCTAACAACTGGCCCCATCCCATTGGGCCCACTACTTCTGATGATTACAGAAAATGAGATGCAAAGTCTATTTCACAGACAAAAGCTAAGAAAAGCCACCAGACTCCTTCTTGCTTAAAAGCTTGTGCCCCCCGCACCCATCTTCACCCAAATCTTTAATAAATCACTAGAGATGTGCTATGTTCCTTCTTGCTTCAAACACTCTACTATCATCCCAGTGCTGAAGAAACCTTCCATCAAGGAACTGAATGACTTCAGACTGGTTGCTCTAACATCTGTAGTTATGAAAACATTTAAAAGGCTAGTCCTGGACCATCTGAAAACCATCATGGATCCGCTCTTAGACCCCTTACAATTTGCCTACCGACCAAATAGATTGAAAGATGATGCTGTTAATATGCCTCTGCACTACATCCTACAACATCTTGAATCTCCAAAGACCTATGCAAGGGTCCTCTTTGTAGACTTCAGCTCAAAAGCATAGAGATTGTGGTAGATTTTAGGAGAAACACTCCTATACTATTGCCTCTTACAATACTAGACAACACAGTATCAACAGTAGAGACCTTCAAGTTTCTAGGTTCTCTCATATCTCAAGAATTAAAATGGACACCTAAAGTAAAAAAAAATGTCATCAAAAAAGCACAACAAAGAATGTTCTTTCTGCGCTAACTCAGAAAGCTCAAGCTGCCTAAGGAGCCGCTGATTCAGTTCTACAGAAAAATTACTGAATCTGTCATCTGTACCTCTATAATTGTCTGGTTTGGCTCTGCAACCAAACAAGACAGATATAGACTTCAACAGATAATTAGAACTGCAGAAAAAAAACTATTGCTACCAACCTGCCTTCCACTGAGGACCTGTATACTGGCTGTGAAAATGTCTACAGACCCCTCACATCCTGAGACATATATTGTTTCAACTTCTACCCTCAAAATGATGCTTTAGGGCACTGCACACCAGAACAACTAGACACAAGGACGGTTTTCCCCCTGAATGCCATCATTCTGCCAAACAACTAATTTCCATGACACTGTCAAATTATTTACTAAGACTGCATTACTATTATTCTTCTCATCCTTCCTATTACCTATCTCCTCCCACTTATGACCATAACCTTGTTGCTTGTATCTCTACGACTTATATTGTTTTATTTGTTTCCTAGTATGACTTGATTGCTTATTTAGTAACCTATGACTATCACTAAGTGTTGTATCTTATGATTTCTTGATGTTATTTTTTTTAATGTACACTGAGAGCATATGCACCAAAGACAAATTCCTTGTGTGTCCAATCATATTTGCCCCCAAAAGAATTCTATTCTATTCTCTAGATGGGTTGGAGAGGCTCTGTTTGGCCAGTAACAGGAGATAAGGGGAAACAGGGAAAGGAAAAGCTGCTGGGAAAATCAGTGGACAGATCAGGATAGAGGCTACAAAAAGGATGATGGAAGAAAAAACAATATGCACCAGCCCTGGTCTATTCTTTTTTTTTGCAAGATCCTGTCAGGTAGTCTAGACCAGAGGTCGCCAACTTTTTGGACCTCAGGAACTACCAAACTTTTAATTTTAAATCCCAGGGACCACTAACCGGTTCTGTGGGTGTGGCCTAATTTGTGGGTATGGCTTGGTGGTCATGTGACTGGATGGGCATGGCTTGGATGTAAATATTATAAATATTTATATAAATATTGAATTTTTTTATAAAAAAGAGCAACTTTTACCCAAAATCAGGCAAAGCAGGCACAGATTGAGTTGCTCACAGAATCAGAGATTCATTCAGTGATTTATTTTTCTGCCATTGGCTAGCTCAGTCTCTCAATTTGCTTGCTGTGAGTCTGCACTGAATAACAAAACCTTCAGTCCTAAGGGAGGTTCGGCTGTGCTTAAAAGCAGGGCCGAAGATCTAAAGACTAGCTAGAAAGCAAGAAATCCAACCATTTCCTGCTTCCTAGCTAATCTAAATCTCCCAGCACAGCAGAACAGATAATGGTTGGAAAAAGGAAAAATAGCAATTTAGCAGGCAAGTTTGCCAGGTAAGGAGTGAGTGGGCAGGGAGCGTTCCTGCAGGCCATGTGGACGGCACAGCCTTGTGTTTCTGTGCAGCCTGGATTAATTGCTTTGGGGGAGTGCTCTGGGGGTCAGATTTCTCTGCGGCCCACCAAAATTTTCCTATGGCCCACCAGTGGGCCGCGGGCGACTGCTGGTCTAGACCAGGAAACCAAAACCAAATTAATACTATCTTTATTGCAATATTACCGTAAAAAAAATCTCACCAATCTGAAAATGCTTTCCCCCTCACCCTTTCCATTACTTTATGTTCTAGAGAATTAGGGAGGGCCAGTTGTGAGATGCCCCCTCCAATTCCTGCTTTGGACAACAGTAACTTTAGAAAATAATCCTAATTTCTCCTGTGTACTCCCAAATGTTATGATTTACCATGAGATTAATCTTCAAAGACTGATTCAGCTGCAGGGCAGGAATGTAGTTGGCCCTCTGGAGGTGATGAACTAAAAGAAACTCATGATTGTTGATACCAGTACTTGTCTGTAAAAACTTCTCTAGACACTCCTACATGACATAAACAGACACATATAATGCCATTGTATTAATCAGTCATCCACTGCTTTTTTTTAAAGAAAAGTTACTTTGTAGATTTTATTTTTGTTCTGGCTTACTTGTTCAGTTTCTGTGAATGGTAATTTTAGTAAATCTTCCATCAGTCCAAGTTCCTGACAGATTTCATAAACATGTTTCAGCATCTCTTCGATCTTTAACTGGCTAGAATTTTGCCGCAACACGTTCCAAGCTTCCACCATGCAACTGAAATTAAATTCAGAATTAGAATTCTGGCAGATCTTTTTGCTACAGGAAAAAAAAGACATTAAAAACTGTTAATATCCTATGCCTTTCATTAAAAAAATAGTTGATTCTTTTTCTTGAGGACTATTTTTCTTTATGAATTAAGCACAGTATTAGAAAAGATAAAGACGTGCTTTACCTGTTATATAGCAAGACAGTAAGGTGGAGTGCAACTTCAGTGCTACTTATCATTGATGGTTTCATCATTTGTATATATCGAAGGGCTCGCTTGTGCTCTCCTTGACACATCAAAGCTTGAATGATCTGCATATGTTGCCAAGGCAATTTGATTGTAGCTGGATGAAACAGATAGGACAGAGAATTCTGCAAAAGTGCAAGGTTATAATTAGAATAGAAATAAAACATATACGAATAATCTAAACTAGTATTTTCTCCAGTGTGTGTCTGTGTGTGTGTGCAGTATTTTGTACTTCTATTCCAAGTTTGTATTATCCAGATTGCTAATTTTAATTTCTTCTTCTTGTATATGTTAGCTTCAGCAAGACTATTAGCATATTTTAATTTAACATTGCCTCCAATATCGCCACCAATTTAGATCTTTGTAAAAGCAAACTTATTATTTACAGTTTGAGGACAACCTACTCTTGAGTACTTTACTGAACTTTCTCAAGAAGCACTGAAAACTTATATCAGCCAAGAGGTAAAATATAAATCCAATAATAAATAATGGAATTGCTACTTTATACTGACCTCATAGTCATTATGATCCAAACACCAAAAACCCTGAATTAGGTTTACCAGACCTATTGGGACTGCAAAGGCTGTTGGGAAAGAATCCACTGAAGTATCAGTTCTGTTAGGGCAAGAATGCATGATATCCAATAATAAATAAATTGTCTGATCAGCTTATTAAGGTTAACCAAAAGTTATGTTTCGTATGAAAGTGAACATTCCTACTTTGTAAATATATTTTGCTACAATTTTATCTTGTAAAATCTCACTGACAATATTAAAACATATATATCCTCAATCTTTAATATAAACAAATTCTGAAGTCACAAATTCGATCTTGCAAATGTAACTTAACACTTGAAATTGTGAATTACTGAAATCAAGAAAGTAAAGAACACAGAAGAACTTTGGCCTCTCCAAGCCTCTCTATAGCTTCGCATTAGGGGCCTACAAAATATTTCATTTGAATTGTTCTGAGTCAAAACTTTGACTATGACACACAAAAGGCTCTTTAAAACATGTTAGAAGTTTCTTTAATTCAAAATAGGTTTGTCAAATTTAAAGCAATTCCTGTTCTGCGTACAATGGGATGCTTAATGATGTTTTATGGTGCTATACCCTTGCGAAAGTACAAAATTCACATGAATTAGATTAAATATGCTCTATCTTGGGTCTAAAGAATAAGTCTCAACTGGATATGTTAATGTAGAGAGACCTACAAAGTAGGAAGCAGGCTTATAAAGAGCAAACTCCTCCCAGGCTCAATATTCTATTATCAACTCCAATAATATCCATGTTTTCATTTATTTTGTAGGTGTCGAACAGAAATGATAATGGAAAATGCTAAAATGTTAAATGAACAATTTCATTTTAAAACACTGAAAATTAAATGTGCTGCAGCCACTGTTATATTTTATGTTTCTGAAAGGATACAATTGCATGCTTGTAGAGTTCCTCAGTGTTTTCTAACAAGTAGAGATCAAGCAGTGCCTATAATCAGAACACACACACACAGAGTCAACTATTCTAATTATTCAAATACAACAAATCTTTAAAAAAAATTGTCGGTGGCAATTTCCTGGACAAATCCATGCACTTTTCAGATTTTTGAAATCACCCAGCTAGCTTTTTGCTTAAGGCAGCACTAGAATCCAGAGTTTCCCAGTTATTTCCTAATGCCTTAAACTATTACATAAAACTGATTGTCTTATTCATGTTACTTACATGTAATGATGGAGGAGGATACTTTCCAGTTCCCCCATCTCTCTGCCACAACTTCACAACTGAATCACCTAACTGGGAAATCATGCCATCAATCATCAAACAATCAGGGTTCCATTTGCCCCTATAACAGGAAGGCAGGCATTTAATTTCCTATTATTAAAAGCAAGTTTTAAAAGGCTATTTAGTAACAAATTATGCAATTCAAATTTCTCTTCCTTCAAAATTTATTCACAAAGACCTCAACCAAACATTAAAAGATAACCAATTTATATAGAAGCATAAGCAAAAGACTAGTCTCTAAAATCACTTCTTTAAAAGTGTGTGGACACTTATTTGCCACATGCTTTAATAAATGTCATCTAGAAACACGTAACAACTTATAAGGGGCCCGAGGAGTACAAGATATTACTCAGTTATATAAAAACAAGGGGAAAAAAGGAAGGCAGACACTGAACCACCTTCCGTGTCATGAAAAAAGGGAATAAACAGGCTATCTCAAATGTCAGCAAGAAAATGACTAGTGATATTTTCTCCCTCCGCATTTTTTGTTTTCTAAACCTGCACTTACATACACCTTGCTTTTTCCTTTCCCTTACTACTTAAAAGCTTCTCACAGCGAATAAAATCTTTTTACTGAGACTTAACACACTTTAAAAAACCTTTACCTTGATAAGCGTTCCAATTTTTGACGACAACTAATGTAAAACCGTTGAATATGTTGGTAATTATAGAAAGATTTTGGCAAATGCATGTCTTCTTCTGCATAAAAAAAGATAAAAACTCATGTTTAAATGCATCAGATGCAAAAAAAATCTAGCTGTAGCCAGAATACAAAAACAGAATTTTCAAATCTGAACTGCTACTGCATATTTATATTGTTATTTGTGGCAATTCAAAATATTAATTAGACTATATCTGATCAAATATTAAACATAAGCTTTTCCAGTTACATACAAAATGCTGTCAATAGCAAATGAAGACCCTTAAATGTTTGTTTTTGGAAAAACCTTACATTCAAAATTGGTATTACCATAATCTACTAATAGCTCCAACTCTATCAAGCTTTCACATTTTGATAAAATATCCAAAAGACCAAGAAAATTATAGATGAGATGTTGGTTCAAACTATATTTGTAAGAAGTACATCTTCTTCCATGACTGGATTAAAAATCCTGAATTCAATTATTAAAAAAATAAATTACCATCGCTATTAATGTCATTCATTATATTATTGTTCATCATATTCTTCCTTAGAGAATAGGATAACATTCAATGATAACTGTTTGGTCAAGCATTATCACTGACTCTAGTTACAAATGGCTAAATTATACAACATATCTCAGCATTTTTGAAAGCAATTGGAAACAAATTTTGTCAGGGAATTGCACGGTGTCCAAATGGAGTCAGAGACGCTGACATGAACTTGTATATTAACACACACACACACACACACACCCCAAACAAGATAATCAGGCAAACAGGAGCATCATCAGGTAAACCACAGAGAACACAGAGCACACAGATAAGGAAAAATGGGAAACTATCCCTCCACACCCACAACAACCAATCACGGCTCAGGTTGCCTCAAACAAGAGCCAGCACTCTTCCACCAATCAGCTATAACTGTGTGTTCTGTATCACTGCACAACCCTAGTGCTCCAGTTACTAAATTTAAATATCTTAACGAAGTTTCTCACTGTAAAGTGTGCCAATATATTAGCATGGACATTGAAAATGCAAATCCAGCCAGGCTTCAAAACACTGTAATTGAGAATGCAAGTAAAATGAAAGTTTTACGGAAGTATTAATGGCAAGATATTCTCATGCACTAATATATGACTGTCTTGGTCATGAGTTTAACATTTTAGAAAAATACAGCAAGTGTATTAGCCAGCAACTCTACCGGCTAACTGCAATGTAGCTGTGAAGTTAGGACACAACTACCTTGCCCGTAATCATATTTTGAATAAATTAAGAAAAATATTAGGAAAGCAGATGTCTAGTTATTGGTATAAATTAGACAGGGATTGCTATGAAGTGTACATATCTCACAGTGCACAAACCTATTAGCAGTAAAAAGCAATAATGACCCAGTTCCCCTGATTAATCCTGTTAATATTTGAAAGCAGATTTTTTTTTAATAAGAACAGGTTCAAATTCAAGGATCATTCAATTTGCTGCTATTAGTTTTGGTCACTATCAAGAAAATAAAGATTCACCAAAGTACTTTTAATATTCCATAACTAAATGAAAGACGGAAAGATGGAAGGAAGGAAGGAAGGAAGGAAGGAAGGAAGGAAGGAAGGAAGGAAGGAAGGAAGGAAGGAAAATAAAAATTTCTGTTTCTCATTCTTGCTTCTGGAAAATTGGTTACAAGCATAAACAGTTGCCTTTAGGAAAAAAGAATAGTTTCAGCAGTTTTGAATAAAATTTGATTCAATATGAAACATACGTAATAAATAGTGACAGTAAAGATGAAACGGTCCTAAACAAACTGCAATGAAAAAGCATTCTTCTTTGAGTTCTTAATGTGCATATTAAAAATCTAGATTTTCAGGGAACATTTTTTTCAAAATGATGTTAACTTTTCTGTAAGAAATAGACATACACTAGTAATAAAATGGAAAATAGCCTGTTACTGAAATATGACAGCTGAAGGAGACCTACCTAAATTTTCTGGAAGGAGATTGGATCGACAGAACCAGATAACCACTTGTAAATACTGCGAAAGGAGACTGGTTACAACCTGTTTGTTTGTTAGATCTGTAATGCCTAAAAAAATGAACATAAGTCTTGCTTTTAAAAAAAAACTTAATGTAACTTTGACAAGATATGGGTAATAATTTGTCAACTTAAAGATAGAGGGAACATTTAGCTCATTCATGACTGTATAGGCATTCTAGCTTTAATTCAAATACAGCCACAAATTATCTGTACAGGATATAAAATTTCCACCATACTAAGAATGAGATAATAAGTTTTCTTTTAAACTTTTCTGTATTGTGTCTGGAGATCAAATCAATAATTTTCTAATTCAAAGGGGAAAATGGCTATACAATAGTTGAACATACAAGTACATGAAGAATGTAAGATTATTTGTTAAAAGTAATATAAAATATGCATCTTAAATTTTATGTCATTTACATACCTTTTTCAGTCAGTTCTTGAGCTTCCATGATGAAACAGTTTAACACTGTGTTAAGGTTGCTAAGAAGCAACTCACAGCGCTGGAGAGACCGTAGAGTCTGTGGATCAATGAAGTTAGATGATCCATCAAATAAGGGAGCACCTTAAAAAAATAGTTTTGACAACCTCAGTCAAGGGTCAGAATTCAACATGTTTTTATCCAATATAATTAAACAACTAAGCCCAATTATTGAGTGATTTCTGTATACAATATGTTGTTTTCCACTGTTTCAAAGCACATATTACTTACAGAGACAAATGAAGTCTTCTTTTGTTTTAACAACTTTACTCCATGCCCATTCAAGAACAAAACGCAAGTTGGGTGCAGAATTTGGTTGCTCTTTAAAAAACAAAAAGCAGAAATTATAGAAGTTACTTTAACAAAATGATTTTATTGAACAACAAGGTTACGTTTACCTTCAGCAGTCCACTGTTTAATGCAGCTAGTGAGGAGTCCCAATGAACTTGTCTGGATAGCAGTTGATAATACAGCTTCAAACTGCTCTTCCTAAAAAAAAAAATAAAAAAAGGAATTTCATGGCATCAGTAATTCACAATTTCAGCATTAAAATGTAATTCATCTGGACATGTTGGATCCAGCTAGGAATACGAACATACTGGGGCTGCTCACAAACCTCATTTCCCTTGTGGAATTTTTGTTAGATCCAATGCTATAACCCAATTCAATTAGGCAGGACATAAAATTTAAGAATCAAATAAAAGAATGATTGCATTTTCAATCTTATCTTCATCATAAACTTACCTGGCTCAGACTTGTTGGCTGTATATCAATGAACTTTGGAGATAGTAAACCAGCTATAAGGCATCTATTATAACCCTCAGGAATAGTTTCATTTAATGAAGAGGAAGAATTTTTTAAGAAATGCAATGTCTGCAATTAATCAAACAATTTTGCATTAGGACAAACTGCCGGTAGAACACTGGAAAATCACTACTAAAATTAAACAATTCTTGTCAAATTAAACCACATAAGTTATTATATTTATTAGTTTTCTTCCATATTCTTTATACCAAGCACAGAAGCTATAAAGAAATAAAAGTGCCTGTGTTGCATATGGGCAGGATAGTAGAAATCAATACCCCATAACTTGCAAGGCTTTGGGCTGTTCAAGTGAAAAACTGTGTACTCTAGTACAAAAAGTCATAAATGTTTAAGAACTATTTTTAAGTGATTCCAAATATAGACAGTCCATGATTGATGACTGGTCTCTTAGCGACTGTTCAAAGTTGGGTATTTATGATCTGATTTGAAGATCTGACAGTTGGTCCACCCCCAAACCCACACACACAGTCGAACGGCCCAACTTTGGGTGTTTAGCAACCAGGCCATATTTATGGTCACTTGCAGCATCCCACAGTCCCATGATGTGTTTTACAACTGTTTTATTAAATCTGGCATTTACTTCCAGGTTTTGGTAAAATGGTGTCCATAATGAATGACTGGTTAACAACTGTGATGATTCACTTAATGACTATTGCAAGAAAGACTATAAAGACCACATGGACAAGTGATTAATCCATTTTACAACCGTCATGATTTGCAATCATGATGGGTAGGCTCCACTGTGGTCATAATTCAAGGACTACCTGTACCAGTTAAGAAAATATGTAAAATGTTTAAAAATGGGAAAGTAAACATTTTTTAAGGGAGTGGTGTCTTCTGGTCTCAGCAAATATAATGGGAAATGTAAGCAGACATATAAAAAAATCATAACTTCTGCATTGCCAGCTCCAGGGTTCTGTTTTCCCATATCAACCAAATGTTGGTCCATTGATTGCGATAGCCATTTCACCTGAGGACTGAGAGAATGACTGGTCCAAGTCACCTAGTCAGCTTCCATTCCTTAAGGTAGAACTAAAACTCAGTCGCCTGGTTTTATTTTTTTTTCTTTTAGGCAGGAATTAGAAGTGACGTTTCCAAAGTAAAACTGATTCACGTTTATGAATTGAAAAAGATAAAATAAATAAATAGAATGCCACAATACAACAGTAAACAAATAATACTTACATCTTTTTGAAATCCTGTGCAAGACATATGAACTATTCCACAATTCAGCAAACAAGTGAAATCTATGGAACAGAGTTCTTCATGAGAATAATGAGGGGCAAATGACTGGTATTATAATGGAGGGAAAAAAAGCTTTCCAGCAATTTTATTTCAACATTGCTAGTATATATTGGGGTACTGATACAGAGAGGAGAAATGTATAAGATGAAGAGTTAAATTCCCTCAGTCTACATCCAGGTCTCCGTCCACATCAATGGACTATAATTTAATTCTATGAATATTGAAATATATATTTGATCATTTTAAAACCAAGCTAGGAATAATGATGGCTCCCCACTATGCTACTACTTTTACATTATTGATCTAGTACAGCAGTGGCTAACCTTTTTGGGCTCCTGTGCCAAAAATTGTGCACGTGCCTGCATGCTCATGCTCACGTGCCAGCACCCAGAACGCAATGCACACACCCCCTCACACCCCCTACATATATGCATGCAATTTTACCCCACCCTTCACCCCCCGCCGCCCCCTTACCTGCACTGCGCCTCACATCTGATGTTCGGCCAGTTTGAGCCCTTTTTTGGCCTTCCAAAGGCTTGAGGAAAGCTTCTTCAGGCTTCTACAAGCTTTGTAGGCCAAAATCTAGCCCTGTTTCATCACTTCCTGTTTTTCCCCAAAAAATGGAAATGACAAAACGGAGCTAGATTTCGGCCTACAAAGCTTGTAGAAGCCTGAATAAGCCTTCCTCAAGCCTTTGGGAGGCCTAAAAAGGCCTCAAACCGGCTAAAAATCAGCTGTGAGGCGTGCACATGTGCAGTGAGATAAGTTTGCCTGCATCTCGTGTGCTGGCACAAATGGCTCTGCGTGCTACCTGTGGCACGCGTGCCATAGGTTCGCCATCATGGATCTAGTATATCAACTTCTTGCCCCTGTACAATAGAAACAGGAGGAAGGTTTGCAAGAAAAAGAATGTACATAAACACACACACACACACACACAAAATACAAGGAGAAAGGGCACTGTCTTAAAGAGAAAGGAAGAGTAGCTTTTCCAGTATTAATGTTTTCCCACACCTAAATTCCAACATTTAATTCTAAAATGAAATGCTACTCCCTGGGGCAGAGAATAACAATACAGTTGACTTTCAACATTAAGTGTAGTATGAAAGAATCGTACTTTTTATAATTAATACTACCCCCCAAAGGAAAATCTAGGATGTTAATATTTTATATCAAAATGCAGCAAAGGGCATTCAATATACAAGTAGTCCTTGACTTACAACCACAGTTGAGCCCAAATTTTTGGTTGCTAAGCAAGACAGTTAAGTGAGTTTTGCCCCATTTTATGATCTTGCTTGCCACAGTTGTCAAATGAATCATTTCATTGCTAGGTTAGTAACACAGTTAAGTGGTGGTGGGATTAAAAAACGTTTACCACTGGTTCGGTGGGTGTGGCTTGGTGAGCGCGCTTTGCGTGCGTGCACACACTTTGCATGCATGCGTGCGCCAAACATGCACTTTGCGCAGGTGCAGAGGCATTTGCACAGGCGCAGAGGCATTCCAACTCATCTCCTACAAGCCTGCACTCTCCCAGTCGCTTCAGCTGCTGCTGCACACAGCAGCTGCACTTCAAAAACAGAGGATAAAGGTGAGTATGGGAGCCCGAGCGGGCGGGTGGGCCCAACAGCAGAGTGGCGGAGAGAACCGGTTTGGTCTCCGCTCTCATCACTGCTACCAGCTCGACCGAACCGGTAGAATACCACCACTGCAGTTAAGTGAATCTATCTTCCCATTGACCCTCTTTGTCAGAAGGCCACAAAAGGTGGCCACATGACTCCAGGACACTGTCACGACTCCAAATTTTGATCATGTAACCATGGAGTTGCTGCAACAGTTGTGTGACAAATGATCATAGGTCACTTTTGGGGGGTGGCGGCGTTGTAACTTCAAATTGTCACTAAACAAATGGTTGTAAGTTGAGGACTATATGTATTAAGAATAAATCTTGAGCTGACATACAAATTAACGGCACTAATTGATCGACTGCACAGAATGTGCATTATTATTAGATTTTTATCCCATTTTTTTGGCCTGGAAAGGCCATCAGCAATATTTCAAAAGTACTGTGGATGCAATAACTTCAGAATGCTCCCATAAAAGCAGTTGATAATATACTTACCAAAATTGTAAGTGCTTGGGTTAAAAAACTGTTCAGGTGGAGGATAAGAAGGAGGCACTCCCCGAGTAAAGCTTCGTTCATGTACCAAGACATCCAAAATATGATTAGGAGAGGTGATGCTCACCACAGCATCCAAAGACCATAATGCAAAATATGGACAATTATGTAAAAATTCCCCTGGCCTTAAGAAAACAGACAAAGAAGAAGTAAATCTGACAGCACTAAAATCTATTTTTTTCTGAAACTTAGTGATAAGAAACTACCACTTACCTTAATGAATCTGGCATCTGAGCATGATACCACCGATTTATATCAAAAATACCTAAGTAGGTAGATGGCTTGCCTTGACCATAGGTATTTACTTGCCAGCTAAAGACAGATACACTTGTATCAGGTGATGTGACTGGATCAAAAAGAAAAGGTGATGGAATTACTATAAAAGGCAGCTATAAATTATATCAATACAATTCTATGAAATAGATTTACATTCTTTTACCTCTCAAGAGATAACCATGCAAAATAATAAGATGCTTGGCTATGCATAAACTCTTGAATGTCATGCAGTTAGTTTATTAAGCTACTTAGTCCAATCCAAGTTAAGAGTCCATGAATATAAGTGCATGTGACATTTGCTCTCAGCTATCTTTCTTTGCTAAAGGTAAACTAAGGTTTTATAACCCTTCACCAAAAATCTACATAACAAAAATACTGAAGTTTTTTCAAAGATGGTTTTAATTTAAGGTGGCAGAAAGTGATAGAAAGTTTCATTTTTTTTCTTTAAAAAAAGATGCCTACGACATTTGCAGCAAAAATCCTCACATCAATGTCGTTATCTTTTCATGTGAAAAGTAGCTGGTTATACAGACTACAATTTATTTAATCTTTGGCAAATATTAATCTATCATTATAAAATAAACTTTGATGCTTGAAAGCAAACAACTATCAAAACTGAATAATAAATGCTATTGCATCAGTGTAAAAGATAAAAAAATGCTTTAAATTTCACTTCTGAAATGTATACAGCTGTGACCATCTGAAGCTTTTTGATAATAGAATAACATAGTTGGAAGGTACCTTGGAGGTCTTCTAGTCCAATCCCCTCCTCAGACAGGAAACCCTATACCATTTCAGACAAATGGTGTCCTATCTCCTCTTAAAAACTTCCAGTGTTGGAGTATTCACAATTTCTGGAGGAAAGTTGTTCCACTGATTAATTGTTCCAACTGTCAGGAAATTTCTCCTTAGTTCTATGTTTCTTCTCTCCTTGATTAGTTTCCATCCATTGCTTCTTGTCCTGACCTCAGGTGCTTTGGAGAATAGCTTAACTCCCTCTTCTTTGTGGCAGCCCCTGAGATAGTGGAACACTGCTATCATGTCACCCCTAGTCCTTTTCATTAAACTAGACATACCTAATTCCAGCAACTGTTCTTCATGTTTTAGCCTCCAGTCCCCTAATCATCTTTGTTGCTCTTCTCTGCACTCTTTCTAGAGTCTCAACAACTTTTTTACATTGTGGCGACCAAAACTGGATGCATTATTCCAAGCGTGGTCTTACTAAGGCATTATAAAGTATTAATACTTCATGTGATCTTGATTCTATCCCTCTGTTAATGCAGCCAAGAACTGTGTTGGCTTTTTTGGCAGCTGCAGCACACTCAGGGGTGGGATTCAACTGGTGTTACTACCAGTTTGGTGACTATGTTTTGTGCGCTAATAATAATCTATTATAGACTATTTCCAAACTAGTACACAAAAAGACATGGGTGAATGTGATTATACAAGCAGAGAGTGAAAGGGAAAATGTTGTATCATCCATCATATCCTGCACTCCCCCAAGGCATTAATGAATTCTCGAGCAAATTGCACTGAGATTCCTGTGGCTAAAAATGTAACAGAATTCTACTTAAGTATTCTTGGAAAATATAGAGATGTGACTTATTGATCTGTTCAGAAAAGTCGTATTATCTAACTGCCAAAGCCAGAAATAGCTCCTTTTAATTGTTCTTGGCCAGATCTAAATATGTCATTCTGCTTGATAAGGCAATAAAAACCCTAATTCTTTTCTTCTGCCCATTCTTCATACCAAATCTGGGGGTGTAACATTGGAACACAATGCTCATACAGGAAGCACAATAGGAAACTCAACTGCACGAGCTGAAGGGCACTCTTTTTATATTAGATATACATTTGTATGTCTTTGTGGATGCATACATACTTTTCAGTGATTTTTGTCAAGTACTAATTCTAATATAAATTTACAGGCCATCACAAAATGTATCTAGGTTGCTTCATAAGTGAAAGATATACCACAAATTATTACTAAGAACAAAACAGGACAAAAAATTCAAAGAACATTTATGCAGAACCAAATTGTATAGTTCCAGCTTGAGTCTGACATAATAAGTTCTCATTATTAGCTGTGATGTGTGCAATACTAACCTTCATTAATACTATCTTCTCTGTCAACATGGCTTCGAAATTTTTCTATAGTTTGACAACCGATTAATTTGGTATTGCTAGGCTGTCCTCTCAAAGAGGAGACTCCCCCTGTAAGGTCCAGACTGTACCTTTCTTCACAGTATTCCAAACCCTGGAAAAATATTATATCAAGTCAGTGTATCTGATCAAGAACGTGATAATTTCAATTCTTAATAACAAATGCTTAATATCTTGGGCCTGGAGGAACGTTGTCCATGGGGTTGCGAAGGGTCAGACACAACTTCGCAACTAACAACATCATCATCTTGGGAATTTGAAAAAACACTTTTCAATTATGATAAAATTCTTCTGGTCTTAAAAGTATTACCTGAATGGCAACTTTTCATCAACGGTGTTGAAAATTTTTAAAAATGAAGTGACAGGTAAAGAACAACTACAAGCAGGAAGCATACTGAACCCTGCCATGAATGTTCAGTAGTAGAGAAGTGGCAATATTTTTTTAAATAAAAATGTAAAAACATGTTAGAACTACTCTGATGATATATGTATGTCTTCTCCCAGGTTGCAAAAGTTTGATTCTAAATTACTTTCCACAAAATTAGAATAATCCCAGTAGTTATGTATATTCCCAGTAGTTCACAGATCAATATACCTCTTGATATTAACTAACCATTTTTTTTAAATGAGTAAATACTGTTGGGTTTTTTTTTAATCAGAAGCCATTTTATTGTTTAACAGCACAGAAATTATTTTAAAGTAAGAGAATTTATTTTTTCCTAATAATTTAAAATGCTTTAAGAGATAACTGCTGCACAAATACAATTACACTTAGCTTAAACTATACTGAAATAAACTTCTATGACTTCTCAGTGTCTATTGTAAAAGTAAATAACCAAGCCGAAAAATGTGCAAATCAGTAGGCAGTTCACATGTCAGTTAGTAAGCAAAAAAGTGGCTGTGACGTTTCAGTACCTGTGATGAATCTAGTTCAATGTTAGGCAACTTATACATGAGCTATTGATTCAATATATAAATACTGAAAATCAGGTATCTGAATTAAACAATTTTTGAAGGGAAAGGCAGGAAACTGAATTTATGAAAAAAATATAATGGTTACGAATACAGTTAAACCTAAGGAAAATTAGCCCTGGAAGGAAGTGTATATGTGAATTTTTTTTCTAAGCTTCTCAGAATGTTTGAGGCTTGTTCTTTCTAAAACAGCTGAAAGATATATAAACTACTCACAAGCCATTAAAAAATCTGATTAAAATATAACTCAAAATGAAGTTCAAGTGCTTTTGGGGTGTTGCATTAAGAATGAGAGATTAAAATAAATGCTTTGAATTGTGCTTATATGTAAATATAAGCACAATTTCATTATTACAGCTCTTATGAACAACCACTGATTTCTTTCTATTTCCTTCTCACATGACCTCAAATTTGAGAGCTCCTCTCATTTACAGTCCCACTTTCAAATTTCCATGCTAAAGATTTCCAGAAAAATGCTGAACTGCACAACTGAAATCATGCACCCTTTTATTTGTTGCATAGGGCTATGGCTTTTATCACACAACCATGGCAATCACTCTTTTTTGGGACACTCTCCCAATTGATGCCTTGGTCTCTGACTCCTATTTACATTCAAATACTACATTATTATTTACCTTCTTACAAAATCAACAATTTTAAATCTGTGGCAGGAAATGGCCCATAATTAAATTATATCCTATTAATCTCTTTTTTTCTTTTATAACAATGAATAATGTAAATGGCTGAATAAGTACAAAACTCAACATGTATAACATGTTAACGATTGAGAAGAAACTCCTGAATGCAAACACATATTCATGTAAAATTAAAAATATTCTTAATACTGTCTAAACACGTAGAATTATCTCAATAGCTATAGTATTAAATACAAATTGAGCATATACTTCCACAGCAAAAAGCCAAATTATCTTAAAATCTAAATTAACATAATTACAAGCAAACTAGCAGCCTGCTTGCAGTGGTGAGATTAATGCCTTGTCAAACAATGCCGTAATAGGTTTTAATACTTTACTTTAGTACTTAAAATTTAAACATAATACTTACCTCATACATGATTTGTCCTGATGCCAACCGTCTTCTGTCACTGAAAGCCAACTGCAGCAGATGTAAACTAAGAATATCTCCTTCACTAAAATGAAATATCAAGACTATCATGAAGAATACAGGCATCAAAATTATTTACTGTGTAACATATAGTAGACAGTAAATTAAGTGGAATTGTATAGTAAATCACAGAAAGGATACCTTGTCACCCTAGGGAGCTTTTGTTATGTCTCTAGGGTTCACATGGGAGGCCTTATTTTACAACTGCTTAAGCTCTCTAAAGCAGTCTTTTACAGTTGAAAGCTCCAACTCAAACAACAACAACAACACCCTGACAAAATTCAAAATTTCTGCCCTGTGCATGACACAACCATATTACTGCACAAGTCTCCTTTGCCAATAGTTCAAAATACTTCTCATCCTTCATCTAACAGGTATCACTGATGGTGGTGCAATGGTTAGAATGCTTTACTGCAGGCCAATTCTACTGACTTCTTACTGCCAGCAGTTCGATCTTCACCGGCTCAAGGTTGACTCAACCATCCACCCTTCCAAGGTCAGTAAAATGAGGACTCAGACTGCCAGGGACAATATGCTGACTCTGTAAACCACTTAAAGAGGGCTGTAAAGCACTGTGACGCAGTATATATGTAAGTCTAAGTGCTATTGCTATCACTACAGCAAAGGTTTTCATTCTTATTTCAGATGTAGAAGCTCCACCAATTGCACAAAAATCAAATTGCCCCTATTTATTTCATGCAGCGAGATCTGCATGATCTCGCTTGCTTAATTACCAGGATCCATGCCACTGAAATGATCATGAAATTATATTGATATATGAACAAGAACTGCAGGCATCTTCGTGTTCCTACAGAATAATCATACTAAAATTCACTAATGTCATTTCTACTGGACACCTCAAACCTAAGATAAAGTTTTAAGAGACACATGTTTAATACATAACAAATCCATGTTTCCTAGATAAATGAACAAATTCTCAGTAAGAATGAAGTTTCTCCAGTTTAAAAGTATCTATCAATAGGATCGAGTGTAGAACTTGCCTTTTTCATTCCTTCAACTCTTCATATTGCTTCTCAACACAGAAAGGGAGAAGCACAAAGAATGAGAATTCCTGAAATTATCCCCTTTTTATTCTCCTGTCATTTATTTTTCATTAGTACACATATACTATTTCAACACCTAAGTAGGGAAAATGAAGACTTTTTAGGGTTAAATAATTGCCAAGATCCTAACTCTGGGTTTCCATTTCATATTACTGTTTTTGAAACAGATACAGCTGCATACCTAGAGTCTGGTAAAACATCTCTCTCCAATGAACCAATTTCTTGTTAGAGAGTAGCAACACAAGGTAAACACAAGTTAAATCATGATTTGAACACATTTTTAGAATCTACAATCATGGCCAAACTGCTTCACCCACCTTTCTTGTGTTGATTGGACAGCCCACAAGTAGCAACAATTGCGAGGATCATTTTCAGGTTCTTGAAAAGTAACCGCATATACAGGAACTCTCCCTCCCTCTAATTGGAAATGGTATCTGAATATTAGAGGTAGGATGGAAGACATGGGAAATGGATAAACATTTAGATATAATTCTCTAGTTTACAGGATATTCTATTATTTTGGCATTTTTTTCTAATATTTATTGTTTTATAATGGATGGAAATTCAGTAGTCATACTTTAATTCAATATTCAGTTATACAATCAACATGGAAATGAGAGGAAATGCGGTATTTTGAGTAATGTATAATCTACATTGCAGCATTCTACAATATAAACTACCAAGATTATGCTGTCTGAATTAAAATAGGGATCACGTGGAACTGTTTCAAAACTTACAGAAACAAATTAAGTAGGTAGCCATATTATTAATCCTAATTATAATATATGCATAATAAAACAGTATATTCTGGATCAATTTTTCATTTGGAGAATTTTATTTTCTCCTAAAATAAACTATAAGATAGTAACTGGGGTTATTTTATTCACTTGAATATACTGGAATTAATCCAAGGAAATATTCTATTGTAAAAAGGCTGGAACTTCACAATGAAATATGTTTTTTTTTTTTTACAAATGTCTTCTTTTATTTGCAGAATCAGGCACAATGTTCTGCATGCAGGATTTTAATTCCTGAAGATCAAACATCAAAAGGCTCCAGAGGATGGACGAATCAAGAACAATTGCTTCACCCCAGTCTTTTTCTAGAAAGAGGGTCTCATAAATGGATCTAGACTTGTGAGAACTTTCATGCTACATTAACATCCCTTTTCACATATCTCTTCTAAATTGCTGCACACGTTATGTAATACATTAAGGTAAGGTTGAATGATACATTAACTCACACTAGTTCTAGCTGACAAGACCAATAGCGAGAACCAGTGGAAATGCAATTCAACACCTGGAGAGCTATACGTTGGTCCTTTTAGTAAGGGGACAAAATATCTAGAATATGCACCTCAAAAAATATATACAATTTCAATGATCAGCATATCAGCATATTTCCTTTTCAATTTATTTCATTAAATAACATACCACTTTTCATACACTTACTCTTTCTTCAAGCTTTTCATATTCCACAGTGAAACATAGCCATCAGAAAATCCCACAACTAACTGGTTGCTTCTCTGTATATAGGAGAGAGTTGTCACAGCAGTTCCTGATGGGTTCAATAACTGGAAACAGAGATGTCGGCCTTTCCTTGTTACAGCTTCCCTTACTTGTGGGATTTCAGAAGGGATTCCAGTGATAACTTCTAGATCTGTATATATGGCAGTATATAACAAATTCTTATTGCCTTATTTAAAAGTGCTTATTTAAAGAAACTGCTCACAGAATAAAGTAGCTTACGCACATAATTAAGTAAGACTAATGATACAGATTGGTTTTGTTCATTTTAACTATTTTGAATCAATAAAAGAGAATTGTACCTCATGGTTGAACTATTAAGCTCTTGATGCTCTCTGAGCTTGACTGTTTGCTTGCAGATGTTTTATTACCTGTCCAGATAACATCATCATGATGTTATCTAGTCCAGTAATAAAATGTCTGCAATCAAACAAGCTCAGAGAGTACCAAGGACTCCATAACTATTCTTGAACTGTGTGCATTCATTAGTTCATTCCTTTCTCAAAAAAATTAAGAGGAAATGCAGACATGTGATTTTGTTAACATTATAGATAATCCGATTAAATACCTGCACAATCCAATATTTAACCTAAATAAAGCTTTGAAATGATAACTTCACTGTTACGTTTTTCTTCTGCATCTAATTTTTCAATAATCTGTTGAGGCTTACTAGAGCTTTCCAATAGCTTGTTTCATTGTTCTTTCCCCCCCACTAATGACATGTACACACTAGACTATTTCTTGGGGACAATTTAATGCCTCCAGTGCCAAAGAGCTAAAAATGAATACATCAATAAATGTGTGTTCGTTTCATTAAAAACATATCCTGATTTTATTACAAATCCAAATTAACAGTTGCTTTCATTTTTAGTTGATTTTAAAATTTCCTGAACGTGGAAGGTCCTGAAAAAATGACTACAGAAATCAACATAGTTTCATATTTTTATACCAATACATATCACAATCCGGATGTTCATAATAAAGCAAATAAGAGTGCTTTGCCTTTTGGACATTATTTTGGGCATGTGAGAAAAAACATGAGCACTCCAGATTCTGGTCCATAATATTAGCAGTTTTCTATTTAATAAATCCATATATGGATTCAGTCACTTCACCCAAATGTAGGCTGGTGAGGCAAGATATTCAGAAGCTGTAGGAATTAACAGATAGTCAAACGAAAGTTTCTACATTTCTAAGTATTTGTTCCTAGCCCATTTCCATATGATTTAATACCATAGCAGGTTAGAGGTACATCATATCTATAATCTACATCACTACTCTATTGCAGATAAATCTGAAAGCCCAGTATTTCTAGTTCAGTGAATTACTACAGAAAAAAATATTGTTCTATTTTATCTTCTCCGGCTGCTGTCAATTTGTATTTCTGTATCTTAATCAAATATACATATTATGGGTTAATAGACCAACCGCAGCCATCTTCCCAAAGATCAGTGATGAGAATTTCAATTAGTATTATGAGTTTAATTTTATAAATTATACCCCCATATAATGTAGAAAACTTGAATCCTCTAGAAATCAGTATTACAGATGAAAAGGAATGTCATTTACCAGAAGCTTCTATTTCATTCTGGTTACATGATAAGTCATCCAAGCAAAGATCTATCAAGAGGACATGACCAACATCAGTAACCACCACAGCCACACCAAATAGCCATCTGAGACACTGATGCAAGTGCTGAGTTGTCAAGCTGGCACCTCCATGGTTTATAATTGGTTCAATAGCAGTGACCTAAAAAAGTGTAATATTAGTTAAGGAATTGGACAACCTATAGGATAAACATATAAACCAGTCAATGTCACCTTGGAATTTATAACTGTGATTTTTGAATTATTGAAATCCAGTCAAAATATCCAAATACAGCTACCACATTCAGTTTAATATAGTAATTCAGAAAAACTATTTTGGTTAAGTACTAATACTGATACAATCAATTCCTCTTTAAATGCAATGAGTGCAATTTTGTTACATGGCCACCAAGTTATTACAAATGTTCATTAATTTTTCATATATTTGACACACATTGATTATTGTTCCAAAATAGTTACATAGAAGCCTTTCATCTATCATTTATTTAAGTGATCATAAGAAAACCATTCATTTATCCTCAGAATTATAAATCATGCAATATAATTTTTCCAGGATGACAAGCAGCAAATAAATTTGCTTCGAATATCCTAACTTAAATATAAAATAAATAAGATTCAACGCATTGCCAAAAGTAATCACTAAGCTTCCTAAACAGAACACAAATGTTCATTGAAAAAAAATACTCTTCATATAATGCCATCCAAACCCTGTTTGAATTTGAACAGCCAGATTCATCCCTTTTGTCAATTATTTTTTCAGATACTGGAATACTGAACTCCCCTTAAGGATTGTGTTTGCTTTCTCACAAAACATTTTACGTTAGGATACTTCTGCATACACTGCTTTCTAATATTACATATTATAATTTATTTTCTTATCTAAAACATAAATTATAGATTTGTCACTCTTTTGCTGACCTCATCCACACCTTTAGCATTTTAAGAGTAAAAACTGAAGTGTAGAGGACCTACTAAATCATCACACTTTATTTCTGATTTTAAATAATATAAGACAAGAAGACAATTCTAATCAAATTCAATATTTGTTTTATATTCATATCTAAGTAAAAAGGGCAAAGAAAACTGGAAAAAATCAGAAGTGCTTTCTGATTATCAGCATATATTATTTAAAATAAACAAATAAATAAATAAAGTAGCAGTATATTGGCTGCATCTACACCAAAAGCCAGACAGAGAACTATCTGCACAGTTCTCACTGAATTCTTAAAATGTTATTCCTGAGAGTCAGGCTGTTCTCAAAAAAACAGCACAGATATTCCTAAAGAAAGGACTATTCCTACTTCTAATTTTGGCCAATTCTAAACATCAGATCAGCCATGCTACTGCAATCAGAAGCTGCCCAAGATAAAAAAGAACAACAAAAACCAAGCATCGTTGCTTATTATAATCTGTGCAAATACACATGCATTTGGCAATACATTTGAAACAAATAAGGTAGAAAGTAAAACTAAAGGGTAACTTTAACCACATTATTGTTTTATTTTACCCTGACTAAAGTATAAATTTAGTTGTGGCAAAATGATAAAAAGTTCTTTCATAGACGAGAAGACAAATATGTGAATTTTTGTTTCTCTTTATCTCTTCTTTTATATTACATAAAAATCCTTTACTGTTCATAAAGAGTTTATTTCCACATTCACTAGCAGCTCAGCCTGCTTAGTATCCTCTTCCAGAATTCAGCAGAATTCTAATAATTCTAATATATAAAAAATAATATAACTCTAATAATTAAGACCATCTTATACTACAGAATGCAACACTGATTAATTTACATTATAAATTTGAAATATAAAAAGATGTGGTTATAATTTTTAAAGGTCACAACTAATACTTATGAGAATTAAAACTGCTGTAAGAGCAAGCATTAAAGCAGAAACAATAGCTGGAGCTCAGGACAAACAACTTATTTTTTAAATTAAGAAATAATGCATATACCCTTCCAGGAAGAACAACTGCTTTAACCACTCTGGATATTCCAAGATCATACAAACACAGAACACTTCCTTCTGTTTCTTCCAAACCAATTAACAGTCCATTTCTTTTCTGCCAGGAAAACTCTTTCACTGCAAGAATAGTGGGTAGCTGTTCATTCACTCCATTAAAACGATATGCTGACAGTCGTTCTCCTGTGATCGGGCTTACAATTTCAAGTTGTGGTCCACATGCAAGGCAAGCCAACCCACTTCGACCTAGAAGAGAAGAAATATATATAAGAGGAAATCTTATCTCTGAAGAATAGAACAATTGGAGAAACACTGGAGGGAAAGTCTTGCATCAGGCACTAGGATTTATTAATTCCATATCTTAGTCACATACCATTTGAAGCACACTCTAGACCAGTAGTTGCCACCCAGTGGGCTGCGGACCACTGGTGGTCAACGAGAAAATTTTGGCGGTCTGCAGAGAAATGTCACCCCCAAAGCACCCCCCAAAGCAATTAATCCAGGCTGCACAGGAACACAAGGCTGCACTGCCCACGTGGCCCACCCACCTGCTGACCCCCACCTTTCAGCCAAGCACAAACCTGACCTTGAGTAGAACTATGTGAGCCGGAACTACGGTAGAAGGTAAGACCAATGGCGGGGGAGGGAAATCTGCCCCGGGTGGCTTGCTGACATTGGTGGGAAAGTTGGTCCCATATTCCAGAGCTGTAGTAGTCACAGGACTGGCCCTTTGGTCATCCCAGAGGAGCTCTGGGATGACCAAAGGGCCAGTCTTGTGACTACTGCAGCTTTGGAATATGGGACCAACTTTCCCACCAACATCAGCAAGCCACCATCAGTCAAAATTCATATTAGTGGTCTGCAGGTTTTAAAATTATGAGTTTGGTGGTCCCTGAGGTCCAAAAGGTTGGCGACCTCTGCTCTAGACTAAATAGCCCAGTAAATTTAATTGATGAGTTCAGAAAAAAATTATATACTGCAATCTGCAGCAGCATGCTTATGCCTTACATTTTTAAATTATTTACAAATGAGAACACTTCCTAAAAACTATGGTGTTTCACACAAAAAATGCTAATTCCTAAATACGATACCTGTTTATGATACCTGTTTAAGCAAATGCAAGGATGAGTACAGAGTGGCAAAATATTTTCCAGTGGAACAATGATTCAGCCTTCTATTGGTAACAGGATTAAGTCCAAGAGAAGAATGAACTCAGATCAAGACAACTGTAGCAAAGGCTTAGCAAACAAAGCACTTATTGCTTGGAGAATGGAGACATTGCTTCAGGATTATATTGCATCTAGTGCTGAGTAATAGCATGCATTTTTAACTTGTCTCCAATGCATTTTTTAAAAACTTAGAGGTCAGATCATATACTATATATCTAAGACAAAAATGGCTTATGCCATATAATTCAAGATAATTTATGAATTTCGTATTAATTCCTGAGAATCAAATCACCAGAAATGTATATGGATAATGCTGCTCCCATTGAAAGCAAAACTTTATTCAAGAAATATGATGGAGCAAATATAATGAGTAAGGTTAATTTTTAAAACTTCCCTTCGTGTTAATAAGGCATGTACTTGCTACTGGATATTTAAATCAAAGATATCTACAGGGTAAAAAATACAGCAATGATATATTAGCACACTTTCAACAGTTCGTTGAAGTTTTGAATTTATAAAAGGACAACCAATTATGAACAAACACTTTGAAAACTGAAACTGTTACACAGTAAAAAAGAATAAGAATCCAAAGCTATTTTAAAGCTATTAACATTTGACTAAACTTTAGAATTGGGCTACATTTAAGCCAATATGGATTATCTAACACTGGACTTATAATAAATTTTATCTTCTATACAGATAAACCCGCTGTAGTTCTACAATCAGATTTTGCATTTAAAGAAATATAAAAGGCAGTATGTCCAACAATAGAAGTACTGATTCAAGAAAAGTCCTTCCTATACTAAATTGTAGATTCATGCAATTTACTTCTCTACCCCATTTTTCTTTGCCCTCACGGAAATATTTAATCATGCATATCACAATAATCTTTTGTAGTTTTAATAATTAAGAAATGTAGGCTCAAATGTTTACCTCCTGTGAATTTCCCAGAAAGTACACAATCTAGTGTTATCTCATCTTCTCCAAGTGCTTGTATTGTCACATCTGGAAACTGCAGTAGACAGCTGGTTACATGAGCAGTTAGGTCTCGCATGTTTCACTATAAAAAATGCAATGGGAAGTTTATTCAAGTAAGCAGTTAGTGCCAGCAAATAATTACAAATACTGTACTATAAAATATATGACCAAGGCTGGGGTATAGCATGCTAAAAGAAATCCAGATTTTAATTAATTTCTTTTAAGTCTCTTTAATTTTAATTATTTTCTTTTAAGTTTTTTGAATTTTTAAAGAGTATATGACTAATAAGGCTAAAAGGGAAAAAAGAGCTGAATTTTCTGTTTGTTTCCTTCCCCCTTACTCTATCTCTTGCATTAAATAAAAACAAACTTCCAGCAATTCTGACAGGTGCAAATGACAACTAAATAAATGGTGCTAGGGTTACGGTCTGGGTAATTGCAGGGGCATCTTTTTTCCTAAATTCCCTGCCAAAGTGCAGGTGGAGGTGTTGATTGCTTTCTCACCTCACCCTCTCTCTCTTAACAAATCAGAGGATGATTAGGAAGTAGAACTGCTCCTTTTCTGAATTTCAGTTTAAGGCTGCTGAGGTTAAAGAGTTGGAGGAACCAGGAATACTGCAGTTCTAGAATGTAAAATTGGACTATGTCAGACAATATTGAACAGCCATGTTATACTGTCTCCCTGAGGCCTGACTTAGCAGGGGGAAGGATAGAAAACAATTCTTTCCTACCTTCAGCAGGCAGTAAGCATTGCGTATCAATGAAGTAGAGAAGGCCTCTTACACAAATGACTACTTTATCGAAGACCTTAAATTTTTCCTCCCTTCATACTAATACTGAGGGGAGGTTTGTGTTCAGTATACACCTAAGCACTGTTGGGTGCTGCTCTATGCCCAGGAGCTAGATTTGATTCACTCAGCAGACAAGGTAAGTACAATCATTGTGTGTAGGGCTCAGATGTTACTGATAAGGCAGCGGTATATCAACATGCATAAGTCAGTGGAGGCTACTAGATAAAAGAATCAGTCACATGCTTACAAATTATATCTGACAAGAAGGAGCCTTGGTACTCTGAGTTTGCTTGTTTTCTTGCAGACGTTTCATTACCTAAAGTAGGTAACATGAGTGCAGTAAAATCAGTGGGTAAAGTAGGTAACATCAGTGCAGTACTGATGATGTTACCTACTTTGGGTAATGAAACGTCTGCAAGAAAACAAGCAAACTCAGAGAGCGCTAAGGACCCTTCACGTCAACCCTCAGCTACAAATATCCTTTTATTAATATCTGACATTGCCCAATGAGCTCAGGACAGGCAGGGCCAGCACTAAAATCACCTGGCCAGGTTCCACAATTTATCATTAGCACTCTTATAGGCAAGTAGCGTAAGAGTGCTATATATTTCAAGTCAAGGTGAAGGCAAATGCTGGACCTTAACAAGAGACATATGTGTGCCAGTTGTTGTCCATTTTTTCTATGAATTATCACACCAATGGCAATGAAGAATTATGATTTAGTTGGCTAAGGGAGGGGAAGATTATTAACAACTGAATCTGTTTTAGGTTAATTTACATAATATCAATGTACTTTTCAAAGATGAAAAGCATATATATTTAAACTTCAGATTTTGTGATACTATCCTGAACAGTGAAATGAGATAATAGCAAAAGTGACTATATTATTGTACTTCAAATACCTGCTCTTTTACTAAAAAAATCCATAGAAAATGTTTCTATAGAAATATATAGCCCTTTATTATATTATTTTAAATTTTAAAATGCAAACCTTAGCAATATGACAAGAGTTTTGTTTATTTAGTTTAAATCAGTTTTAAGAAATTTGCAAAAAGCAAATTAATGAAGACTCGGGAACATGGTTTAAGTCTGCAAAATGTTTGATATCATTCCATGAACAATAATTTTCAATAAGTCAAACTATAATTGTTAATAGATCCACTATGGAACTAAACACTTGTAGGAAAATATATCTTTACAAAGTAATAAAAATATTAAAATCTAGCTTTAAAGTATACAGTATTACGTCTTTATAAATTATACTTATACTTTTGAGCTTGCTTTAACTGTTTACTTGGTAGAATGCCCTCAACTGGCTATGCTTTTACTGGATTAAGCTATGGGATCTATGTCCTTAATTCACCATCACTGAAGTTAAGGAGGTCTTTGTTATCAGCTTCATGGAATGCCAAAAACTGCCTAGACCATTTGGGATAGCCCAATTATCATTTCTAGATTTATTTCCTTTAAAGGTTTTTGTAGTCAGCATCTAGATTATTTGTAGAAGAAGAAAAAATCATGTGCTTAATTTTTTTAAATGACTTTATTTTGGAGAAATGCTGCTGATAACAAGATCAGTGCTAAAAACAATACTAGTATGTTCTACATACTATTTTAGATCTTGTTTGTTCAACATTATAATATCTAAAAATAGTTTCTAAGCTGCAATATATTGCGCTTACAGGAAGCTAGAATACGTAACAGTGGAAAAGAAATTGTAAATTACATGTTTTATACACAATAAAAGATAATAAAATTGTCTATTTATTCCTTCAGTGAATTTTATAACTATACTGCTTTCCTTAAGCCTTAAATACATTTTCTTCAAAGACCACAAAACATTTTTATAATGATACTTTGTGATAGTTGTTTTGTCTTGATTTAGTTTACTGTTTCCCTGAAAATATGACCTACCCTGAAAGCAAGCCTTAGTTTAGCTCCGCTATTGGCTACAGAGGCCTTTCCTGAAGGGCCTCTGATGGTAAAGTGGAGGTCAAGGGCACCGCATGCATCATTCTGGATCTCATTTCTCTGCTGCTGTCAGAGGCCTTCCAGAAAGGTCTCTGACAGTGAAAAAGAGGCAGGGAGTGACATGCGCAAGCAGCAACAAGTGGCCGCAGAAGTGGCCCAGCAATGGACTCCTGCTGGGTGGGGCTGTTGGTGCCACCACCACAAGGTGAGTCAGTGGAAGACAACCCCCCCCCCCCCAAATTAAGACCTGCTGTCTTTTTGGTAGCAAAAATGTAAGACTGGGTCTTATTTTCAGGGAAACATGGTATCAGAATGTAAAAATACTGGGTTATTGGGTTCTACATTTAACAATAAATCTAGTTATTTTAGAACATTTGCAAGAGGAATTTTTATTCATGACAAGGAAGGCAATTCAGTTTACAATTTATTTATTTCCATTCACATCCCATGCAAATGTGTGGCTAACAATCAACTAAATCATCAACAAAAATAGCAATTAAAATATATTGCACCATTGCAATGCTGGGAGAAAGAATCAGGAATTCAGCACCTTGTAAAGGCAAGCAAGGATAGGCCATTTGTCTCTTATGACAGAAACAGCGGAATAGAAAGTATGCTCTCCTGGGTCCTATCAGAAGGTGCATCCAATATAAGTGATCTTTAACAAATCAACCTTATCTGTTTTTGTGGGACAGCCAAAAGAACTGGAGACAAAAGAGCCGTGGAAATAATTGGAGCTTGTTGGTCCCAAGGATATGGATTGGGCTTCCGAAGCTGAGAGCATGGTTGCCCGAATTAGGTCCTTTCTAGTTGGCTAAGTCCTGAGTCAGGAAATACTTTTTGGTTTCATCCAAAATTCATTCTTCAGTGATGGGGTGGACTGTACTCAAGAAACTATTTCTGTACCCAATGATGTTGGATAATTTCCATCTGTTTTCAACCTTTATTTTGAAGGGAAAGTTGCAGAAATGATGATCAAGTTGCAGCTTAAGAGGGCTCTAGAGCAGGGCTGTCAAACTTGTATCGTTACATGACCTATCGCTACTTTTTTCCCCTTCACTAAACCAGGCGTGGTCATGGTCATGCATGATGCCTCTAGACTGCGGGCCCAAGTTTTTCACCCCTTCTCTAGGAGAAATAGATTATCTTGGTGTTCTTCCAGGAGTTTCAAGCCTGCGCATAGCACTGAGGTGGCATTAAAATCACTTTTGAGTAATCTCTGATTGGAGGGAATGCATCCACACTGGTCCTCCTTTTTTCTGTGATATTCAATACAACTGATCATAGTATTCTTCTGGACTAGCTCAAATGGTTAAGAGCAAGGGCATGCTGGTTAAAAGAGTTTTGCTGGCATTAGGTATATTCAATATGCTGTTGACATGGAATTTTACATATTTACTGAAAGCCAACCAGGTAACTCTGTCAAGGTTGGGAAGGATCAAATATTAGGGTTAGGCTCAACCCTAATCAAATCAAGTAGCTATGGGTTATGGGATTGCTTGAATCTGGGATTTTCCATTGATGCTTCTGGATAAGGTAGTCTTCTCCCAGTTTTGAATGATTTTATCTGCCACATACTTCAGATAATCCTTAACAGTATCCTGCAGATCAGGGGTCCCCAACCACCGGGCCCCGGACTGGTACCGGTCCATGGATCATTTTGTACCGGGCCGCAAAGAATGAATAATTGTGATTAAAATATATATTAAAATATGTTTTTGCTTCCGGGTGTCTTATTTTGAAAGACAACCACTTCCACCCTTGCCTAACTTCCGCGCTTGACTCTTTGGCGCATATTTATCCTGCATCAGGAATGCAAGCTAGCCCTCGCAAAATGAGCCAGAAACAGAGTTCACTGGAGAGTTTTTGGGGGAAAGGGTAAGTTACGAGTTCATCGCTTATTTATTTACTGTTATTGGAACCTTCATGCCCCTACCCGGTCCTTGAAAGTGTTTCTGAGTGAAACTGGTCCCTGGTACAAAAAAGGCTGGGGACCACTGCTGCAGATGATTATTTTGCCCTCCCTCCCACCTCACTTTAAACAGGGTCATCAAATACCAATTCAGCATGCCAATAAGAAGAAAAATACATTGTGCAGCTCTTATTACCACAAGGTATATGCTATGTGTGTTCAGATAATGTGTTTAGCTTTTGAGATCACTTAAAAAAATAATCTCTTCACAGGGGAACCCAGTTTTCATGTGTTCAACATTCCTAATCTAGAACAGCCAACTATGCAGCAGTCTCTGGATATAGATTAACTTCAAGGCAAAGGCTGCTGACATGTCAACAATTTGATTATCTATGAAATATTTTGTACATTTTACAACATTTATGAATCAGTTGGAAATCAGATACTCCAATATATTTTGTGACTATTTCCTCTAATTAAGGCATACTTTTCCTTTCCTGTCATTCCTAAAGCATACACTGACAATAGTCTTCATGTTTGTTAATTACTTTGACTCTGGAAAGGCAGGTCAAATTCAAATGTAATCCTGAAAATTGTCCACATGTTAAAACACAGATGCATTAACAGCTCACTCTTGTTTATATCTAGCTTATTTATATCTATATCTTCCTACCTAGCTGTCAGGTCTAAGCAGGTTTCACACTTCAGGGATAGGGATATTTTCAAATGCACAAAACAGCTCAGTCTTGTTACTTTTAGGATAACTTTGTTCTTACAAAATTTGCAATTGGGGGAGGGGAGATTTTAAAATGTCACCTGCCACCCAAAGCCTTGAAGCATCTTGTCAGTTCAAATTCTATAAAGTCGCTGGGCAGCATTTCATGATCGCTGCCTTATTCTTATCAGGTGAAGTCACAATTAAACACCAAGTATTACACACTGGGCCCTGTAATCGGAAGAGTCTGGTTGGTTTCGAGAAATAACTTGCACACTTGTTGAAAGAAATGCGATTAAATCAACCCCAGCCTCCTCCGCAGTCACAAAACCAACCAGACTGTCCAAGCAGTAGGAAGTCCAGGCCAGGCCTATGATCCGACGGATTCTTAAAAACAAAAAAGCACCATGGCTGTTTCATCTCGTTTTAGCGATTACGCCTCCAAGAAGAGAGAGACTCATGGCCAGGAACGAGGGCCCGCGAACAAAATCCCAAAGGCTGCCTTCGCTAAAGTAGATCAGAGGCACCGGGGCAGGCCCTCAGGAGAGAGCACGCCGACCTCGCCTTCCTTCAGTCCGGTAGATAGCGCGAAGCACGTTTTTTCTCCTCCTCCTCCTCTGCCTCCTCCCCCACTCAGGTCTGAAACTGCCGCCAGGCAAGGACCCGCTCGACCCGGCCAGAGCGGCTCTCCCGGCGCCTGGCGATAGCGAGGAGGCCGGAGCGGCGGGGCTGGAAGGGGAAGGCCGCCCCCTGACCCTCCCGCTCAGCCTGGCCGGGTTCCGAAGCTGCAACGCAACGAGGGGAGCCCCGGATCTCCCCCCCCCCCGGTGTCTCCAACGGCTGGTTACATAACAAGCCCGACGACGGCCCTCCTCTTCCCCGCCGAACGAGGCCTAGTTAGGGAAGCCCCGCTTGCCGAACCGAGCCGGTAGCCCAGCCCTTCGCTCTTCGGCCAAGCGTCTTGTTCCCCCCGCCCCCGTACCTGCTTCGGAGGCGGGGGTTGCCGCCTGGGCTGCGCCGCTCGCGTTATCACACTCAGAAGAGCAGCATCTCTCGCGCTTCCGCCGCGGCCGTTTTAAAGAAAGCTGGCGGGCTCCCTGGGCCAGGCCTACTCAAGCCGCCCGTCACCGCGCTCGCCCGCTCTCTGCCTACGCAGCAACCTCCTCTTTCTTCCCCCCCCCGCCCCCACCCGATCACTCACCGGCTGCAGGAAGAGGAGGAGGAGGAGGGCCCGACGGTGGAGGGACGAGGTCTCGCGAGAGCAAATCACAGCCGTCGCGGGAATTTTCAAATCCCTGTTCTCTTGCGGTTGGTTTAAGTGGATGTTCTAGAGAGGACACCGTAGGAAGTCCTCGGATGCAGTTTCCACAAAACTACAATTCCCGGCATGCGTTGTTTCGAAGTTTGAACGCGCTTTGGCCAGGCCACGGCAGGGCGATTTACCAAAACAACAACATACAAATTTCAAAAGGGAATAGTGGTCGATCTGCTGCTGGCAGGTCTTACCCATAAACGACAACAACAACAACAGCAGTAACAACAACAAACAAAGATCCAATGAATTCAATTGTGCCCAAAGGAGGCAGAAAAGTAAAGAAAAGCATATGACTGACTGGGGAAAGCAACTCTCCTTTCTTCGGACTGAATCCTCTCTGTAGGAAAATAATGTTTTTTCGGTCTCACACCCAGGATAGTAACGTAATAAATGCTGTCTGTATTGTCAGTATGTGATTCTTGGAGTGAGCGCTATTCTTATAATGGGTCTTTGACCCACCGGTCTGGCCAGAGGCGCAAACATCAGTGTTACACTCTTAGGCTGTCTTTGCACTGTTTTGCAGTTTCAGTCTCTAAAATCAGATGCATGGACAAAACTGAAAAATAAAAATAAATGACAACTTGATAATGACAAATGCATTATCTAGGAAGGTAGGGCAAGTAAATTCAACTATACTGAACCAGGAGAGCCAATGAATATTATATTAAAGTATGTATACACATATTTCTTGTCTTAGAAATTATGTCAAGTTTAATTTATAGCCGCTTGAATGCAAAAAGATGTTATATCCATCTTAATTTTAATATATTTCCATTTCCTGTATTGTGTACTTTGACATTTTGAGATCCCCTAGGTTCATGAAGTAAAAGACACTCCTCAATTGCCATTACTCCTGGTAGGGACCTCTGCTCCATAGAATAAATTCTTTGCAGATATTAGATTGGTACAAATCTTGGCATTTTCCCACACAGCTGTTAAAATAGACTTTTCCTCTCAGAATTATCAAAAGTTAATATTGCCCATGTTTGATGTGGGTTCCTATGATAACTATTGAACTGATTGATTATTTTAACTATTGGTTGGATTTATTTGTTTGTTTGTTTGTTTGTTTGTTTGCATTCTAACTGACCAATCCTAAGTAGTTTGCTAGCCATAGGAAAAAGAGGAACCAACATGCATTTTTTGGAGGAATTGTATTCCAACAATCCTGTCCACAAGGCATATTGGAGTATAATCGAGTCGTCATCAGATTACTGAAAAATCAGGAGATATGATATCCTTTGAACACTTGATACCAATGGAGAAGTGGTGGCTCCTGCATAGGCATGTTTCTTTAATACAAATAACATACAAACAGCCCACCCCTGCCAGATGTTATTGGGAGAATGCAATTCTATAGATATTCAAGTCTTGAATCATGTAAGCTTTATTCTCTTGTTTAATTGTAGTGTGGCTTTTATATTTTTATTTTGTGTAAACCATGGTGTGATGCAAGATTTGGTGTATAAGTACAATAAATAAAATTGTATAATAGAATTTCTACAGAGACTGCACCCCATTCTGCCCAAACCAGTTCATACGATACTTGATGTTTGCTTTTTCTGAATACCATGTGGATTTTTAGCTCAAACATCTGCCCTCTGTGCTAGTCCTCCTCTGCTTAGCAGACAAATAGTTCTGGTGAATTCAAAAGCTTATATTCTTAAACATGATATCATCTAAAAATGTATTGCCCTGATATTGTTGTAATGCTTGTAAATCTCATATCTTGTGTAATGTAATATTCTATTGGCTTCTGACCACTCACTATCAACATGAAGGGATGCAGCCAATAGTGGTGGCAATAAAAATCAAGTGAATCAAAGGAAAAAAAAACTTTATCTTAATATTAAGGCATCTCTGGATACTTCTCATGGTTGTTTTTTAAGTTCTCCTAAAGGTTTTCACAATGTATTCTTCCAGATTTGAAATACAATTGCTATACAATTACTATCCAGCAGGGATCATTATGCAAGCAAAAACGTTAAATGAAAGAATCTTTAAAACTGACGCATCCCAGAAGGAGGAGTGTCAAGGAGTATGCGGGAGGGAGCTCTACAGATTTAGGAAGTCATGGCAGCACATGTAAGCTGTGGGAAGCCTCCATCCCTCCCAAGAATGAAATATTTTGGAGAATATTAAGAGGCAGAATTTCCCCAAAGGAGAAATAAAGAAAAAAAAATCTTAATAAAGGCAGGAAGCAGCCCCAGTCTTCCCACCATAAGAAAATAGCTTCAAACTAAGAAGCTTGAAGAGGCTGACCTTTAGGAATGTATAATTTGTATCCATTCAGAAAAACTGGGCCAATCTATTCATAAACAAACACTTTCAACCACAGTTCATACCTAAGGCTGGAGCTGATGCGATTAAGAATTTACATTCCTCCACCCAAATTCTATGGACAGGACATGAACTTTAGAATATACTAGGATTAAGCCACTACCACTGACATAGTAAAAGACACAAGGCTCACAACCCCTGGAGCATCTCAATCACAAAACTGCAGAACCTTATAAAGATCCATGCACTCGGCCATTTTGTCAGACACCGCAGAAACATTCACCCCAGAAACAGAGGTTTCTGGCATCCAAATAAACAGAGACCTTCTTTCCAACCAGCCGGTCTCCATTTTATTTCCAGTGTTTTTCTCCTGGAACTGGACTGGATTTTTCTTCCTACAAAGCTTTACACTTCATCATGGTTCATCCACTCCCACATTTCCCACCAAGTAGGAAATCACATGTCCATGGCTATACTTTCTGGCTTGAAAGAGGCAAGACTAGTTTCATACCTTTGGCTCCTGTTTGCATGAGTGCCCACGTGTGTGTGTGTGTCTGTGTATATGCACACACACACACACACTACCAGTGCACTGACCTTATGGATGTCTCTTCATCATCAAAAACCATCAATCCCCAAAGAAAAACTTTTGGTCTCCCATTGTATATTAATCTTTAAAATCCTCTGAGTTAGCGTATGTATCTGAATCCAGAATTTTCTAACCTTGTTACACATCCACCAAATACGATAAAATGTTTCTTCTTGTCATTCACATTTACAACATAAATTTGAAGTGTGCTAATGGTACCTCATTTTATCCCATTCTTCTCTCTCTATATTATCTCTCCTTTGCTTGATCCTTTCCTGTTGCCTACGCGATCATGATTGCTTTCATTGTATAGAAAAGCAAACAGCTTACTCTCTTGAAATCCCTCTCTAATCTTTTTACTCTGGGCAGAGGAGAGGGAGTACATTATACTTACTGACTGTAATGGTGATCATGCGATTGAGGGATGCTGCAAAGATTGTAAATGGGCTGTAAAGCTATTTTTTCTTTTCTTCCCCAGCGTTGTTCTAATGCTGGTCACTGAACACACAGTTGATAAATGAGGACTACCTTTATATTCGTCTTTCTGTCATTTGAACTATAAGAGGAAATTGATCAATTTCTGCTCTTCCTTACCTTTTAATCAACTGATCTATGGAGCCAGACCTGTTGTATGCGGTACCGTATATACACAGAAATTTAGATGTCTCTTGAGAAGCATAGAAATTTTGCTGTTGGGAGCATTGAACAGCTCCTGGGTTTTTTTCTTTGTTGGCAGTTTGAGACTATTTATTAGCTGGCCAGGTTGGTGGCAACAGTTAATCTTTCTTGTCTGGACTCTGAAACTGAGCTAAGTCAGAACTGGATGTGTGGGAACTACTCAGAAACTTGAGAGCTACAGACTAAATTGAAAAGTAAAAGAAAACCAAGAAAGGGCAATAAAGAACCATTTCTGTGCTATGAATCCGTTCAGTCACCAGATATTAGGCTTTTAACACAAAATATCTATCTGGATAAGAAGATGGGAGGTGTATACCTATTTCTTGATTTGACAGGTAAAGTGATAGGATGCTCTGTGTAATTTTAAAAAAAATAATTTTAAAGTTTTACAAAGCACATAAAAACTAATAAAGAGCAGAAGACAGAAAGAAAGAAAAAGAAAGAAAAAGAAAAGCTAAAGTAAAGAAAGATAGAAAGAAAGAAGCTTCCAATTTTCTTTGCAGGAAATATAAATACATGTACAATATTAATTCTTATTCTATTATTACAACCACCCTTTTTTATTATCCATTTTTTTCTAATAATCAAAACCACAATTCACAAGCATATTTTTTCTGTTTCATGCAAAAGGTATGATGTTTATTTGATGTCATATTCAGCTCATGGATCACACTTATAAAAAACACTTTCACCTGTTAAATTGCCTGTTACAATAACTGAGCAGCTTACATTTCATTTTTGATGATAATTGTATACAACCATAACTCATTTGAAAAATACCAAAAGATGCACTCATATATCTTGAAACTGAGAATTACTTTTTAATGGAATGTTTTCTTTGTCTTTATGAGAAAGAACACAGAAATAAAGCAATAGGCTTACAGCTAACAACAAGCCCTTCCCCCCTTTACCTGAACGTTTCTTAATTTTCACTGCTTTCTGTGAAAAGTAGATAGTGATAACAGTTCAGTTTCCCAGACAAGCAGCACTAGTTGCCAACCTGTGAAATGCAGGTAGGAGAACATTAGTTGCTGAATACTCTTCATGCTCTTAAGGGCCAAAAGGATTCTATTATATAAAATGAAATTATTCAAGAATCTTTAATACATTATACTTTACAATAATATAATGTTTATGTAAACAATAAAGAACACATAACATCCATCCATTCTGATAACTGTTCTTCAAAATATAAAAGGAATCAAGACTTTTCTTGATCTTGGATAGGCTGTGAATGTCTTCAGATAAAACCTGTAAGAAAACATACACAAACATGAAAATGCAGATATGTACCCTAAATTATAAACCTGCTTTAAGAAGGTAGACTTTCACTTCTCAAATCTCTTCTGGTATATGGCTCTTCAAAAATGGGTCATAAATGGATCCAAAGTTTCAAAGAATGTTAACATTTAAATCAGAGGTGTCAAACTCGCAGCCCGGGGCCGGATGCATTATGTGCTGGCCTCGCCCCTTCCCAGTTAAGCAAGGGGGGGGGGGGGAGTCCCAATACATCATGTGACGCCACCATGATGACACCTGTGATTTAAATGATAAATGAAAAGTTAACTTTATGTCCTTCTCCCTAACGAAGGACCATCTGCCACTATGGAAACAATTCCGATGATGTCAAAACTCACTCTTTTATATTCACTTATAATTGTGACTTATTTAATTATTATAAACAATTATTTAATTATTTATAACAATTGCACTTATTTAATTGTTATATACATTCAGTAATTTGTAATGAAAAAATTATAGAATACTATACTATATGTTACTTTTATACATAATTTTCCTTTCACTTGTAAGCCACTCGAAAAGACTCAGTACTTCTGGAAGACAAGATTCAAACATTTGATGTCTTCTAGCAGGGTCAAACTTCAACTGATATTATTTGTAGAGAACTCCTGCTCGCTTTGAATAGCAACTAGCTGGTAAGTGTTGATTATCATTATACAAATTACTGGATGTTAATGTCAGAGATCTATATTCAGCATTATTTATACATCATGAGAAAAGTCCAAGAATAAAACAGTGGAAGAGTCGCCACCGGTAGTCCTCAATGTACGAGCACAATGGAGCTCAAAATTTCTATTGCTAAGCAAGGCAGTGTAACTGAGTCATGGCCCATTTTAAAACCATTGTTACTATGGGTGTTAGGCAATTCACAAACAAATCTGGTTTCCCTATTGATTTTGCTTGTCAAGAAAGGTTGAGAATAACAACTTCAGGATCCAGCCATTGTAAATACATGCCAGTCGCCAAGCATCCCAAGTCTGATCACATGACTAAGGGGATGCTGCAACAGTTATAACTGTGGGAACTGGCCATAAGAAACCTTTTTTTGGTGCTGTTATAACTTTAAATGGTCATTAAATGAATGGTGGTAAATTGTAAATTAAGGACCACCTGTATTTCTAGGTATTTTCTACGTGGTTTTTATGCTTGGCTAAATAAAACTTAAGTAATAGAATAAAAAGTTATAAGACCTTGTTGAATGTTTCCAAATCCTCAGCTTTAAGGATAACATGAAAAGAAAGTTCTTATTTTAATTTTCTAAGTTATCTATTCAGTGTGGCTCCTACAGAAAACATTGTGTATATTTGTATGACTAGTGGCATACACAATTCAGTATTTGAAGTTTTAGGGCCAAAGCAAGAAGACAATAGACATGCTGTGTGCTAGGTCCTATAAATTACACAAGTGAAGCAGATCTGTGTGGAAACAAAAGAAAACAAGGGTAAATGGAAAAAGCTGATGCTTCAGCAGTTTCTAATCCACTTGTAGAAGGCCACAACTAGATAAATCCATTGACTATCTTATGTGGTTTGACAATAACTAAGATAGCTACAAAATTCCTATCTAGAAAGACACCCATTTCCATGGACTTGCTGTTTGGCTTCTAGAATAAAACACGTAGAGACACATATGTTCTCATGTGCCTTGTGCTGTAGGCAGCTCACACTTAGATTTGCTAAAAGAAAGGATCACAGACGAATTTCCCCAGGGTCACAGTGCCCATCCAAACAGAACTATAAACCACAGCTGCATTTCTCATTTTTAAGTGCCCACAGGAGATTATTTTAGTGCACTGGAATCAATTTGGATCAAAGTGCACTGGAGTCAATTTTAGTGCATTGGAGCCAATTTGGATCAAAGGCAGAGTATTAATATTTCAAATAAATGGGCATCTTCTTACTTATCTTTTACTGTTTTATCTATTTTGACAATTCTGGGAGGCAAATATTTGAGCAAGATAGATTGAAGCATAACTGCATATTTCTTGCTAATAACACAATGTTAGATTTGTGAGGGAGAAGGGAATTTTAGTGAAAAGTGGAATCAAGGCAGTTTACAATACAATAAAGGTAGAACGGAGATGTGGCGGAGAATGTGCATAATCTGTTTCCCAGAACAAACGTATACACCAGGGGTCCCCAAACTTGGCAACTTTAAGATTTGTGGACTTCGACTCCCAGAATTCTGGGAGATTTATTTATTTATTTGTTTGTTTATTTATTTATTTATTTATTTATTTGGTTTGGTTTGTCAATTGCTTACAAGATAAACATAGTTATGAATACATGGATACAGATAAGAAAAATAAAAGAAACAATAGGACAGGGACAGTAGGCACGTTGGTGCATTTATGCACACACCCTCCAGACCTCTTAGGAAAGGTCAATAGTAGACAGGTTAAAGTTTTTGGGGTTTGGGGAAGAAACCACAGAGTCAGGTAGAGTATTCCAGACATTGGCCACTCTGTTGCTGAAGTCGTATTTCCTGCAATCAAATTTGGTGCGGTTTACCTTGAGTTTGTATCTGTTGTTTGCTCTTGTATTGTTATGGTTGAAGTGAAGTATTCATTGACAGGTAGGATGTTGCAGTGTATGATTTTATATACTATACTTAGATCGGACCAAAGGCGGCGTAGTTCTAGGTTTTCTAGGTCTAGAATTTCAAGTCTTAAAGTTGCCAAGTTTGGAGACCTCTGGTATACACCAACACAATGTATGTTTGGAAAAGGAAAAAGAGCACAAGCACAGAGTATAAAATCAATGGGAGCAAAATTAAAAGAAGGAATGCAACTGCTTTAAGAATTGCTTTAGTTGAGGGTACAATACCCTTTTTCAGACAAGCAGAAGCCTGAAAAGCAAAAGGATGAGTTGCTTTAATAAGCAGCAGAGAGGCATCACATTCATGGAATGGTCCGAAGCACTTATTCTGAAGCTTTCACAGTTCTGATCAATTGGCCTTTTAGTTTACTTATTTATTTATATATTGAATTTAGATAGCACTCCCATCTCACTCATAGAACTATTTCAGCTTGATATAGAAAAGCTCATATATATTATTTCCTGCTTCTGAGCAATATTGTTAACTAAAATGTTCTCAGACACCACATTTTGTACAGCATAAAAATACCTATGGTGATGATAAGCACGTGGTCCAACGCAGGTGAGTGTAAAAAATGCAAAGGCTAAAGCCGGTAGAGACCAGGTCGCTATAGCATATCCAAACCATTCCAGGATTTCCCCAAAGAAATTTGCTCCTGAGACATATGCAAACAATCCTCCTGCATAGAAGAGATTCATTTAAATACTCTTGAGAAACAGCAGGTTATTATTATTATTATTATTATTATTATTATTATTATTATTATTATTATTATTATTTGTTTATGACTCCCTTGAAGAATTGTACCATAACTGAGTGCTTATGTGAAAGGTTGGACAATACACATTGTTTAATACAGAGGTGTCAAACTGGCAGCCCACAGGTTAGATGCATCATGTGCAAGCCACATATATATTATTCCCTGCTTCTGAGCAATATTGTTAACTAAAATGTTGTCAGACACCACATTTTGTACAACATAAAAATACCCCAGCTCCATGAATGGGAAAAACATCACGAAACATCACGTGAGGGCAACCTGACGCCTCGAGTTTGACACCCATAATGTAAGAGAACTATTTCCATTGCATTTTAGGCACACCAAAGAGGCTAAATAAATGGTGACCAGCGGGAAATAGGGCTGATGGCCCAAAGTAAGTGTGATCTCTTCCAGCTCTTCATTCTGGCATTTGATCAAGACTTTCTCAGGGAATCTCATTAACTGTGTTAATGAACAAAAGGCCAATTAAATGGTTTCACATTTCCAGCTAGTGTCTGCTTTATCATGCCCTAAGGATAGACTCTTGTGATGCAAACAAGGTTTTCAGAATTGTCCTACCTTACATGAAGTTTGGAAGGAAAATGATATACCTTGTGGAATTTTGTAAGTGAACTCTCCAGGCTTTCTTAGCTGACGTAGAAGAAAATCACTGTGGATATTGATTCCCATGCCAGACAAAAACAATAAAAGACCTAAAGAAAAAAATGAGTTGGATAGTACAAGTATTTGATTTAGAGACTTTATTCAAACAAATATTTCACTGGCTTTATTGTTTGCCACTGAGAAAATCTACTTCCTATTTTTTGTGAAAAGTATGTAGAAGAGATATCTCAAGAGCAATTCCAATCAGGACCATGGAAGAGTCTTTCTTCAGGCTTGCCTTGTGACAATTAAAATGGTAAAACATGCTTATTTCTCAGCCCTGTGCTGGCTGGATGACTTGATCTCTCCTAGTTGGGAGGGACCAAGGAGATTCCTATACAGCAGGGGTGGAGAACGATGGCCCTTTTATGACTTGTGGACTCCCAGCATGGCTGACTCAGGAATTCTGGGAGCTGAAGTTCACACATCATAAAGTCTTGGTTCCTCACCTCTGCTATACAGGATCATCAGGACGATTATTCTCAGCATTCAATAGGGTGTTTTTAACTTTTTCTAAAGTGGCTTAGAAGTTAAAGCAAAATTATGTATAAAAGTCACACATAGTATTCTATAAATTTTTCATTACAAATGTATCAAATATAAAAGAATGAGTTGGGCAGATGTCTGATAGAAACATACTCCCAAAAACAATAGTATGAGTGTGCAAAATTGTTTTATTTTGCTCAGTTTCACATTTCTCATTTTTCAGATCTTAAGTTCACTTTGTCGGCTTGCTGCATAAGTTTGCAAAACTTTCCACATTTAAAAATGTTCATTAGAAAGTTTATTGTTTTCCCTAACACGGTACATATTTGGGCAAATTATTCTGAGTAGTGAACTCAGAAAAATGCTAGTTCTATATCCAACTGTAATTGGATCCACAAGCATAGATTTTAAAAGTACTAATTCCTTTTAAACATCGTTTCTTTCTTCCATTCAAGAGATAAAGCCCTTTCTATAGTAGCCTGAAATGTGATCAGAATCCCCTCTGATAATTATTACCATGAGTACAGAATTTATTTGGTAACTTTGTTCAATTAGTATAAAATTGTAGTAGGAAAACAAGTTTTATGAGGATTTTTTAAAAAAAATTCTTCTTTTGTTTTTCTGCCTTAAGATTTTCACAGGTACTATGCCCTCCACCCCTCCCCATGTTGGCAGAGTTTGGATGAACAGGATAGCAGACATATGACCCATCACCCATCATAGACAATACCTGACAAAAATCGTATGTCTTTACACCAATCATCTGGGTATTCAGCACAATAAACCATGTAGTAACCTTGAAGGAAGCCATTATAGAAGCAGAACAGTGCGCTAAAAAACACAATCTTCAATGGGAAAGGTCTGCCTCTTTGCAAGATTGAATAAATGAATGTCCTGAGGTACACCAGGAAAGAAAGGAAAAAAAAACAGAAAAAGTAATGTTAAACCTTGGATTTATAACAGATTCACGATCTCAAATAATCCTACATGTTGCCAAATATTCTGTTTTCAGTAGCACCTTAAAAATATTTACATTGTCACTTGGAGAATGAGTCTGTCCTATCAGATGACGTATACAGCAACCCACCCTCATCACAAAAATCCATAATAAAAGTAATCATACAAATAAAATGTTTGAAACACTTTTTAAGCACAGAGCATCATGTATGCAAAATAGTTTCCTCCTTTTCCAGAGACATCTGCTACCCCAGTGAAATGTTTTGTTTTAAGCACTGTAATCCAAAAGGGTTGTTGTGAATGGATTGAGTCAGGGCTTGGTACTCTCTCCTTTATTATTTAACATCTGTTTTAGGGGTGTCAAACTTGATTTCATTGAGGGCTGCATAAGGGTTGTATTTGACCTGGGGGTGGGGCTAGGGTGGCATGGCTGGGGTGGGTGTGGCCAGGTAGGCATAGCCAGCTCAACATTACTTATGTTGGGGGCACCTGTGGTGCTAAAATAGGACTTCCCTCCCTCACTCTCATCATAAATTTCCTTCCTGCCTCCCTTCCTTTTTCTTTTTCCTTCCATCTTCATTCTCCTTTCTTCTTCCTTGCTCTCTTTCCTTATTTTTTCTTCCTTGCCTCTTCCCATCTGTCCTTCTTTTTCTTTGTCTTTCCTCTTTCTCCTTTCCTGTCCCTTCTTGCATGCTTAAATTTCTCCTTTTGTTTTTGTTTTTTTAGTTTGTTTTGCTAGCCCTCTGCCAGTGAAAATGGAGCCCGGGCACACGCCCCCAAGCTCTGTTTTCACTGGCAGAGGCACTGCAGGGTGGTCCTTTGCTGTTTTTAGGATGGCCCCATGGGCCAGATCTAAGCACCCCACAGGCTGGAACTGGCCCTTGGGCCTTCAGTTTGATACTTCTGATCTATATGAAGCCATATCCGTGCATGTCAATCTGAATGATACTGTCTCTGTCTTCTCATGATGCCTGAATGCTGTAGGGATCTGGATTAAGGACAACAGACTTAGACTGAATCCAGGCAAGACTGAGTGGCTTTGGGTGCATGGAGCCTCAGGATCCAAGTGTTTGTCATCCTTAGTTCTGGACTAAGTGTTAAGTTTGAGCAATGAGAGGCTGGACCAGAGCATGAGTGCAACAATACTTTATTTTACAATAAAGGGCTGACCGTGCTTGCCAAGCCTGGAACTGGCTCGCAGCAATCAGCAGCTGGTTGGACCCCGCAGCCTGCTTTTATAGCTGGCTGCTGGGGAGAACCAACCAATGGGAATGGGGGAAAAGAACGCCCACGTAAGTGAGTGGACCTGAGTGAGAACTCCTTGAGTCCTCAGGACATAACACCCCTTCCCCCCAGATACGAACATGCATAGTCTTTGAGGTAGACGGGGGTTTGTGTTGGCGCCGGAACGCCGCAGCTCGGGGACATTGTCTGCCAGTTCGGTATCAGTCTGTGATGGTTGAGCCGGCATAGTGTCGATAACGCCTTCTCCGGACTGGGCATCCTCGGACCCCACCGGGCCGGTTACTGGGGTCGAGCTCGTGGGCTGGCTCAGGCTGGTCAACTCTTTGGGCGCTGTTGCCCGAGTTCGGGCTGACCGGAACGACTGCTGGTGCAAACTGGACGTTGGGTGCGATGAGGCTGGGTGGCGGTTGAGACGGCCCCCTTCGGCTGGCGACCAGGATTCTTGTTGGCAAGGGTGCTGAGGCGCCTTCTAAGCTGGTCTACGTGTCTCCTCCAGACGCGACCATCCTCCAGCCTGACCCTATACGATCTCGGCCCGGTGACAGCGACGATCTCGCCTGAATCCAAAGTGGGTCCCCAGCGAAATTTCTTGCGAAGACTGGCTCCTGTAACATAAAATGCCTAACCCCGAAGTAGAAGCGAGGGGAGAGTCAGGCAGTATTGTGGGTGCAGTCTATCCAATACAGTCCTCAGGCGCCGGCCCATCAGAAGTTCCGCTGGGGACTTATTGGTGACTGCACAGGGGTTGAGTGCTGGCTCATCAGGAACCGTGAGAGTTTGTGGTGCCAGTCATCTCTGCCAAACCTAGCGAGGGCCTCTTTGGTGGTCCGGACGGCCCTTTCAGCCAACCCATTACTCGCCGGGTGAAATGGGGCTGTGAAAATGTGGCGAATGCCTAGGTTGGCTGCAAAACGGCTGAATTTCTACGGATGCGAACTGAGGGCCATTATCTGAGACCAAAGAGTCGGGTAGTCCATGTGTAATGAACAGGCGTGTTAACGCGTTGGTGATTGCTAGTGTGGTGGTGGTGGATAGCTGTGCCACGTCTATCCACTTGGAATAAGCGTCCACGACCACTAGGAACATCTTCCCATGCACGGGCCGGCCAGGTCGATATGTATTCTAGACCAAGGGGCGCTGGCGTTCTCCCATCTGGTAGGGGTGGTGATGGGGGAGCAGGACGGGATTCCTGGCAAATGCTGCAGGAACTTACCCAATTGACAATGTCCTCGTCTAGACCCGGCCACCACACATAGCTGCGTGCTAATGCCTTCATTCTCACGATGCCAGGGTGTCCCTCGTGCAACGCCTCCAGGACTCGGGCACGCAGCGAGGTCGGGATGACCACCGAGTGCCCCACAGTAGACAACCCTGCAAACTGGACAGCTCCTGCATGCGAGTCTTAAAGGGTGCGAATTTGTTATCAACGTTGCCTCCCGGCCACCCTCCTCACCCAGTCGAGCACCTGGGCGAGCGTTTGGTCTGCCTTGGTTTTAGTGGCGATGTCAAGGGCGTTGATGGGCAGGTCCAATTGGGTGATTTGAAAATGGCGTTGACAGGAGCTGGGTCTTCAGCCGGAGCGGGTAAGGGGCAGCGACTGAGAGCATCGGCGTGGGATAGAGTTTTGCCCGGCGGTGGACAAGTTTGTATGAGTAGGCCGCTAGGAAAAGTGTCCACCTTGTCATCCTAGGGAAAGGACTTGGGGTGTTTGTTTGTCGCCGCCAGTAAACCCAGGAGGGGCTTATGGTCGGTGACCAGTTCAAGAAATGGCCAAATAGGAATTCGTGAAACTTTTTCACGGCTGCAACAGCTGCTAGGGCTTCCTTGTCAATTTGACTGTAATTTCGCTCCGTGGCCGAGAGCGTCCTGGAGAAAAAGGCGATGGGGCCTCGGTGCCATTGGGAAGTCTGTGACTAAGGACCGCCCCAATTCCAAATGGTGATGCATCTGCTGCCAGTACTAAAGGAAGGTTGGGGTCAAATTGGATGAGCACCGCCTCTGACGTAAGTAGCGATTTGACGGCGTTAAACGCCTGGTCCTCTCTGTGCCCCCAGTGCCACGGTGACTTTTTGTCTAATAATCTGTGGAGGGTTCGCTACTGAGGCTTTATGAGGCAAGAAGGATGCATAAAAGTTCAGCAGCCCTAGGAAAGCTTGTAGCTCCGTTTTGGAAGTAGGCGTGGGAGCTTCAGTGGATTGCCCTAACTTTAGACTCCAGGGGATGAATGCCAGAGGCGTCAATTTTATAACCCAAAAAGTCCACCTGTCTAGTGGCAATGGCGCATTTTCTTTTTTTAACTTGAGGCCATGCTGTCTGAACCTCTCTAACACTGCTCGTACTCTCTGGAAGAGTTGGGGTCTGTCCCTGGCCGAGACCAAGATGTCGTCAAGTAGGGTACTACACCAGGGAGGCCCTGTAAAATCCGCTCCATGAGGGATTGAAAAATACCCGGGCAACACTTACGCCAAATTGGAGACGCTTGCATCGGAATGCACCCCTGTGAGTAACGATGGTCTGAAGCTCCGCTGTTTGGTTATCAACAGGGAACTGCTGATACGCTTGAGACATGTCCAATTTAGCAAAAATGCTGCCCGGTTCGAATGTGTGCAATAAGTGCTGAATGACGGGCACAGGGTAGGCGCTAACTTGTAGATGTTTATTGATTGTTGTCTTGTAGTCCGAGCAAATTCTCAGGCTACCATCTTTTTAAGGGGTGTGACAATGGGCGTCTCCCACTTGGCGAAATCTGTTGGCTCAATGACCCCTTGTTTTAGTAGTTTATCCAATTCGGCGTCTAGTTTTGGTCTAATAGCAAATGGAACCCTACGTGGTTTCAATCTGATTGGGACCGCCTGGGGTCAACGGTGAACGAGATGGGGTTCCATTATAACACCCCAGCTCCTCGCTGAACACATCTGCGTAGTCAGCGAATAAGGAGTCAGTGTCTGAGGTTGAGACAGCATGGACTCCTGTTAACCCTAGGCCGAGGTGGGGAAACCAATCGAGCCCCAATAAGGTTGGTAGATTGCCGTTAACTACCACTAGAGGTAGGTGGCCTTTAAAAGTTCTAAAACTGACAAAAAACTTGCCTCTGCCGATCACGGGAATGGCCTTCCCTGGTAGTCCTTCAGACGGAACTGGCATCTCTGAAGCCGGGTAGTAGATAGGCTGGGGTGGAGTCTCTTGAGGGTGTTCCACGAGATTATTGAGAGCGCTGACCCTGTGTCAACCTCCATGTGGCACGGTTTACCTTCTAGGGAAACGGAGAGAGAAATTTTACTAACAGTGTGGCAAGTATGCCTGGCAAGGCGGTTCGTGCGACAGTTTAATACTTGCCTCTGTGGTCCCGAGTTCGAGGACGGGGTCTGCGTGCAGCGCTTTGGGGGCTTGGCAGACTCTCGCGATGTGCCCCTTCTTATGGCAGTTGTTGCAAATGGCTCCTCTAAACCTGCAGGTGGCCCTCTGATGTGATCCCCACAGGCTAGGCACAACGTGATGTGCTTGGGTGGACCGGTGTGTTCTTGTCTGGCCCCTACCTGCGACCGTCTGTCGTTGGTGAGGCGGTGGACGTCGTTTCGCTGCGTTGTGGGTTTCCTCCACTTCCACCTCTTCAGAATGGATGGGGAATGATGCTGGCTTGGCACTTGGGCCCTGAATTTCGGTGGCTGAGTTCGTTGCTAGCTCGGCTGCTAGGGCCTCCTCGACTGCTTGCGCGAGGTTGAGGTCCTTTTTGCTAGCAGGCGCCTCTGTAGGTTGAGATCCTTGACCCCACAAACTAATTGATCGAGGAGCATGTCCTCTAGGTATGTTCCAAACCCGCAGTGCAGGGCTGCTGTTCGGAGGGCGGCCATATACTGATTGATTGTTTCCTTACTAGATTGCTTTCTCATACGGAACGTGAACCTCCTGGCGATTTGTGAAGGTCTGGGAGCGTAGTGGTTAGTGAGGATCTCCAGCAACTCGGACCACGGAACGTTTTTTAATTCTCTCGGCGCTACGAGGGCTGCGGCGGTATCATAAACGGTGGCTCCGCAGTAGATTAGGAAATAGGATTTTTTCCGATGTTCTCCCGCGTCTGCCAGGCCGACCGCATCGATGTAATGATTGAAGCGGTTCTTATACGATTCCCACTTCTCTTCGTCAGGTTTAAATGCCGGGAATGCTGGGTTGGAACTCATGGTGCTAGACAGCTGGGCTACCTGTGGAAAAAATCTCTCTGGGACTACGAGCGCTCGTGAGTATTAGTGATATCAGCTCTGGAGGGGTTTTTTTGCTACCCTCTCTTTCTCTCTCTGGGTTACCACGTTGGCTGCTAGCCGTTGGAGGTGTCTTGAATCGCGCCAAAAAAGTGGGCGTAGTGACTTCCTACAGCGCTGTGCTGTGTTTCCTACTGGTTCGAAATTCAAATGACACCCGTTTGAATTTCGCGCCAAATGCAGAGCGGCTGCGGCTCGCAGTGCTTCACTTTCCCCGTAGCGGGGCTAACAAGCGGCTACAGACGCTTCTAACTTTTTGAATCAGACCGCTTTCTCTGGCTGCGGATCAGCGTTTGCTCTTTTTGATCGCTCGTTTTGAGGGCTGATCGCTCTCTCTGGCTGCGGATCAGCGTTTTCCTTATCGCCAGCCGATCGCTCTCTCTGGGTTGCAGATCGGAGGCTGCGGATCAGCGTTTTCCTTATCGCCAGCCGATCGCTCTCTCTGGGTTGCGGATCGGAGGCTAGTGACTCAGCGGTTGCAAGGTGCTTCTGGTAGCCATCCCATCCTCGTCGCCAGTGTTAAGTTTGAGCAATGAGAGGCTGGACCAGAGCATGAGTGCAACAATACTTTATTTTACAATAAAGGGCTGACCGTGCTTGCCAAGCCTGGAACTGGCTCGCAGCAATCAGCAGCTGGTTGGACCCCGCAGCCTGCTTTTATAGCTGGCTGCTGGGGAGAACCAACCAATGGGAATGGGGGAAAAGAACGCCCACGTAAGTGAGTGGACCTGAGTGAGAACTCCTTGAGTCCTCAGGACATAACACTAAGGTTTTGCACTATCCTGTTCAGACCCAGTGTGCAGCCTAGGGTTTCTTCTGGACTCAGGTCTCCTGCTTGAAGAGGCAGGCACGACCAGGAGAGCTTTTGCGTAGCTCTGGTTTGTGCACCAGTTGCGACCTTTTCTGGATCATGACTCCCTATGCTCAGTTTTGGTCTCCAAAATATAAAAAAGATGTTGCAACTCTAGAAAGAATTCAAAGAAGAGCAACAAAGATGATTAGGAGACTGGAGGCTAAAACATAGAAAGAACATTAGCTAGAGTTGGGTATGTCTAATTTAATGAAAAGAAGGACTAGGGGTGACATGATAGCAGTGTTCCAATAACTCAGGGATTGCAACAAAGAGGGAGTAAAGCTATTCTCCAAAGCATCTGAAACAATGGATGGAAACTAATCAAGGAGAGAAGGAACCAAGAACTAAGGAGAAATTTCCTGACAGAATAGGATTTCCTGCCTGAACAGAGAGTTGGACTAGACGACCAAGGTCCCCTCCAACTCTGTTATTCTGTATTCAGTTATTCAAGCCCTTGTCATCTTTTGCTTAGGCTACTGCATTGCGCTCTACATGGGACTATCTTTGAAATCCATTTGGAAGCTTCAGCTTGTGCAAAGTACAGCAGCGAGATCAGTCTTTGGGACCCCTAAGATGGCCCATATTACACTTCTGCTCCACAAACTTCACTGGCTACCACTCTGCTTCTGAGAGCGGTTCAAGGTATTTAGGGCAGAGGGTTTATGATTGCAATTTTATCTGTTCTAGTACACATAACTTAGGGAGCAGGGGTGATATTCAGCAGGTTCTGACCAGTTCTGGAGAATCGGTAGCGTACATTTTGAGTAGTTCGGAGAACTGGCAAATACCACCTCTGACTGGACAGTTTACAGTCTCCTTCCCTTGCCACACTCACCAAGCCACGCCCACAGAACCAATAGTAAAAATTTTTGAATCCCACCACTGTTAGGGAGTCTATAATAACCAAATGTGTGTGTGTGTGTGTGTGTGTGTGTGTGTGTGTGTAAACAAATGAGCATTCATCAGGAGATTTACCAATCCTAGATGAGATTCCTAGAGAGAGTTCTTCATTCCTAATAGTTTTGCCTTCAACTACCATTTTTTTCATGTCTTCTGATGTCATTATGCAACCTACAGATAAGTTTTAACATTTTTTTTAACTTTTCACAGACTATATTTCATTGATGGGCCAATCTGTTCCCCAAGGCCATCAAGAAACACTTAAATTTGTTTTATCTGATCTCAGATTGCATTCAGAAAATTAGATAAAGCTGTATAAACAAATAGAAGTAAAACAAAAAGACACTAGAGGTTTCTGTGAGAGTAGATACTGAAAGCTCAACAAAACACATTATCTTGCAGCATAGGAAAACTGAAAGGAGTTCTAATAGCCTCCATCGTGCTTAGTTAAAATGCTGCACAATGCTAATTTGAAAAATGAACATATTTCTGGAGTAATTTAGAAAATGTGTGCTTAAAAAATCTTTGAGAAATTTAATAACTATATGCACAATAAAAATATTTATATGTGTTTTAGAATTAGAATTAAGTTAGAATAAAGTTTAAATTTGCCTTTTTTTAAAAAAAAAAAAAGCTCACTATAAACATTGGGAAGAACATGATGGACCAGAATTGGATAGTAAAACAGAACAGATTTATATTGATCCATGCATTGATCTATGCATGCCTCATTCCAAGTTATTCACAAACTATAATATCAACCTGTTCTAAAGGAAGCTCATTAGATAACTCCAGCAAAAATACAGCAAAAGCCATTTGCATCTTATCATACATATTAAGCAGTGAATTAAACAAGTGCTGGTTGTTTTCATTAACTTAGCAATCAGGGCAAAAAACATCATTTTAGGCAAATGGTGCCCCTTTTAGGCAAATGGTAGCACCTTTCAGGGACAAGGAAATGACATTGTGCATTTAAAATTAACAGCCAACATATCTGTTAAAACAGGGTACATTCGACCATAGTTTCAAGTGTTAATGCCGATTCAATTCTCTAATCAGATATAGAACATTTATGAACGCTAGCATTAATCAGATCATTTTCACCAACTACTTTTAAAAAATCTACTTTGACAATTATTTTTAACAGTTTATTTATTTAAGTATGAATCAGATTTGCACTGATCCTGTCATTGTTACCCATAGATTCACTCTGATAGGTTTTCAGAACGTCTTTTCTCTGAAACCTGGAATAAATATAGCTCCTCTAGTGTTGTTTCTGCCTAACTACTGTCATATAAAAAAAGGAAGTACACCTCATGAAAGTTTGTTTTTCTTTTTTAACATACACTGTGGACAAATCAACAAATTAATTTCATTCACACAGCAAATAAAAATAAAGATGATATAACTAAAGAAAAAAAATATCCTGTGAACATTTGCAATCATTTATTCAATAAAAAGTGAACAAGCTGTTTCTTTCTATTGAAAAAGCAAGCATGCCGTTGGCTGTAATATCTTCTTTGGTAGAAACAACTTTTTTAAAAAAGTTTTTTATTTTGACAACAAACATTGACAAATACAAACATAAAACATCAAATAAAACCATCTTTCCATTCTACACTGTGTCCGTTGGTACATATCTTTTGTGCACGATATCAACAGTCTTTCCCTTCTAAATTAAAATTAAAATTCATATTATATAGATCAACTATGCATATTATATTATATTATTGTTAACTCCTTATTAGACTTTAATTATAAGTTCATGTCACCCTTTACAAGCAAATCTCAACTTTTACAAAACCTAGTTCATAATATCATTCATTTCATTGTAGTCAGTTATAACATATCATTCAATTGTCTTATCTTTACTATTATGTTGTATTTATATTATAGAGTATTTTATTTCGCTATTTTCTTATCTAGCCATTGATAAATAAATCCCAAATGTTGTAATATTTTTTATCTTCTTGCTCTCTAATTGCTAATGTCAATTTACTCATTTCTGCACATTCCATTATTTTCTTAATCACCTCCTCTTCTATCGCAATTGTTTTACTTTTCCAGTTTTTAGCAAATACAATTCTAGCTGCTGTTAAAAATTTATAATCAGATATGTCAATTTCCTACTGTATCCTTCAGGTAAGATACCCAATAAAAATATCTCTGGTTTCAAGTCTACATGCTGTTTTGTCATTTTTTTTCCAACCTTGTATGAATTTTAGTCCAGTATCTCTTGGCTTCCACACATGTCCACCACATATGATAATATTATCCAGATATCTGATGACACTTCCAACATTTCTCCGATTTATTCTTGAACATCCTTTCTATTCTTGCCAGGGGTAAATGCCACCTATAAAACATCTTATACAAATTCTCTTTATATGCTATTGACATTGTTATTTTATAGTTTCGAGACCATAATTTCTGCCATTTCTCTAAGTCTATCCCATATCCAAAAATTTTCCCCATGTGCTGTTGGGCTATCTGCTTATAACCTATACATGGGAATGTTCATTCTTGGAAAATTCTACCAAACTTTCTCCCTCCTCCATCTACTTTCCAGCTAGACTTATTCTACTAGTCTTTTTCTATTTATTAGTTTGAGATATATATTGGTTTACAATCTGGCAGACAATTGGAAATTGCCCTTCTTTTCTTGCCACAAAATATCCCTTACTATTTTTCTAGAAAATAAACTCATGAAATTTTATGAAGATAGATCAGTTTGTTCCTGTTGCTTTAATGTGTCCCATATATCAGCTCAAAGGATGAAAGATGTGCCAGAATGACTTAGCCAGACTTGATACTTCAAAAAGCTAGTTGCTGGAATAGTGCAGAAAGTTCTAAGATTTATTATGTGGTTTTAATTATGAGGAGAACAGAAAGGACTTCTTGCATATTAAAATGGAACATAAGTGCCATGGCTACATATTAGTTGAGTTTTAATCCTCATGCAACAGGACTCACAATTAAAGATTGTGACATTCCTATAAACAGAAAGACCACATGTGATTTATGACCATATATACTAAAATGTTTACAAATGGACAAATGAAAAGAATATAGAAATGAAGGCCAACTTTTAAGAAACAGAATTTTTGCATTCTGGGTCTTTAATTCATTAATAATTAGTTTACATTTTGAAGATTTCCTCTGCAAACATGAAGCAGGATATATGAGAAAAAGATTCTTGATTTTAAAATCCTATTATTGTAAGATATGGAATAAAATTGACTCAAGTAGATCCTGTTAGTTTATCTGTTTTAGCATACTTTACTGGTAACCTGTGTTCAGGTGAAATGTATGGTTTCATCACTGATGATTTCAAGAAAGCACCCAGCTACCAATCAATAATAGGACTTTATAAAAAAAGAGGTAAGTGTTATACTATCACTTGTACTTTAAACTCGGTACTATAGGAATTCTGTACCCATTTAGATATTAAAAGTACACTAGCCAAGTTATTTGCTCATGGCTCCCATTTAGAGTGAATGTCATGAAACGATATTTTCTAACTTAGTGCACTTCAGATGTGTTGATGTGCTCCAAAGTCCAATCAATCTGAGGCTAGAAAGTTAATTAAGTCAGCTTCAAATTTCTTTCTGTTGAAGAAGAATGCAACAAATATGAATTTACTTTTAAATTTTAACTTTCTTATTTTCACATAAATATGAAAAGAATTGATTTGTTATCTTAAGTGTCCCTTGAGGTCATACTTAGCCTTGAGCATGCACTTATTTTCTTTCATTATGGAGCTTTCAGAAACAATTTTGGGAGAGTTAAATCAATCTGACAATCTGACAGATAGGGAGTGCATCAGGATCCATTCTTATACTTGCAGAATTCTTGCCAAAATAAAGTATCCTATCCTACCCTACCCTACCCTATCTATTCAATGATGCTGCAGATATGCTGTATATATGACTGTTTTGTAATCATATATTCCACGGTCCATTCCTATATTTATCTTATTTATATGTCTCCTTATTACTTGGTGATTTATCTCAGAAGAAACTGCAGAAATTATGTGAGAATTTTAAATATTCTATTATGAACTATGGAAACTGGCAATTTGCAAACAACATTATTTTAGCAGAAAGTAAGTAAAGCAGTTACAAAGGAATACCCCCACTCGCATATTAGAATGGACTTCTAAAGAATGTTGAGAAGGTCATAGTAACCTAGTTAAAGTAGTAACACTAGTAGAAAGAGCAAAGCTATGGTTAGAATAATATTCTAACTGAGGTTTGTACATTCTTAATAACATTAAGCCATAATATAGCTTATAATATAATATAATATAGTTCAGCTTCTTATGAGTCCTAAATACAGCACTTCTTTGCTTGGAATTCTGGACAATAAATTCAGCTTAATAGTACAAGTGAGACCGCCAGGACAATGCACAGCATGCAAATTAACAAGAGAAAGAAAACAAATACTGTAACTCTAGTGACTACCTTCCATGCCACTGATACATGAATCTCATTTTAATTATTGGGCACTAATTACTCTTCTCTCTGCTTGAAAGCACTGCGCAAGAAAAAAATAAAGACCTTGTTGAGGATCCAAACTTTGTCAAGGACCTTGGAGTACTCATCTCAAATGATCTAAGTGCTAGAGCCCACTGTAACTACATAGCCAAAAAGGCATTAAGAGTGGTTAATCTAATCCTACGTAGCTTCTTCTCTGGTAATATCACACTACTAACTAGAGCATACAAAACATTTGCTAGACCTATACTTAAATATGGCTCATCAGTCTGGAACCCATATCATGTATCTGATATTAACACAATTGAAAAAGTCCAGAAATATTTCACAAGAAGTGTTCTCCACTCCTCTACTCATTGCAGAATACCTTATGCCACCAGACTTGAAACTCTAGACCAGTGGTTCCCAAAGTGGGCGGTACCACCCCCTGGGGGGTGGTGGGATGCCTTGGGGGGCACTGAGAGGCAAGGGGGCCGGCTGGGGAGCACTGGAGGTGAGCGGCAGGGCACAATTCAGGGGTGAGAAAAAATCCCACCACTGCTGCATTCGAGGCAAAGCCCCGCAGGATTATCCCATTGACTTGCATGCTCTGGTGCAAGGAGCTCCGCCCCTGAACGCAGGGGGCTATCAAATATCCCGCCACCACCATGTTCCACCCCATTGAGCCCCTTGCACTGGAGGCACATGCCCAAGCATGTCTGAATGGAGCAGTGCATGAAGTCAATGGAGTGAACCTGAGAGAGGGAAAGAGAGAGGAAAGAGAGAGAGAGAGAAAGAGAGAAGGAAGAAGAGAAAGAGAAAAGGGGAAGAAAGAAAAAGGGACAAAGAAAGAGGGGGGATGAAAGGAAGGGACAGAAAGAAAAAGAAATAAAGAAAAAGGGACAAAGAAAGGGGGGATGAAAGGAAGGAACAGAAAGAAAAAGAAATAAAGAAGGAGGGGGGGAGGGAGGGGAAAGATAATGAGATATCTATTCTAGTCCAATCACCTGCTCCAGCAGGGTTAGACGGGAGTATGTGTGTGTGTGTTCTTGTAATTTACCAACACATCTTGGTTTGCCTTCTTCAGAATTGGGACTGTAATACATTGGGGAAAAGTAATTTTTTAGGGTGGAGATCTGGTCCAATGGATCCTGTTTAAAGCCTCAACAAAATGTGAGAGCTTCCTGATAGTCTTGGCCATGTTTCATCCACAATACCTTTAATTAATAGAAGCCAAAGATGTTTCAATGTGCTGGCAAAGATGCTGGCAAAGATGTTTCAATGTGGAAAAGGGCCTCTAAACTAGGCCTCATTTCAATCTGATGCATCAGGTCTCTCTCACTCTCTCTCTCTCCCTCTCTCCCCCTCCCCCCTCCATCCCTCCATGCCCCCCTTCTTTGTCCCTTTTTCTTTCTTTCCCTTTTCTCTTTCTTTTCCTCCTTCTCTCTTTTCCCTCTCTCTCTTTCCCTCTCCCAGGCTCACCCCATTGATTTGGTGCACCGCTCCACTCGGACTTGCTTGGGCAGGTCCCTCCAGTGCAGCGGGCTCAATGGGGTGGACCTGTGGGGCTGGCACCTAGAACGCAGCAGTTCCGGCACGTTTGAAAAGTAGAGCAAAGACAGAGGTCGGTAATTTTTGCTTGCAAAGAATCACAAAGGCTTCTGGGTTGTGCACAAGAAGGGACACACATCAATGCAATTCAGCAATATAAAATAAAGAAATACAAATAAAACAAATCAACAAGAATCGGCAATCATCTCTGATTAGATTCTATTGCCTACTAGAATCTAATCAGAGATGCTTTGCCAATTCTAGTCCAATGACCTGCTCCAGCAGGGTTGGAAGGGAGTATGTGTATATGTGTGTGCATGGCTGTCAAAACTCCAAAAACAGGTCAAGTAGTTCTGGGGAGGCCAGTCATAAATTAGAACACTTGCTAAGCAACTGGCCATTAAGTGAGGACCACTTGTATTTGGTTTGCCAGTCACCAAACTACACTCACCCAGTCACGTGACCAGCAAGCCACACCCACCCAATCATGTGACCAGCAAATCACACCCTCAAATTAGTCCATGCCCACAGAAATTTGAATCCTGCCCCTGGGTGGGGGGCATTGAGGATGAGTTTGTAGCACCAAGGGGGCGGTGGACTGAAAACGTTTGGGAACCACTGTTCTAGACCTAGAAAACCCAGAACTACGCCGCTCCAGTCCGATCTAAATATAGTATATTAAATCATACATTGCAATGTCCTACCTGCAAATGAATACTTCAGCTTCAATCATAACAATCCAAGAGCACACAATAGATACAAACTCAAGGTTAACTGCACCAGACTTGACTGCAGAAAAGACTACTTCAGCAACAGAGTGGTCAATGTTTTAAATACTCTACCTGACTCTGTGGTTTCTTCCCCAAACCCCCAAAATTTTAACCTTAGACTGTCTACTATTGACCTCACCCCCTTCCTAAGAGGCCTGTAGGGGGCATGCATAAGCGCACCAGTCGGACCTACTGTCCCTGTCCTATTGTTTTTTATTTTCTTATATGTATCCATGTATTCATAACTATGTTTATCTTGTAAGCAACTGACAAATCAAATAAAATGTAAATGTAAAACAAAAATGTAAAAGGTGTCCTACTCACAATAAGGCAATAAGCCCCATATACTGTGTTACCTGACTCTTCTTGATAATTGTGGCTCACTGGCAGCAGATGTGGACAGCTGAGGTCTCTGAGAGCGAAGATTCAGATGAGGGGCCTGCGTGTGATGCAGGGATGGAGCCAGGGCTATCAGAGAATGGGGTGCTGCCTTCGGAGCTTGTGGAGTCTGGCAGCAGGGATGCAGAGGACCCCGAGGAACCTGTGCCCAGTCCGCACACACCCCGAGGAACCTGTGCCCAGTCCGCACACACGTGCGCAGGGCTGCTCAAAGAAAAGAGCAGCTGCAGCAGCATGGACAACTCAGGAATAAGGCCACAAGCTGATGGCCCCTCCCATAAGGGATAAAAGCCAGCCCTCAGGGGTTGGGTTCTTTGCAGGAAGCAAAGAAGTTTTTGCACTTCAAGTTCTCGTGGAAGTTCGGTTTATCCTGGTTTGTTTTTGGAGACTTTTGCCTTTGAATATTTCTTTGCATTTATGTTCTTGGCAGCCTTGCACAACCTTGACAGGGCTTGCTCTTACCTGGGACAATTAGTTTTAATAGCACTTTGCTGTGAATGAACAGAATTCACAGAGACACATTAAAAAGATTTTGCTTTTATCTATGTTTTGCGTTTGTTTGATGTGAACGAGGCTTGGGTCAGAACAATAATGTGGATGTCAAAATAGAGCCCTTTAGGAAGGGAAGCCATAAATGCTGAGAGATTGGGTAGAAATGCAAATGCATTGCAAAGTATCATTGCCAAGGATGACTCTTCTACTTTGGAGCCGAGGAAGGGTTTGATACTGCTGATAATACATTCTGTAACTGTGAGAGGGACCTTGGAGTCCTAGTGGATGATCATATGAACATGAGTCAGCAGTGTGTGGCATCTGGAAAAGCTAATAGAATCCTTGCTGGTATAAACTGAGGCATAGAATTAAAATCATGTGGAGTGTTAGTACCACTTTATAAAGCCTTAGTAAAACCACATCTGGAATACTGCATTCAGGTTTGGTCACCACATTACAAAAAAGATGTTGAGACTTTGGGAAAAGTGTAAAGAAGAGCACTAAAAGGATTAAATAGATTAGAAGACTAAAACATATGAAGAACAATTGCAAGATTTGGTTTTGGTTAGTCTAGAGAAAAGAAGGCCGAGGGGGGGGCACATGATAGCAGTGTTCCAGTATTTGAGAGTCTGCCACAAAGAGGTGGGGGTCAATTTATCAGCCTGAACAAATGAGAATAATGGACACACTGTGTGTTTCCGAAATGGAGACTGATGTAATAGATCAGAATATGGCAGTGTCCTAGAGAGAGGGGAGTCAAGGAGCATTAAGAAACTTCCTAACAGTGAGGACAATTAACCAGTGGAACAGGTTGCCTTCAGAAGTTGTAGGTGCTTCATCGCTGGAGGTTTTTAAGTAGAGACTGGACAGTCACTTGTCTGAAAAGTTATAGGATCACCTGGTTGAGCAGGGGGCTGGACTAGGCGACCTCCAAGGTCCCTTGCAGCTCTATTCTGATTCATTGATTCATTCATGAGCATATTTACAATGTGGGGTTGTAAATGGAGTCATGAATGTATTGCCAGCAGTATCTACAAAATAGCCACAACACAATATTCAGTGCCAGCTGGATTAATCATGTTAAGTCACGGGAATGAGACTCAGGACACCAGCATGATTCCAATCTGTTTTACTTCCGTATAGGACTGAGCGCCGAAGAAACCGCAGCAGCCCTTGTTATAGTCGGGCTGCTTGCAGCTGTGGCCAGTGACGGCTCTTCAAAATTCCCACCACCACAGACCAACCAATTGCAGGTAAGTATGCTAATACATAACACCCCTCCCCACCTGGTCCAGTCCAACCAATATGAGCCTCGCCTACTGTACATAATCACATAGGTAGGTGGGGCTTTTATGGGTCCGACTGGATCTGTGCAACTCAGTCGCGGGTTGGCCTCTGGACTGTTCAGATGGATCTGTTGTTCCTTCCGTCCATCTTCTTGGAAGCTCCTGGCTGGTTGAGCCAGCCCGGCCACTCCCACCAGGGACTGCTTTTCCGCTATCCTTCTGGACCTGTTCCTGTCTCCCTGACCTGCCTTCTTCCCTGGCCTCAGGTACGTGTTTGTGTTTCCCAACTAGGGCTAGTGTTAGTAGTGGTCGTTGCGTAGTTGTCAGGTTTTGTTCTGTTATTTCTCTTGTTCGTGGAGGGTCTCCCCCTCCCTTTCTACTTGTGTTTTGTCTGTTTGAGGGGTCTCCCCCCTCTTCTCTGGTTGTGTTTTGTTTCCTTGAGGGGTCTCCCCTCTTCCCTGTGTTTGTTTTGTTTGCTTGAGGGGTCTCCCCCATCTTCCGTGGGTCTATTTAGGTTTCCCTTCATGGCTCTAGCTCTGAGCTGGTCTATGTGTCTCCTCCAGCTCCTCCCATCCTCGGTGTCTACCCTGTATGAAAGGGGTCCGGTTATCTGGGTCACTTTTACTGGTATCCACAATGGTTCCCCCGAGAGTTTTTTTGCGTATACTGGGTCCCCTGTTTGAAATGTGCGGCAATTACTGTAGGAGTCTGCTGGTTTTTCTGAGCTATATGTGGGGTGTAGTCTGTCTAAGTGTGATCTTACTTTCCTTCCCATGAGTAACTCTGCTGGACTTTTATTTGTTGTGGCACTGGGTGTCATGTGCTGAATGCTTAGTAGCTTATCTATCTTTTCTTGTGTGTCCCCAGGCCCCAGCTTTTGTAATGTTTTCTTTGTGTAACGTACTATGCATTCTGCCCATCCGTTCATGGCTGGGTGTCCTGGCACTGTCAGTGCTTGCCTTATCCTATGTTGTGCTAAAAACTCAAATGTTGTTGCCGTGAATTGTGGCCCATTGTCGGATACAATTAGATCTGGCAATCCATGTGTTGCAAAAAGTTTCCTGATCTGTCTAATGACGGCTTCTGTTGTGGTGGAGTGCATGATGCTTACCTCTAGCCATTTGGAGTAAGCATCTACGACTATTAAAAATGTATGTCCTTTGGTTGGGCCTGCAAAATCAATGTGTAGCCTTGACCATAGTCCCCTTGGTGTTTCCCATTCATCTTTTGATGCTGTGGGGGGTGTTGGCTTAGATTCCTGGCAGTGTTTACATGTTGCCATCCTGTCCCCTATTTCCTTATCCATCCCTGGCCACCATACATAACTTCTTGCCAGGGATTTCATTTTTTACATTACCCGGGTGTCCCTCATGTAACAATTCAAGTATGTGTTTCCTTAAAATGTCCGGTATGACCACCCAATCCCCCCATAGTACGCACCCCTTTAGCATTGAGAGTTCTGTTCGTCTATTCTGGAACGGTTTGGTGGTCTCGTTGCTCTCAGTTTCTGGCCATCCTTTTCCTACCCAATTTAAAATCCGCTCCAGGGTTTTGTCTCTAGCTGTTTCCCTAGCAATGTCTGCTGCCATCACGGGTAGGTTTTCTAATGTCTCTATTTCTATGTGGTTGATGCTGGATCATCTTCTATGTCAGGTAGAGGGCAATAGCTAAGGGCGTCAGCATGATTTATGGGTTGGCAGGTCAGTTTGTAGTTATAGGCAGCCAGGAATTCCAACTACCTTGTCATTCGTGGTGATAATATATTGAGCGTAGCTTTGTTTCCTGCAATTATGCCCCGGAGTGGCTTGTGGTCTGTGATTAGTGTGAAGATTCTCCCATAGATATATTTGTGGAAATGTTTTATTCCAGTGACAGCGGTCAATGCCTCTTTGTCTAGTTGACTGTAGTTCTGCTCCGGCTTTGACAGAGTCTTTGAATAGAAGGCTATTGGTGCTTCTTTCCCATCCGGTAGTACGTGGCTGAGTACAGCGCCGACGCCAAAAGGTGATGCATCGCAGGTTAGTGTTAATGGAAGTGTTTCGCTGTATTGTATTAGTACGTGGTCTGATGTGATCAAGTTTTTTTTATCTCCTGGAAGGCTGTTTCTTCTTGTTGCCCCCAGGACCAGGTTGCTTTCTTGTCATACAATCTGTGTAGTGGTTCCGCAATGGTTGCTTTCTGCAATAGGAATATATTATAAAAGTTAATGAGTCCTAAGAAAGCTTGTAGATCAGTTTTATTTGTGGGTCTGGGGGCTTCCTTGATTGCTCTGACTTTATTTTCAGTGGGGTGGATTCCTTCGCTGTCTATAAGGAATTCAATATCCTAGGAATTCAACTTTGCTGGTGGCTAATTGGCAGTTTTACTTTTTTTACTTTGAGTCCCGCCTCCTTGAATTTGCCTAGGACTTCCCTTAGGCGGTCACATAGTTGTTCTTTGTTCCTGGAGGATACCAGGACATCATCAAAGTATGGTACCATCCCTTTTATCCCTTGCAATAGGCATTCCATTAAGCTTTGGAACACCCCTGGGGCAATGCTGACACCAAATTGTAGCCTGTTGAATTTGAATGGCCCCCTATGCATCACAATTGTCTGGGCTTCCGCTGTTTTGCGGTCAACAGGCAACTGTTGGTATGCCTGTGCGAGGTCTAGTTTCATGAAGATTTTCATCCACCCAGGGAATGTAATAGATGCTGTACCACTGGAACCGGGTATGCGCTTTGTCGGAGCGCGCAGTTAAGGGTTGCTTTGTAGTCCCTGCAGTTGCGCACCGACCCATCTGGTTTAATTGGTGTAACAATTGGGGTTTCCCACTTAGCGTGGTCAATTGGTTCTAAAACCCCTTGTGCAATGAGTTTATCCAATTGCTCATTGATTTTTGGTTTTAGTGCAAAAGGAACCCACCTCACTTTTAGTCTTATGCGGGCTACATTTGGGTTTAGACTAAAGGAAATTGGGGACTCCAGTACGTGCCCAGTTCTCCATTGAATACATCTCAGAATTCTTCCATCAGGTCGTCTTCCCATTTTGTTTCTGTTATGCTGTTTATCCCTGTGACCTCGATTCCTAATGGTGCAAACCATTCGAGTCCCAATAGACTGGGTCGATTTGGTCATTAATGGAAGAATTCTGGTATATATTTTGAATGTTACCTTGAATTTTCTGGTACCTACTACGGGGATTTTGTTCCCCTGGTAGTCTTTCAGTGTTAGTGTTTGTTTTTTGAGTTCTTCCTGGCTCATGTCTGGTTTCAGTCTTTTTATGGTGTCCCACGATACCACTGACAAGTATGAGCCTGAATCCACTTCCATCCAGCACAAGTGGCCTTCTATGGTGACCTGGACATATACTTTCTTGGCATTTGTTATGTTGGAGTGTCTGATGGTCACCGTCTGGTGTGTTTCTTCCCTTCCGTTGCTTGTTTCTTTCCCTCACCTGTTTCTGTTGTCTTGGTTCCAACGGCTCCCTGTTTGTCTTTCTCTCTCTCGGAGGGGGGGGGCTGTTCCATCTTTGTCTAGGGCCATAGTTCTTTCTTGCTCGGCATGCCCTAGCAATATGTCTCCACCATTCACAGTGTTTGCAGATGGCATCTAGGAAACAACAGTCGGAGTGTGCATGGTTCTCCTCACAACTGGCAAAACGAAATTCTCTCCTCTTTCCATTCCAGTCCTTTCTGCCCTGTTCTACCTGGAGTTGATTTACCCTTTCTTCTTCATCATCATCTTCTGATGGGGACTCGATGTCCTCGTGGTGGGTTGTGGCGGTATTTTGGGGGGTCACCGGTGTTGCTTTGTTCATCTTCCGCATGGTGGCCACCGATTTCTGCATAGCTTCTGCTGAGGTAGCTTCCTCTATCGCTTCTTTTAGTGTTATTTTGGGTTTTGTTAATAATTGGCCCTGGAGTGTAAGGTCTCTCAGTCCCAGGACCACTCGGTCTCTCATGGCTTCATCCAAGTTTAGGAATTCACATGGTCCAGTGATGTCCCACAGCATTGCAATGAAATCACCAATGCCCTCACCTTTTTGGTCGCATCGATAAACTTCATGTCTTTTGATTAGGCAGGAAATGGTTGGAGTGTAGTGAGCTCTCAGTAATTTTTCCAGGTCTGGACAGGCCATTGTTTTCACATCGGTGGGTGCCGCTAACACTTTGGCCATCTTAAATACCACTGGATTGCAATGGGTTAGGAATAGGGCTCTCTTCCTGTTTTCTGATACATTATGGAGGTCGCTTCCTTCAAGGAACATGAGGAATTGGTCGATGTACGATTCCCAGTCTTTGGTTTCCAGGTCGAATGGTGCAGGTGGCGTGTTGTTTCCGGCCATGTCACCTCGATGCATTGCCAGTGTTCATCGGTCGCCACATGCTCGCTGGTTCCCTTTGTCTCAGTATCCCACCTTCATTGCCAGTGTTAAGTCATGGGAATGAGACTCAGGACACCAGCATGATTCCAATTTGTTTTACTTCCATATAGGACTGAGCGCCGAAGAAACCGTGGCAGCCCTTGTTATAGTCGGGCTGCTTGCGGCTGTGGCCAGTGATGGCTCTTCAAAATTCCCACCGCTACGGATCAACCAATTGCAGGTAAGTATGCTAATACATAACACATGTCATCTTCTGTCAATGCAGACTTGCACTTTTAGAATGCTTTGGAAGGAGATGCAGCATTGGTGGTGGCAATCAAGCAATTAGCAACATTCTCCAGCACAAGCATGAAGCCAAAACAAAAGATGTATCTGCAGCTCTTACTGGCATTATTAGACCAATATTTTTCAAACTTGACAACTGGAAAATGTGTGGACTTCAATTGCCAAAATTCTTCAACTATTAGACTGGCCAGTAGGGTGGCTGAGGAATAATGAAAGTTGATGTGCACATATCTTCAAGCTCCCATTTTTAAGAAACACTGTAGATCAGGGCTGTTAAACTCCTGGCCCATAGGCCAGATGCATCACACACTGGCCACGCCCAGGCGGATGTAGCAATATGACCCAATATGGCATGTGATGCCCCCAAGACGACGTGAGTTTGACACCCCTGCTGTAGACTGACACAGCCACAACAACTCTGAAGTCAGTGTACTAGTTGGCCAACACCTATATTTGTCTTTTAATACAGATACTCAACTTTCAAGAGTTCACTCAGAGTTACAATGGCACTGAAAAAATGACTTATGGCCCTTTTTTCACACTTACGATAATTGCAGCATCCTCATGATCACATGATGAAAATTCAGCCACTCAGCAACTGACTCATATTTATGACGGCTGCAATATCCCAGGGTGGTACGATCACCTTTTGCAGCCTTCTGACAAACAAATGCCAAATGAATTTCCTACTGGTTGTCTTTCGTCAGTTCATTAACTGTTCTCAAATGAAATTCATAGGTTGCTGTGATTCCCTTTTGCAACCTTCTGACAAGCTAACTCAATGGGAAGACTAGATAACAAGTGTATTTGTTATGTATTGTAGATAATTATCAGTTGAAGGGTTACATCTGGTCCTGGAGCTGGAAAAATACTCTCTCCTGATTGGTTGTTGGCTGATTAGTTCCCTCTAAAAGGAGCTATGTCAGCCAGGGTTTTTTTTAAGTTGCCTCACAGGCAGTATGGAAGAGCTATTGTAAATCACTCTGGCCTCACTTCCGTTCTTCGCCCAGAACTTAACCGTATTACTAACTTAACAACTGCAGTGATTCACTTAACAAAGGTGGCCAGAAAGGTCGTAAAATGGGGCAAAATGTCTCACTTAGCAACATAAATTTTGGGCTCAATTGTGGTCCGAAGTCGAGGACTGTGTTTATCCCAGTTTAGGTAGCACGTCAGAAATACTTTCAGTGTTCTCCTTCCTGGGAACTGTAGATTAAAATAGGGCTCTTTGTTACAGCTGCAGGTAAACAAATTTATGGCAAACAATCGGATAATAGCAGAGAAATGGACAATCGAGGAGGAAGCCTGTAGTTAACCACAAAGGGAAGGAGAATGGGGCTTGAACATCAGGAAGGCCAAAGGCAGGCTTTGAAAAAAAAAAATAGAGTGGAAAAAGGACGGAAAGAGAACTCTGCTGTTGTGGTTATTCCTGTACACAATGTAATTTCAACCCAAAAAACAAAGTATACATACCAACTAATAAATAAAATAACACCATGTAATAAAATCTTTCTCAAAAAAAAAAAAAAATTGAGAAGTTTGCTATTGAGCAAGATCTGGCTAATCCTCACCAAATTTCCAAAGCCTCAAACACGGAAAAATGACAGATACTTGCTAAGGAATATTTGCCATATTCCTTTCCCCAAAAGAAATTTTGTCCAAGCAGAAAAGGCGTACACCTGCCCTCCCACACGCGCACACTTGGCAAGTTGTTTCTGTGGATGGCATTGGACTTTGAGATCACAGGGAAGGTATCATAAACTATTCAATTTCACGTGGTTTTGCTGTATTAACAGTAATCCAGTGCAGGCAGGGTTAAATACATAATGTGAGGCAATTTCATGTGTTGGCATATTCTGTTTCTGGTCCTGGCAGAGAAGGAAGGAAGGAATATCACTGCTGCTGTGTGGATGAGACCCAGAAGAACCTCAAAAGCAATGTTTCTTATCCTTGATAACTTTAGGATGTATGGATTTCAACTCCCCAAATTCCCCAGCCAGCAAAGGAAAGCCCACACATCTTAAAGTTACCAAGATTGAGAAGCACTGCTCTAAAGCGACTTTACTCCATTCTCAATTACTTTCCGCTCCCAGAGAATTGGGTCAAATAGAACAGGCAAGCCACAAATGAGAGTCATTCTCATTAAATTAACCATTCTTTGATTGTATCCCTTCTTACACTAGGCCATTTTTGTTAAATATATATTTTACATAACTTTATGAATTTGAATCCTGTATCTTTCAATACTATACTTTGATTTTAACTTTAAAAAGCTGACACAAATGTCATATTGTTATATAGCTGAATATAAGCTGTGCCTTCCAAAATCAATTTTAAATGCTAACTATATTTGTTTTAATATTTTTATGAAGATTAAAGCATTAATAAAATTTAAATCACCTTTAATCTCTTTAATGAAATTATGTAACATGACATTTACACAGTGCCTTTGGCACACACATTAGAGGTTTTACTTTACTTGCCCTTTCAAAGTAACTATATTGGAGATATAACCAAACCAAGCCAATCATTGACTTTCAAGAAAGGCAAATTCCAAGTGAGTGTTATATATAATATAGCCTTAAAATAGTAGTTACAATTCTTCTGCAAGGCTATTACAACTGCTGCAGTACATACTGCATTTTGGAAGCAGGTGCTGCAGAATCAGACAGAGTAAGGATTGGAATAGCCCTTCAAGACTGTCTTCTATCTAGTCCGTCCTTCTGCCTATATGTAATCACTTTCACAACAGTAGCAGAACCAATAGGATTTGGTGCACACAGACATTCATGAATAAATCTACAAATGGGATTAATACAAATCTTGATAGTTTCTCCTCCCCTCCTTCAACTCCCACAAAACCTAGAGGCAGTTTCTAGGTAAGAATTGTGGGAATTGTAGCCCACATTCTTGCAGGATACATTGGGGTTGGCTATCCTTCACAAGAAATTAGTTGGGACTTTTTTTTTCAAGAAACGTATATTTTTATTTTTGGAGTTTTAATTTAAGAGTAAAAATATAAAAAAACAAAATATTTTTAAAAAGAGTTTAAAGGATTAGGAAGGCAGCAGATGAGACTCTGGAAAGGCACTGGACATAAAAGGTGAATGGTGTAAATTGTTCAATAAAGTGTTAGAAGTACAAAAACCAGTTTCATGTGGTATTGAGATCTTAGCATCACAGGGAAAGCAAGGTGTTCCATCAATAGCTTTAATATCTTCTTTCTTCCTCATTCCTCCTTTTTAAAATAGAAACGGAACATTTATTGCAACAAATTGCAGCAGACAGAAAAGACTAAGACTTCTCAAGATAACATCTCTACATGTCTGGATATTTTTAGACTGCTCTCTTTTTTAAAAAAAAAACCCACATAAGAATTAAGGGTTGCAAAGCTTAAGCATTTCAGCTACTCAAGAATACTGTTTGCAGGAACTGGGGATCCTATCCACTAAACCTGGCAGTGAAGTCACCAGGAATGAAGCTCGACTAGTAAATGTTACCTTATAAATAAACTTTTATTGAAAATTCAGCGGGATTTACTTTGGCTAAAACTTAAATCTCGGTAAGCCATTTCAAAACAGCACTAGGTTAAACTGACCTCAAAATCTGAGGATATATATGTGTGTGTGTGTGTGTGTATCTATCTATCTATCTATCTATCTATCTATCTATCTATCTATCTATCTATCTATCTATCTATCTAAATTTATATGTATATATATCTGCGGGGAGAGTCAGTCCAAAAGAAGCGGAAAAGTTTAATTCTTTCCAAATCGGTCCCAACTTGGATCGCCAACCCAGAACAGAAGCGGAGGCTTCTTGAAGCTCTCCACGTTTCGTACTCGCGCAACGGGCACCTTAACCTTGGACACTCAACCTACCCACCCAACCCCGGTCCCCCATAAAGGATCAGGATCTCTAAGAAGCGCCTTGCAAACTAGACATCCCTACTGCCACCCCTCTACTCCGCGCGCACCCAATACATAACTAGCATAGAAGATCGGGCGCATCTGCTTAAAGAAGCGGCGCAGGGGGAGATCGGCGCCCTCGCCTCGCCTCGCCTCGCCTCGCCTCTCTTTCCAGCCCGACTTCCTCCCCACGCGGTGTACCTGTGGAAATAGTGGCCGCAGAACATGCCTCCCAACAGCCTGCAGCCCAGCGGCGCGAAGCGTGGAGGGTCGCGCAGCGCCAGCAGAAGCGTGGGCACCAGGAAGGCGGGCAGCTCCTGGAGGAACCAGGCGCAGCCGGCCGGCAGGTGGGCGCAGCGCGGGGTCCTCGCGGCGTGGTTTTTGGCCGGGGTTGACTGCCGGGGTTCGTGCTTCCCGTAGCGACTGGGCCGGTGACGAAAGGACAAGTGCAGCACCCCCAAAAGCACCAACAGGGCGCTCATGGCCATCACCAGGCTCGGCCAGCACTGCATGGTCTCGAGTCCTGCCGAAAAAGGCGCTCAGGCACGACGGAAGAGGTCGAGGCGAAACCTGCCATGGATTAGAACCGCCTCCCCCCCGCAACTCCCAATGAAGGCATGGCGAAGTGCGAAGAAAAGGAGGGGCTCGCCCGAGCCTGTGTCGTCCGAATCCGCCTCCCTTCCTCGCCTGGGCGCGCGACAATTTAAATCTGCCGGGGATTGCGAGAATGGGACCGCTCCCCCCCCGCCACGCCCTCCCCTCTCCACCCCGCACTTCTCGCTCAGGTTTCAAGTTAGCGGGTGGACTTGGCGCCCTCTCGTTTGTAACCCGCTTTGTCCTGTGCGAAGGTTTCCCAACAATTTGGCGCCTTCTTGATTCAGGCTGAACTGCTGCACGGTCTTCAGGATTCCCAGCCCGGAGACCGAGTCAGCTGCATTCGGACAGCGTGGGAGCTGAATCATCTCATCAGGTGTCGGCATCGGGTCGGAGGAGGTTGCGAGAAGGGAGGGAGGGAGGGAGAGGGAGAGAGGGAGAGGGGGGGGGAGGGAGGGAGGGAGGGAGAGAGGTGGAGGGCATGTTAAAGTTGTAATAATAAAGGCAAGCCACTCCCGAATCTCCTTGCTCTTGTGTTTTCTGCTCCATCCTTATCTCACTAGAGAATCCCACTGATTTTGGCAGATTTAGGCATTTCAGTCAATCAATCAGAATAGAGCTGGAAGGGACCTTAGAGGTCTTCTATCTAGTCCAACAACAAGCAGGAGACAGGATACCATTTCAGACAAGTGGCTGTGCACTGTACAGATCCTTTCATATTCACCTCTTTTTCTGACAGATTAATTATGTACCTTCAGGTCTTCCTAACATGTAGCGACCACATATCTAGATTTTCTCCTTGATTTGATTTTTCAGGTCTTCTCAACTCATCACTACCGTTGCTTGAATCTGTCCACCTTGCTTACTGGTCTTCTTCGTCTTCTCTTTTCTTCCACCTTTCCCAGCATAAAATAAAATGTGGAGATATGACAGCATTTTCCAAAGGGATACTGGGACTCAAGGGCTGAGTTTGGTGTCTCCTTAGTGTAGGTGGTTTTCTAGCCCAGGTGGTCCAGAGACCACTTTTTGTTATTTCTGAAGTTGGTTCTTGCTGACAGAAGTCAACCACCAGTAGAGTTGCAGATGAACTCTCAGCACTCACAGCAGCCAAGTACAGTAGTTGCTATCATGCTCCTGCCACTTCTGAACCCAATTTAATAAAGATAAAAGGGTGTCCTGCAAATGTTTATTCAGAAATCAGTTTCTTCCAAAGTGACCCAGTCACTTTCTCTCAGCCCATCCTTACAAGAATGTTGGTGTGCAGAATATAGGAGGAGGAAAGATTATTGAGTGTGTTCTCTATCTTGCGTTACTTATAAAGTAATAAAAATGGGATTTAAAAAAGTCTAATAAATAAATACATTCTCAGAAAGAGTTTTGTGATGCCTCTGGATTTCCTCAGCAAACATCTTGTATTTGCACTAGGGGGATTTTTTTTTTTCTGCCCATAAAGTTATGCATTGTATCTGAAAGATTTATATGCAGCCATTATTCTGAAACATAAAGACTCTTCTCTTCGAATAAGGTTGGCACAAAATCCATAACACAGTGCTTCGAATTGGCAAACAAACTATTTCTTCACTTGTTGAAAGGGAAAGCTGAATTATTTCTGTTTTCTTAAGACTTCTGCAAGGCTGGAATGATCTCGCTCTTCCCCCAGGCACTGCTGCCAAGGGAGCTATTGGAGCTCTGATATGGGTGCAGGTCTACCTGTTAACGTTTAAGATATTTAGAAAGGGTTTTTGATTATTATTGGTATTTTTGTTATGCCATTTTTTAAAAATATCATGGATTCTATTGTTGCTTTTATTTGTTTGCCACCCAGAATTTTTTGGTAGATGGGCAGCCATATAAATATGTTAAATAAATACCTTTGGAACTTGTAAATGAGGTTTTAACCCTTGAGGAAAGAATAGGATTATTCCACCTGACTTAGAGCACATGATCTTCAACAGGAGATTACGTCAATACAGGTATGACAAAACTATTATTATTATGAACGTGAACAATCAGAGGATATGATCCTGCCTGAAATTGTTTTCTCTGCCAACAGGGTTTTTCCTAAATATAAGGAGAAGATTATCTTGACCCCTTCCGGCTCCACCTGTTTCTCCATCAAAAACCATAAAGGAGATAATGGCAAGGCCTGAGGCCTGAGGAAGGAATCATGAAGAATGCTATTCTCTCCAAAAATAGGGTTGCTCTACCAAAACAGAAAGTTTCTGCAAGTAGAATAGAGTCATCTTAATTGTGGGTTGCAGGTTTTGGACCAGTCATTTTACAATAGATGCATGATTGATTTGGTAACTTTATGGTAGGGTCTATAACAATTCTCCACAGCCAATGAACCACGGTCAACTAACCACAGCTAATTTGCCATAGACAACACACTGCGGGAAAAGAGTTACACTACTATCAAAAAAAGTGGTGGATTAGAACCGTTAAAGAAAGAATGCAAAAGGAGGAACAGAATAAAATGTGAATGGCAAAAATTAAAATATGTTTTATTTATTTTAAATAATTATATAGAATTGTTACATTGTCCCACAGTGAGTTGTGAGTTGGCCACGGTCCTGCAGCGAGTAGGCTAAGACGAGTTGGCCATCGTGAGTTGGCCGCAGCAAGTTGTCCCATTCCTTTCTGTGGTAATGCCTGACTACTGGTGATGCCTCAACTGCTTTGTTGTGCTTTCATTCCACTGATGACAATTCAGTGTCCAGTTCCTCCCACCAAAATGGACTCTTCTTTCACTAGCAAGCTTGAAAAAAGACTGTGAAGTAGGTTGTGGGTTCTGCATATGTTCTTGTAGTCAGAAGTAGCCATCACAATATAATGTTCCTCCACAATCACAGAGGAAACAAGATTGGTTATAGTTTAATCCTCAGTGACGAAGCCATAATATGGAAGGATGGGTGCTTTTATGTATTTCACTTTTGCTTGATTATTTGAAAATCATAAATGTTAACATTTTAAAATCAGCATATATTAAAGTTAAAAACTCCTGGCAGTATACCAGTACCCATTGTTCTGAGCACTTGCCTACACTTGCCCAACAGGTGCCCAACTTTGTTTTTGTGCCAGAAGATGGGAAAACAAAGCTAGGTAAATCCAATGAATCTCTCTCTTTTGACCTTGACCCAGAAAAAGTATGTAAAAACAGCCGCAGGTCAGTTTCTATTACAGTATGGTGTTAAACAATGGAGTTAGTGCATAGTATGCCAAAAACAAAATTCAGCTGGTTTAAAAACTAATGGATGGTGTCTGCAAGAGCTGACCGTAAGAGCTCTAAATACTCACATTTCTATGTTAAGTTTAATGTAATGAGCATGAATATGTATATAAAAAAATCCCCTATGTGTATCACAGCACGTACCGTATATTAATGAAGCCTGTCACCATTCTAAGTGTAGCTGCTTGACTATAATGATCTTATTGGACTGAAAGGAAGAAATTGGGGTGTGAATTATCTAGCCTGAGGACAGAAGTGTATGCAGGAAAGTGATTGGCCAGATTTTATCAAGACAACTCTACTTGCAGATGCTGGGCAGTTACACCATTAGAATGTGAATTAAATCTACAGATGGAAGTGTATTTTATGAGAATACACTTACTGAAGTTTATCTGATACCTAGCCTTTTGGAGCATGCCTAAATGATAGTTTTGTGCAATATACTGAATGAACCTAGGGCATTGTTCGAAGGAAGGAACAGTAAAATGAGTTTATGTCCTCAGTCAACCAGACTATATGACCTGAATACTGGGCTTAGATAATTCTGTCTAGAAATCTATATTCAGTGAAAAGGTTTTCTGAGAAATCAGGACCACATTTTATCCTAAAGGCACATCTTTAAAACCATGTGAACATTATAGGTATTATGGAAAAACTAAAGAATTGATAGAGAAGTGTTGCCATTAGAGCACCTGGGAGTGTCATTTTTGTAATGGCCTATTTTAAAATGCTCTGTCCACCATGCTTCTGAAGGTGGATAAGATACTTTGGTTAAGTTTCTCCACCTTAGTGTTGGATGTATGTCTCTTCTGGCGTGGAATGGGACAACTTTGCTCAGCCAGCTCAGTGAGGCCAGCTTGTTGTATCTGCCAACTCATCACAGGACAAGTCAACATGGCTAATTCTTCCAAGTGGCAATTTGCTATGGGCAGCCGGAGGGAGAGCTGGATGGGCAAGTGAGTGGGTGGGCAGAGCGTACAGCAGCGGTGGTGGCCGTGGGCTTCCATTTTCATAGCTACTCACCACCACTGCCACTACTACGCCAAGCTCCGGTCATTCAGAATTCAGGCTGTTTGGCATTGGCGGTAGTGTTTGGGCCACTTGGGGGCAGCAGAAGTGGGCACACCAGGGGGTCAGGAGGCTGTGGCAGTCAGGTGTATCCCATTTTCACATCCTCTGCCATTACTGCCACTGCTCCCATGCCGAGCTGCTGGAGAGTTTGGCATGGCAGCAGCAGCGATAGGGTATGTGTGAAAATGGGACGTGCCCAGGCTCTGTCCTCTCTCTGACCATCACCACTACCCCTAAAAGGCCCAAACACTGCCATTGCAATGGAACAGCCCACAGCAATGATGGAAGTATGAAAACAGACGTGTCCAGTCTCTGCCACCTCCTGACATGCTGCCGCCACCGTCGAGCAGACTGAACTCTGAAAGTCCTGGAGCTCGGTGCAGTGGCAAGCAGGGAGTGTGAAAATGGGAAGCCCTCAGCTACTGCCATTGCCACTCTACGCTCCACCCACCTGTTTGCTCACCCACCTGCCCTTCCCTCCGGCTGCCTACAGCATGTTTTCCCCAAGGCTAATTGGTCATGTTGAGTTGTCCTGTGACAACTTGGCAGTGGTGAGTTGGCAGAGGTTACTTGGAGGTGGCAAGTTGGCCATGCTGAGCTGTCCAGTCCAAGCTGGTCATGCCAAGTTGTCCCAGACCTTTCTGTCTTGCTAGGGCTACCCATGAAATGATATGTAGTTGGATCTGGGTGATGATGAATACATTCTTGAGAGACGGGTTGCTTGTGCTATTTCTTAAGGAGGCAGAAGAACCCTTCCCCCCAGAAACCACCCCTAAATTTAGTTTTAGTTTTACATAAATATCACCCTGTATCCTACTTCTCTTTTTAGGAAAGGCTAGTAAGAATATGATTGTCTTACAGCTTTAAAGGCTCAGAAAGGATTGCCTGTACTTCTTCCAAATGGGTCCAGTCCAGGATAGGAGACTGAAACAGGACTGAAACAGATTAATTGCACTTGTGGATAACTTCCAGAGGGAACAGGGTGGGGAAATGTGTCTATCCACCCTTTCTTTGATCTCTCTGTGGCTTTTGATACCATAGTACATGGTATGACTTCTGAACCAGCTCCGGGAATTAAAATTTGGGCAGTGTTATGCTGATTATCCTTCTTTTGGATTGGTTCAATTTGGTGTTGATATAAGGGGAGAAGTCTGCCCATGCCCCCTCTTATGTGAGGTGCCTCAGGACTCAATTCTCACTCCATTCATTTTTGACTTCTATATGGAAGCTCTGGATGAAGTCATTTGACAGCATAGGGCAATGATACCCAACAATGCATCTCTGGCCCTGGCTACCCCAACTGGTGCTATTGATACTCAATGTCAGTGAATGGAAGCTGTGAGGTCTGGATGGAGATGAATGGGCTTCAACTCAACCCTAACAGATGAAGTGACTTTAGGTGTTAGAACTTCCTAAATCCAATGATGTCTCATCTTTAATTCTGGATGGAATTGCACTACCCTATCTAGAAGTGGTGTTTAGTATAGGAATGCTCCTGGACTCACAGCTCCTGTTGAAAGAGCAGGTGGCAGTATTGGCCAAGAGGCCTTTGGATCCCTTCCTGAGTCTTGAGATGCTGCATTCAGTCATTTGTGCTTTAGCCATTCCTGAATGAATTACTGCACTGTTCTGTATATAGGGCTGCCTTTGAAGAACATTAAATTGGTGCAGAATCCAGTGGCCCAGGGAATTATGGGCATGTCTTGCTATATCCATGTAACATTTTTGCTCCATGAGTTGCTCTGGCTTTCAGTTTGCTTCCTGGTACAATTCAAAATGCTACTTTAAAGCCCTACATGGCCTGAATCCAGGATATTTGAAGAACTTCATTGTTCTATCTGTCATTTTAGGTGAGGCAGGAAAAGTATGCTCCGGTCCCATTTATTAAGTACTGTCATCTAGCAAGGCATTCCTTTTCTAATGTTGTGCTTTCTCTCTGAAATATATTGATCAGCATTAGACCTTGGAGGACTTCTAATCCAATCCTGGCTCAAGAAGGAAACCTGATACCATTTCAGACAAATGTTGTCCTACCTCTTCTTAAAAACCTCCACCGTTGGAGCACACACAAGTTCTGAAGGCAAGTTGCTATCATGTAGCCCTTGCTTTTCATTAAACTAGACATACTCAATTCCTGCAACCATGCTTCATATGACCCCTATTGTGAGAAATTGTGAGAAAAGATTTTGTATTTTGGAACTCTGTATTTGTCACAAAAGACTAACATAATTGGAAACAGATATTATCATAGGAAATTATTATTGGAAAGTTAATTAAATATACATACATAGAGGGTCTTCTGAGAAAGTTTTTATCCCTTTTGGTTCAAAAATCTTATAAATCTATAATCTGTCACTCTTTCACTTGTGTTGTCTGGATATAATTCTAGAACCTAGAAATTGGAACAGCTGATTAAAACAAATTTCACTTTAAATTTCATAGATGTGGGTAAGTATGAGCTTTGGAATGCTTGTTTTTCAATTATACCTAAATGGGGGTATTTTTTATTCTTTGAAAAATCTACCACTTGCCCTTCAGAGCATGAACATTTTTGTGAGCAAGACTTGGATCAGAAGTCAAAATAGGCTATTTTTTTTAGATATATAGATTGGGCAGATTTGAAGTTTAAAACTTATTGGGAATTACCTTAAGATTATTATATAATTATATATGAGAAAAATGATGATAGAGTAAGAGAAATTAAGATGGCTTTATTGTTATCAAAACCATATATAAATATAAATATATATTTATATATCCATATGGTAAACTAGAAACAAATATGCTATTATGACCAAAATGTATGGAATGAAAATTAAATAAAATTTTATAGATTAAACTTGTTTAAATGGAAACAAAAACAAAACTTAATTTTCTCTTTTTTTTCTTTTTCTTTATTGTATACATATTATATTAGACATGAAATAGAAAATGTAATAGATATATAAAGGATATGAGAAAATAGAGAATATGGTAAACCATAAAGGATTATATTGGAAAGTAAAGTATTTGTAATGAGAGTATTATATTATGATTAAAAAGGAAGGGAATGAAAAGTTAATAAAATTCCATAGGTAAATTTTGGCTAAGTGGAAACAAAGAAAAATACGAAATGGTTATATGAATATTTCTGGAATAAATATAAGATTTATTGTAGACTGGGGGATATATCATATGGATCCTGAATATATTAGTTTTATTTTATTTTTACTCTTTTTTGTTTGTTTATTATATATCTGCTTTGAGAAAGTTAATGAAGACAATAATGAATAATGTAAAATAAAATAGGTGGTAAGCTGAAAATGGAAATAATAGGAGATAAAGAATGGAAAATATATGTGAGGATGAAATGTTTTTGATATTGAATTAATGAATTGAAATATGAAATGAGAACTTATTTAAAGATCAGTGGAATAGATAATGATTTGATATGAAATTAGATAAGAAAGTTGGAAATGTAATTATGACTATGTATAAATGTTGTAACCTGGAATCATGTTGCTCACTTGAAGAGATGAGTAAAAAATAAAAAAACTTTTTATTAAAAAAAAGTCAAAATAGCCATCCTTTTATTACAAACCATTGGGGATGTTCATTCATTTTCATTATCAAAATGCCATTAATATCAAAGTAGTTAAATTCTTATGACTAAAAGAAATGGGGACCTTTGAACTGCAGAAAAGTAAATATTGAACCAGAGGCAAATCAGTGACAAAGGGTTATCTCTATTTATTTATTCATTTATTTGTGCTGGATCTCATTCAGAAGCTCACCATTTCTCAGTCACACTCTTTTACAGTGTGAAGGGCACACTTGTGAGGAAAGCTGATATACAGAAGATGATGAGGGCAAATTAGGTGGGCAAACCTAAATAAAGATAGTTGATACCACTTCACTTCTGCTACTGAAAATAGAAGATGATGTGTCACCTTGAATAGGGACATAAATGCACATGCTACTCAAATTTGCATCTTGCTAGGCTGCTTTTCAGTACAGGGATTTGTTTTATCTTTCTTTTTCATCCCCCTTGGAAAAAGACTCACCTGAAAATTAGTTTCAATCTCCATAGGCAGAGCCAGTATTACTTATACAGGTAGTCCTCGACTTACGACCACAATTGAGCCCAACATTTCTGTTGCTAAGTGAAACATTTATGGTGCACTTTGCCCCATTTTACGATCTTTCTTGCCATGGTTGTTAAGTGAATGTGGCTTCCCCACTAACTTTGCTTGTCAGAAAGTTGTGAAAAGGGATCACATGACCAGGGGACCAGAGTTCTAGGAGTTGAAGTCCACAAGTCTTAAAGTTGCCAAGTTTGAAGACCTCTGAGTTAGACTTTTTTGCTTAGTACCATTGTAGGCAACTCCCTCCAATTCATTAATGTGCATCGTGCCAGGAAACCTCCTTTCCTTTCCAGTCATTGGTCACAGTCCTGGTAGCAGGTCCTTCTTGGATTGCAGAACTGCTGAAACGCTAGAATTTCTCTTTAGCAGGTCTCTGCTGAAAGGATGAAACAAGGAATGCTTTCTTTCTAACTAAACCACAAGTGGACAAACTAAGAGGGGAAGATGTCCAGTATGAAATAAGAGGCCAGCAGTAATGGGGCTTGAACAAAGTTTGATCGGTGGAAACCACAGGGAAAAATAGGTGAGGAAAAGCAAAGGGTGTTTGTTTTCCCAACATGGGTTGGTGTTGAGGTAATTCCCCATTAGGAGAATGAGCGCACACAGGGAGACATAGTGAAAATGGTGAAGAATAACACACAAACAGCACACAGCTACACTGTATAGTAAAATGTAGGCTTTACTTCCAGTAAACAGTTAAGCAAAGTCCAAACACAGTCCAAGTCATTCACAGTTAAAGCAGTCAGTTTTCAGTCCAGGGATAATCCAAAAATAAAGTCCAGTATCATAAACAGTTCAGTAACAGACTTACATCAAATCCAAGAAGAACTATGATCAGCAACAGTCAATAGGGAAAATGTAGGAACACACTCTCAGCAACAACAGAACAGAACAACCCAGGTTTCTGGCTCCATCTTATGGCTGTTTGAGGAACCACACCCAATTACAATTTTAGCATTCCCTTAAAGAGACAGTATTAAAATGTCTATCCTGGTTTATATATTTTCCAACCCAAGTATTAGATGACTTACATTCCTAACATTAGGGAGTGCAAAGAAAAAGAGATATTCAACAGCGTTGTCTCAGCCAACCACTATAGTTAAAGCAGAAGAAAGGGTTGAATGTCCAAAAGAGATGTTGTAAGCCAGCTTCATTTTTAGCCATTTACACAGAAGAGTCGAACAGCTTTTGATCGCAATGTGGGAAAGTTACCCATATATCATATATATATACCATCAGTTAATAACTCTTGAATTAAGTTTTTCTGCTTTAGTAATAATTTATGTATGATTTTGGATGTTATACCCATGGTTAGGCAAATATAATTTGAAATGACAGCCTTATTTGCACATTCATTTGCTTCAGAGATTCATGTGGTTGCCCAATCTTAAGCACCTCTGGGCAGTTCACAATTATCATTATGCAAGGAAACATTGAAACATATAATTTTCCTTCTACAGTTTGAAGTGATTTAAGCCTTGCATCTATCTAAGCTACATCTATCAATGCTACTAACATGGCATTTTTGGTTTCTGCCATGTCACCATAAGGTTCCCAACCTATTGTAATTCATCCTTAATGTCATGTGTTAAAGCAATAGTTTCCTCATCCATTCCTCCATCCAAGAACTGCCCTAAAGTGTGCTAATGTATGCCATCAAGCCAATCACATGAATAGAATTTCCCCATCACAATCTGTCCCTAACCTAGTCCCTCATGTTTTACATTAGATGCACTGCCTATTATAAGTAGTACTTACCGAGTATTCTTTCAGTGACCATTTGAAGTTGCAATGGGGTTGAATGAGTGGTGCTTTCGTCCTTAAAGTTTTGGTTGTTGCACCCCTCCACAACTGGCTAGTTAAGAGAGGGTTGTTATTAAGTTAGGACTGTGGTGGCTAACATTTTCGGCACTGAGTGCTGAAATGGGAGCACACACATGCGTGCCATAAACTAGAAAAGCAGCTTCCTGACGCGTGCGTGCAGGGGTGCTGGAAACCAGAAGCTTAGCTTCCCGGTGCATGCATGCACTCTAGCCACCTGGTCTTTCAATTTCTAATGTGCATGTGTGTGCGAAGACCAGCTGGCTGGTGTGCGCATATGCTCCGGGGAGCTGGTCTTCCAGTTTCTGATGCTCCCACCTGTGTGGACCAGCTGGCCGGCGCGCATGTGTGCTCCAGAACCCAGAAGAGCAATGGGCAATGGCTGGCATGCCCGGAGAGATGGCTCTGTGTGCCACTTCTGGTACGTGTGGTCTAGATTTGCCATCATGGAGTTAGGACTACATAAAATATCCACCTTGTTGCGAATTGTCTTCTTCTCTTCTCTTTCCCAGAGAGAAAAATTAGAAATTTCTTCAGAGAAAGTGTCTTTGCATGATGTGTCCAACGTAAGATAATTTGAGTCCAGTCCTCTGTGTCTCATGTGAGACCCCTGGGATGATTTGTTCAATGATCCATTTCTTTTCTTGGCTGTCCATTCTACTCTCCCATATTTTTGTCTAAAGGTGTCAATGGTCTTTCTATCCTGCTTCTTCATAGTCCAACTTTTGCTTCTCTGTAGTGTCACAGGGAAAAATAATTCCTTGCACCATTCTGATCTTTGAAGCTATAGAACAGGTATATGAAAAAGAGGGCAGGTGATTGCACCAATGTAAAAGAGCAGCAGCAAAGACGGGAAAGAATAAGCAAGGAGGTCAAGCCAATTTCATGCTGGTATAGATTTCTGCTGATCTAAGAATGCGTGGATTTTATAAGTCTGGTAGTGGGAAAAACTCATAAGCCATTTTTAAAAAGTCTTATTCTATTGTTAACTTGTTGTGCTATATGTATAGATCAAGCATCAAATATAGGCAAAGTGGGTTATATTTCTGAACCAAACTGGCAAATAAGGGAAATGTGTAATTGGTTTCCATCCTGTGTCTTCATGTTTATTCCAGGATGGTGACTGCCACTGAAATTATTGGCACTTTATGACCATACTTCAAATAGCAGCTGTGGCAGATAGCTTCTGTCAGGTAGGTCAAGGAAGATTAAGTACCTGACACTGCCTAGTCCTAGTTCAAATTCTGTCTCCACATCTGTGTACAACAACCAAGACAAGATAAAATGCCTGTCATATATGTTGCTCAAACTTTTTCTGTTGACCATGGTCAACAGTCACATAGATATAGAGTACAAGTCAGAAAATAGCTTTTAATCAAATCAAAAGAAGATGGGGTTGAGAGATAATACAAGCAACTTTTTTCAAATTCTCATACTATTTTCCTCAGTGCTGCCTCTTTTCCATCATTCTGCCATTTTCCTTTATTATTCCATTCCCTTTCTATCAGGGTCTTCAAGAAGAACAAACTACAATCTCTCCACACATTGAAAGATATTCTAATGTAAGGATATTGTACGTATTCTTTGTGCCTTGGTTTGCTGCCAGAAATTGCTTCAGTGAGTAAGTATTGTGGGCTATATGCTTATTTTCTTAGACTGGGTTAAACAAAAAAAGATTCTTATTAACATGAGCATATAATTTAGTTTGATCAAAAATCTTGGTAAAGGCTAAGCAGTAATAGTGAATACATAAATATTTGAAAATGTGCTGGAAACGGGTGATCACTCCATCCTAGTCTAGCATTATCCATTGCAATTTTATTCTATTCTCTGCCTGGGCAAAGGAACATGAGTTATGATGAAGCCTTCAAGAAATGGATTCATCCATATGGACTCATAGGTTATAGCAAGGGTCTTCAAACTTGGCAAGTTTAAGACTTGTGGATTTCAACTGCCAGAGTTCTTGAGCTGACATAACTGGAAGAGGAATTCTGGGAGTTGAAGTCCACAAGTCTTAAAGCTGTCAAGTTTGCAGACCCTTTGGTTATAGGAAGGTAATCAATAAATTGGTTAGACATGGATTACCAGTTTGTTTAAGGATGAACAAGATTCAGTTAAGCTCAAATTTACAGGCCATAAAAATCTAGTCTTGCCTACTCCACCCAAGGTATTAATAATTTCTGTAAAATACCTATTTTGTTTTTAGGTCATGTCTATTGTGTTTGGTTATCCTCTGTTGAATGGGAGATAACAACTTTTCTGGCAGTTTGGTGAATTAGTTATTCAGGAGTGTTGCCTATTTGGCTGAACAAAGATGCCAAATTCTCAACAATCCCTCTCTATTGGCCATGACACATGGATCCTATATGGCTACTTCATCTGTATTAAATTGTGGGCTAAGGGCTTTTTATTGCCGTATGTAATTCAGCAAACTTACTTAAACATAGAAAAAGAGAAGGAACTCATACTTTGCTTTTTTTTTTTTGCTTCTTCAAACCTTGACATTTAGTAATTTATTCTATAATGAAAAGGTTAGTAGTAATGGGATTGAACATTATAATAATACGTACCTTATGTCTGTGACACTAATAAATTTTGAGTGGAACCAGCATCACTTTGTTTTCTTTTTTGTAAACCAAAATTTTAATGTAACCATATTAATTTTATAAATGATGGCCATTTGAATTGTTCTTCATAAAAGAAATTTCAAGGAAAAAATAAACTGTAGTCACATTTATCAAGTTTAATGGCCTTTAACAAAATTTAAAACAGCAGCACTGAATTAAATTACAATAAAAATAAGTTAGAGTAATTGATGTTCAACTAGGTAAAAATCTCTGTTTTGTAAAAGAAGGACATATGAAGAAGCCATGTGGATCAGCCATCTAGCAAGAAAAACTTCCAGGACCTACCAATACGACTTCTGATATAGAAATATTAAATAGCTCTCCACTTAAATTGTTAGGTGACACTTTACTATATATTATACTATACACCAAAAAAATAACTGGAAAACACAAGCCTAGCAACTGAAGCAACTTTGAATGTACTTAATTCTTGATTTGCTGCCTTGATGTAATCTCTGTAGTTTTTAAATGTTCCAAAATTTAATGCACTGTAGTTGTATGAAGGAATAGATGGTTGCATCAAACAGCAGATTTGTGCAAAATAAAAGCTTTGTTCAATAATTAAAAGCATGAAGCATTAATTGTTTCTAACTGTAGTAGAAACAAATGTCAGTTTTTGACCTAGGAATGAAATACTCTGAGGATGCTTCATTGAGAACCAACAATTAAATGTTCAGTTTGAAACCATTATGAAAATTATCCACCTCATTGTGCAGACTATTAGAGTGAGTCCTCAAAATTATGACCATAATTGGGCCCTAGATCTTTTGTTGCTAAGTGAATCACATGATAGTTAAAGAAATCCTACTGCTTCCCTTCTTGACTTTGCCTATCAGTAGCCAGCTGGGCCAGTCACAAATGGACATCACATGGCCCCGGGATTTGTAACTGTCATGAATACAAGCTGATTGCCAAGCACCCAAATTTTATTCACATCACTATGGGGATATTGTGAGGGTGTGTGGGGATCTCTCTACTCTGACTGCTCACTTGCTAGAATTTATAGGCAAAAGAAATAAAATTCATGAAAGATGAAGAAATAGCAACACCACGCTACCCTTCCTGGATATCCTCATCAACAGATGATCAGACAGCAAATTAGAAACACAGGTCGATTGAAAAATAAGCCACACTAATCAAGTGTTTCATTACCAAAGTAATCATCCAATGCACTGCAAATACAAATGCACTGCACAAACTAGAACACCAGAAAAATGAAACAGACCACCAAGCAGCATCTTCAAACACAATAATTCTCATTCTCTCTCTCTCTCTCTCTCTGTCTTTGTCTCTGTCTCTGTCTCTGTCTCTCTCTCTCTCTCTCTCTCTCACACACACACACACAGGCACTGATATTGTTACCTACTTGTGTATTGAACTGTTTGTAAGCAAAAAAAAAAAAAACCACGGTCAGAAAGCTCCATGGAGCACCACTCTTTATAGTACTAGAGAACCTGTGAGCTGTTGGGTAAGTTAAATAAAGAAACTTTAAGTAAGTTTCCTTACTTAAACAGAGAAACATAATGACCAAAGGCGAACAAAGAGAATTTGTGGAAGTGGCAGCAACTTCCTAACTGGCTTCCCCGTTGGGTTTCCTTGTGGGAAACTGGCAGTGAATATGTGTGAAATCCCTTCCCTTCCCCTTCCCCATTGGGTTTCCTTGTGGGAAACTGGCAGTGAATATGTGTGAAATCCCTTCCCAGTACACAAGTAAGTGGATGCTGCCAGATGGGGAAGGAAGCGAGGGAGGCATGAGTGACCAGCATGGTGCCAGCACAGAATTGGCAGAGGATGCAACATTTCTCCATTGACTCTCTCCAAATTCCCACCAGGAAGACTTTGCTGATGGGAAGGTGGCAAGAAGCTTTGGCAATCATAATTGCGCCTTCTGAGTTCCCCATGGACTTCTGGGAAGTTGTCAGGAAATGTGGGGAATGAGGATCACATGACTGCAGCTAACTTCAGTAGCAGGTGGCGATGTGGAAGTAGCAACAGTCTGTCAGCACCAAAGCAGCCAGAGCTTTCCCAAATTCCATTTCCCTCAGAAACAATGACTCCTGGCATTATGTAAATTAATCTGTTTGAGGTACCATGGTTGACAAAGTTTGCCCTGTGATCAGTGGTGGGATTCAAATTTTTTTACTATCAGTTCTATGGGCATGGCTTGGTGGGTGTGGCTTAGTGGGCGTAGCAGGGGAAAGATACTGCAAAATCACCATTCCCACCTCACTCCAGGGGAAGGATACTGCAAAATCCCATTCCCTCCCAACTCCACTAACTTGCTTTCCAGCTCCATTCTTCTGTGCAGGGCAACAAAAGAAGACCCAGCCGATCAGCTGGGACTTGGGAGGCAGAGAATAGATGGGGGCAAGGTCAGTCAGAGGTGGTATTTGCCGGTTCTCCAAACTACTCAAAATTTCCACTACTGGTTCTCCAGAACTGGTCAGAACCTGCTGAATAGTATTTCTGTCTATGATGCCTTGTTCTCCCCAATTGAAGATTACAAAGTATCCAACAGACACACAATAGTTTCAGTATATAGACGCTAGAAAAATACTCTGAAATGATAGTACATTTCAATAAAACTGTTGAAGTGAGATGATTTAGATAATAGGAAGTTATTGGACTGGACCATTTTTCTGGAATATAATGTACTACTTGAAAGAGATTACTTCATGCTTACTGCTATTTTTCTATCTAGGTCTATGATAGAGCGATTGGTTTTGAAGCCAATTGGATCTGCATGTAAAGGAATTAATAAAAGTGTATTATCACAAAGACTTAGATCATAAAATATAATTCTCAAGTGCCTATTAATACATCCCACTGTTTGTTGGCAGTTTTATTAATAAAGGAGCTGTTCTGTTCTGTCTTTTATACTTTCCCGATTAACCAAGGGATGCATTTCCTGTTTTTATATTGTGAACAGCTTCTTCCATTTTGAAACTGTCTGAACAATAAACTTGTTGGAAGCTATATACTGTACATCCCTGGGACTCTGTCCAGGCAAAATACAATGTCATTCCTAAGACATTTTTGTTTCAGGTTGACTGCATTTTTTCACAGCTATAGCTGTAGTGACATATTCACAAACGGAGAGTTGCATTTGTTTTCTTTTAAAATGCCCAGCAGATCTTCTGTTTTGATATCTTTGAACACATTTTATAGATAATCACCAAATGATATTTAATAACCATAAATTTAATGCCTAAAATTGATACTCAGCTGGGAAATAACATTAGGGTACTATATAATGGCTTTCTGTTCTCATATTTTATGAGCTAATTATATTTTTATAGCATTAAAGCTTCATTTTGTTATATGCATTTTTATCAGTTTTGCTGGAAACTGTAACTGGGTACACCCATAATGCTAAAACATAAAGTGGTGTGTTTCAATTTATTTTCTTACAGGTAGACAGAAAACTGACTCATAAGTACAGGTAGCCTTTTTTAGTGACTACAGTTGAGACCAGCAATTCAGTTATTAAGCAAAGCATCCATTAAATTAAACTGTGACTGTGCTTTTTCAAGAGGCAACTGGACTTTCTTGTTTTTCTTTGAAGACATTTCATGTCTTCAGCTCTGACTAGATGGTTGCGGAATTGAAGGATTTATAATTCTTGCAGACAGTTGGCTGTTTGCATTCTTTTAGTGAATGGAAAGGCCACCTGGAAGTTTATCTGTGTCACCAGGATCACCTCAGTGGTACAAATGAGTTTGGAGCCTTCCTGGATCTGTTGAAAGGACTGTGTTGTAGACTGGGGATAGATGATGTTGTATCCAGTGGTGCAATTCAGCTGGTTCTCACTAGTTTGCGTGAACCAGTTGTTAAATTACTCATCCCCCACTATCAAAGTGGATCTTGGGTGCTGCACTGTGCTGCAATTGAGAAACGGGCAATGAAGCAGCTGATACAAGGGAAGGAGAAGGCCATTTTGCCTCCTCCTGCCAGCCGCTCTGTTGCCCATTTCTCTACCGCAGTGCAGCACAGCACCCAGGATCCACTTTGATATGGAGAGTAATTTAACAACTGGTTTGCCCCGGGTCAGGTTGCCCGCTGTAGGAAATTGTCCCGCATGTGCAGTGGAGCTGAAGGACAGGGATGGGCCATGCCTCCCATGACAGCCAACCTGGCTCTGAATCCCACCACTGGTCATATCCCTCCGCTCTGTTGAGAGAGGGCTATTCAGTTTTGACATAGATGGCCTCTTTGACCCCTCTTTCAAATCAGAAGTGCTCTGTCCAAAATGTCTTCAAAAGAGTGGCTTTTGTCTTTTAAATGCTGATGGAACTGCTTAAACTAGTCCTGATGAGTTTGTTCTCCTATGTTGTGCCATGCGTTTGTGAAATGGTTGTTTTATTTCCCCAAGGGACAGATCTGCACATGGCTCACTGCACTGTACTGCATATACCACATTGCTCAGTTTGTGTCTGGTTGTTTTATCTTTGAGGTGGACAAGCTTATGATCTTACTTCAGTTTTGGACCAGGCAGTCTCTTCCAGCCCACCTCATCTCACAGGATTGTTCTTGTGGTGGGGAAAGGAGAAGGAAGGAATATAGGTAGTCCTTGGCTTACAACAATTCCTTTAGTAACTGTTCAAAGTTACAACCGCACTAAGAAGTGACTTAAGACCGTTTTTCACACTTATGACTGTTGGAGCATTACCCATGGTCACATGATCAAAATTTAGAGGCTTGGCAAACTGGCTCATGTTTATAATGGTTGCAGTGTTCTGGGGTCATGTACTCACCTTTTGCAACCTTCTTGCAAGCAAAGTCAATGGGAAAATCAGATTCACTTAACAACTGTGGCAAGAAAGGTCATAAAATGGGACAAAATTCACTTAATAAATGTTTCATTTAGCAACAGAAATTTTGGGCTCAATTGTAGTCATAAATCTAGTCATAAGGACTACCTGTATGAGGTATGTTTTTTGTCTAAGTAATTTATATAAATATTACAGGTGGGATATAATAATAACAACAATAATAATAGTAATGATAATAATAGTAATAGTAATAATAGTAATGATAATAATAGTAATAGTAATAGATCTCCCCAATAATCAAAGATAAGATTAATATCTTCCATTAAACTGTAAAGTTAGACACTTTCTGACTCGATTAATTTTAGTTTTCCCAAACCTGGAAAAATTATTTTTCCCAAAATTATATTAAAACTATATTTAAATGAATTAATAGATTATATTTAATTACAAAAGCTACTGCTGATTGTTTATTTAATTATTCTAATTAAAATTTTCTGAGGAACATTCTCACTTCTTAGAAAGGTGAGTTTACTTGGCGTTTGATGCTCTCCATTGGTCAGTAATCCCTAGAGATTATTCTTCCTTTCGACAGCTGCAAAATTGGTGTATAGCTTATTCACCATCAGCTAAAACTGCTGATGTGAAACAGCATGCAGATTTGGCTGGATCATTTTCCTTGGATTTTTCTTCTCTGAAGCAACATTAACCACATTAAAGCAATTAGTTGTTGGCTCTCTAATTAATAAAGAGCCATTGTAGATAACATTCTCAGCTATGTAAGCTGTACCATTGTTGGTCTTGCTTTATATTTTTTAATTCAGACAAAATTCATAAATCCTTTTTCTTTTTTCTGCAATTAAGCCAGATATTTTAATAAAAGTTGTACCATACTATCTTGATATATTGCCACTGTGAACTGTTACCATAGGAAATATTTCTTTAGATGTATGCATACAGAGTGTATTTGTGTATACTCATGTGTGTGTATGCGTGTGTGTAATACATTTGTTTTTCTTTTTATGACTCTGTAATCCCTTTTATTGGGGTGGAGTGAGGATGGCTAAGTGGAGCTGAGTATTTACTGGACAGGTGACCTTCCTAATACCACACAGAGTTTGCTGCAGATATATTCTCTTTGAGCCCTGATAAACATTTGTTGCTACCTAGGATTGAACTCTCAACCTCCCAAGTATGAGGTAAGCATCTTCACTTCTAGGCTACTGTGCTGTTCATGTGTATACTACGTATACATATACATATGTATATGTATAACCAGGCACCCAGATGAAACCTAGCTTCCTAATAAATGATAGCCGTTCATTTACTCGGAGCCAAGCTGCACTAAAAGCCTCCAATACAGGAACACAATGTTGCCAGCCAATCAAGACAAAAAAAAGCCACAAAACAGACAGAAGATATTAGAAACACCAATCAAGCAGAACACAGCAAACTCCAAGACCAATAAACACAGACCAAGACTCCCAACCAATCAGGATGAAGAAAAAAACCATTCTGGCAAAGCAGTAGGCTAGCCCCAAATTTAAAACTGAAACAGCGGTAAAAGTCTGACTCACAGACGAACACAATACAGAAGCCTGATGATGGCAGATGAGATTCTGCCGAAACGTTGCTACATATATATATGTAGAGGAAAATGTTCAGGGCATATATATGTGTGTGTGTGTGTGTGTGTGTGTGTGTGTGTGTATATTCTTAAGTTTTCGCGGGTACTTACATGTATGGCATTCAGCTTTGTTCGGGTATTTTCCCACGTCATTGTAGTTGTGCTTTTAAAGTTGTAGTGATGTTTCAGTAGAATCTCATCTGCCATCATCAGGCTTCCACAGAAACGTGGGAAAATACCTGAACAAAGCTGAATGCCATATATATACATACATATATATATATATATATATATATATATATATATATATATATATATATATATATATATATATATATATATATGTATATTGTATATTGTATATTGTATATGTACATATGGATGGATAGCTAGATAGATACACATACATAAGCACACTCTGTATATACACATACAAATACACAGAGTTAACCAGAAACAAAAAGAGCTGGGCATCTATAAAGGGGAAAAAATAAAGCTTTTCTACTTCCTGATATTACCATGCATGGCCATTGTGAGATGAATACAGAAAGCTATTAATTGCTGGTTCCAATCTGGGTCAGGCACTGGGACCACAGGTCTTCTGACCTTTAAGATTCATACTGAAATCCATCCTCAGGGAACTTCTTTCTCACACCAGAATGTTCATGTCCTCAAGGCTCAGAAAGCTCATCCATCACCCAAATCCTGGGTAAGCATCAAACATCACATATGGCAAAGATTTAAAATCATTTTAATCTGGCAGCCAACATTAGAATGTTGAGCTAATTCATTGGGAACATGACAAAATGGCAGCTCTGGGGAAGGTCTTTTCACCTAATGGTAACCTTGATAGATGTAGCCAGTAACTAACACCCATTTGACTAAATATCCCCCTATTGAAATGAAATGATTTTGTGGAAGGCTTTATATTCATGGTAGAGGTAGATCCTGGGTCTGCAAAGATAAACCCAAGTTGTTCAAACTCATTTGTTGCCTTCATACTGAGAATTATTCAATGGTATCTACAAGCGTATGTATGAAGATAGGAGAAAATATGCAAGTATGTGTTTGAACTCCATCCTTTGTATGTATGTTGATGTCACATGAATATAGAAAAGGGCAGAACTTTGTCACACTAATGGGAGCATCACCATGTCCTTACAAATAAATAAATAAAAAGTAAATAATTTCACAGGGATTGCATAATACTCATGGGCATGTGAATGGGATGTTACCTTTCCAGGCATATGGCATCAGCCATTGTGGCATTTCTCAAGCAGGGGAATAGAGTCAGCCTATAAAATGAAGGTAACGAAAGTCTGGAGATTTTTCTATGGCTTCAAGGGCTGAAAAAAATTATCTAGAAGGAATCACATTTTCTAATGTGGTGACTAGAATTGTGACTGGAGAATAGTAAGCTCTCACTCATATTTATTTAAACAGGAAATTTATAAACCAGCATTTAGCTTTGGGGGAATGCACCCTCAACAATGAATAGAATAATTATGCTTATTCTTGTCTTTCAGTGGTAGGCATACAGTTTATATAAAGAGAGCAACCGATCAGTAACAAGGGTCATCTCCTAATTTAACATTTTTCAAACTTAGCAACTTTGAGATGATGGTTGGGAATTCTAGGGGTTGAGGGCTATACATCTGAAAGCTGACAAGTTTGAAAAACACCGTGTAATGCAAACCAGTATAAATATTGATACAGAACTTTGAAGCATAATCAATATAGCAAGATGGGATCAGATGAACAAAACATTAAAGCTCTGATTGATAATTGCTTACAGATCATTCTTCTTTTGATAATCACAGTGGCAGGTTTTGAAATAAAAACAAGACAATGGTTTGTAAAAATCTGTGGATAAAAAGATGATAATGCACATCAAGTCTTATACAAAATAGGAAACATCCATTGCCCCTCAGAGTAAGGATTTTTCAAAATGACCACCAGAGTATTAGTATTTTGTATATTATTAACACACTCTGATGCTAAAGAGTTCTACTCACCCTCCCCACCTGTAAAACACAAGCAGAGAGGAGTTTCAGTTTCAGTTTCACAGCAGCAAGCAGCTTTAGTACAGAACAGTTGATCTAAGCCATGCCCAGGCTCCTTGCTGTCTCCTTGCTCACACAGTGAATACTGTTTCAGTTTCCAAACAGCGCTCAACTCTCTCACACACTGACAGGATGCTAGCCAGATGAATACCATTGGATGCTGGTAGGCAAAGGCAGAATTTTTTTCTCCTTATTTTCCTCCCTGAAAACTAAGCCTGATCACATAGTTATGTAGTGAAGCACGGGTATCCAGCTAGTATGTTCATAAAAATTGCACTAGAACATTATAAAATGAAGCTCTGTGGGCACATTATTTCAAGAAACATTGATAGCTGTCTTTTGTGTGCCTACAATGCAAGAAAAAACTTGATGTTATACAGCAATCCTGCCAAATCCAATTATTAAACTACAATATAGACAACATAACAGCTATTTATTGTGGCCAAGATATATATTCTCTCAGTCTTTAGAGCCAGGGAATTAGTGGAATCAATATTTTGTTCTGAATTGTTTGATAGTTTTGGTGAGGAACAGATTATCTTTACCAAGCATGATTTATTTTTGTTGTTTTACTTGTTTTACAAATACGTTTGTGTTTTATGTTTTGCTACTTCCCAGGATTATTTGATTAAGATAGGCAGCCTAATAAATTTGCTAAACAAGCAAACAAACAAATAAAAGTCAGGCCATAAATTTGTGGAGGGTGAATATATAGCATCCAAGAAGTTGTAGGTTACTATAGGTAACTATAGTATATTACTATAGTTACTATATTGCTTGAAAAGTGCACCCGAGTAAAAATTGTGCAACTGATGTCTTGCTTGTGATGTCTTCCTTTCTATCCTTGGCAATCTTCTTTCTCCTTCTGTGAGTTTGCATTTTGTTAAGTGGGATTTAATATGGACATTTTGAAATGGTTTTGAGAAAATACACATTCTGGATACATTCAGTTTGAAAGATGACCCTAAAGATAACACCCTCCTTCCCTTAATCTAAAAAGATCTGTATGTCCTGCCAAGCACCAACACTGAATAATGTCATTCCAACATAAAAAATACCACACACAAATATGGTACCCTTCGCTGTTTGATAGATACTATATTCCTTGTATAGCCTCTAGGAAAAAAAAGAGAGACGGAGATGTTACAGACTGCTTTCTAAACTCTTTTTTAAGGACATACTCAGAGGTTTTAAGGACATCTATGAAAGAAAGCTGATTGTGCATTTCTTGATTCAGAGAAAGGGTATGCTAAACTCAAGAGCCTCAATTTGTGTAAAAATGAAGTTTGGTTGCTGAATGTTATTGAGTATGGATGGATGTAAAGAATGTGTGAGACTATACGAATACATAGTAAAAGATTCAACACTGAGCAAGGAATAAGACAAGCTGCACAATGTACCTTTGATTAATGTATTTAAGGATAGATATCAGTGGTGGGATTCAATTTTTTTTACTACCATTTCTATGGGTGTGGCTCCGGGAGGATACTGTAAAATCTCCAGTCAGAAGTGGTATTTGCCGGTTCTCTCTGAACTACTCAAAGTTTCTGCTATTGGTTCTCCAGAACTGGTCAGAACCTGCTAAATACCACCCTTGATACATATATAAGGAATGCTTGTGGTAACCTTAGAGTTGCACTGGTTAGAGATATGAATGATATTGTATGCAGATGACTCCACTGTTGCTTAGAAAAATAATGATTTTCATTGTGTATTTGTTTCATGTAATACAGGTAATCCTAAACTTGATCTTGACAGACTAGAACACTGGGCCATATCTAACAAAATGAAATTCAATGTAGAGAAAAACAAAGTCCTACACTTAGGCAAGAAAAAACCAAAAGTACACATATAGACTGGGTGAAACAGGCTCAATAGCAGTAACTGTGAGAGGGATCTTGGAGTCTTAATGGACAACCATCTAAATATGAGCCAGTAGTGTGCAGCAGCAGCCAAAAAAGCTAATGCAATCCTAAGTTGCATTAACCACACCTAGAGTACTGCATCCAGCTTTGGTCACCACATTATAAAAAAGATGTTGAGACTCTAGAAAAAGTACAGAGAAGAGCAACCAGGATGATTAAGGGACTGGAGACTAAGGCATATGAAGAATAGTTACAGGAACTGGGCCTGGCTAGTCTAGTGAAGAGAAGGACCAGGGGAGACATGATAGCAGTCTTCCAATATTTGAAGGGCTGCCACAGAGAGGAAGGGGTCAAGCTATTTTCTAAAGCGCCTGCAGGCCAGACAAGGAATAATGGATGGAAACTGAACAAGGAGAGATTTAATCTGGAAATAAGGAGAAACTTTCTTCCAGTGAGAATAATCAACCAATGGAACAGCTTGCCCTCAGAAGTTGTGGGAGCACCATTACTTGAGACTTTCAAGAAGAGATTGGACTGCCATTTGTCAGAAATGGTGTAGGGTCTTGGGCGCTTGGGCGCTTGGGCAGGGGGTTGGACTCGATGACCTATAAGGTCCCTTCCAACTCTGATTATCTGTTATCTGTTATCTGTTACTTATGACTATAATTAACCCCAAAATTTATGTTGCTAAGCAATATATTTGAATTTTGCTCTATTTTACAATCTTTCTTGCCACAGTTGTTAAGTGAATCAGTGCAGTTATTAAGTTAGCAACATGGTTGTTAAGTGAATCTGGTTTTCCCATTGACTTTGCCTGTCAGAAGATTGCACAAGTTAATCACATCACTCCGGGACATTGCAACTGTCATAAATATGAGTCAGTGAATTTTTATTTGTGACAGTGGGGATGCTTCAATGGTCGTAAGTGTGAAAAATAGTCAGAGGTCACTTTTTCAATGATGTTGTAACTTTGAACAGTCCCTAAATGAACTGCTGTAAATTGAGGAATACCTATAAAGAACATGGATCTGAAAATTAATCTATGATAAACTAAGTTAGTTGTATTTTATAGGAGAATTGAACTAAGAATTGCAAATTAATAGATGAAATAGATAAACTTGTGTATGGTGATATAATATTTTCTAAAGATAGAAAAAGGGATGGAAAAGTAATTGGAGAATGGCTGACTGACTGACTGATTGAATGGATGAATATTCTCAAAATAAGCTGACATGATTGTGTATGAGACCTACTTCTGTTTTCTTAGTTGTAAGAATTAAATATGTTAGGAGAGACATTACAATGAAGCTGAAATGGGAAATTTAAATAGCGTTGTGGTAAAACAAGAATGTGGATTGCATATAAAAGGGCAATGCATGATGAAGTGTTTGGTCATATAAAAAGGACCAAATTCCAGAACAAATACATGAAGGAGGATAAATGAGTTTAAAGAGAGGAGGAGATTGAGAATATAAAAGAGAAGGAAAATTTATACAAAATGTTATATAGATGGCATCTGGCACCCTCTAGATTGGCAAAAATGTATCCAACAGCAAACCCAAACTGTTGGAAATGTAAGGGAAACCATGGTACCTTCTTCCATCTTTGGTGGAAATGTCCAGAAGTTAAAAAATTCTGGATCAGGATTAAATCATGGATAGAAGAAACAATTCAGGATGGATTGGAGTGAAAACCTGAATTGTTTCTCCTGGGTATAATTAAAGGGGATTATTCACTTAAAGTAAGGTATCTGATTATTCTCTTAACAGTGGCACGAATCTCACTGGAATACTACTGGAAAATGCCTAATTACCCACCTGCATATTTCGTTATTCAAAAAATATATGACTGCGCCAAAATGGAAAGGCTTACATTTAAATTAAAAGAGAAAGATGATACAGAATATTATCGGATCTGGGATAAATGGTATGAGTGGGTAGATAGTAAAGAAAAACAATGTATAGAATAAAAAGAAATAAGGACTTTAAGAAATATACTACCATATATATGTTAAAGGACAGGAAATCATAGTACGAGCTTTTATTCCTCTCTCATTTTGATTAAGCCAAATAAATTATTTATTTATAAAATTATGTGGTTGTAATCCAGGAGTAAGAATAGAGAAATATGTAATATATATCATTAACATAGGTATTTATATCATTAACATAGGTATTTTACAAGGGATAGAAAGTAACCGCCACTTAATAATCTAGATGGAATATTTAAATCACTATCAAACTGTTCTATAGGAAAACATGATTGGTTGCACTATAGAATCTGTCATTACGTTTATTTGTACAATTTTGTATTTTTTACCTTTATATTTTGCATTTAATAAAGTTTTTAAAAAAGAGAATATAAAAGAGAGAGAGAGAAGTAAGGCGCTTAAAGAACAAAAAGCAATGCATGATGTCTTACATGTGTGTGGTGGAATGATGACTTGAAAGGACTGAAAAATATAAAGCTGGAATAAAGTATATATAGATATATTTCTTTTCTTATCTCTTACCTATAATTTTTGGCTTATTGTTTCTTTTCCCTTTTTCGCTTTCTGCATAATGTTGCTTACCCTGAAAGAGAATAGTGTGATGTGTATGTGTGTGTCTTCATGAGATTTGATTCAAATCTTCTTCTGCAGTATATATTATCTATACTGATTTAACTCTCCAATTTATCCTTGCATGTCATGCAGCCATCTTTGAAGTAGCTCAGAGACACTACCAAAGAGCAATTGTGTTGACTATCCAAGCAAATTCCTTATTCCAGCTACCAATCAAGGCATCAACAGAAGCATTGGCTGAATCATTTCACGAACTCTTCCAATCCCATTCCAACCAATTGAAATTGTCACTCATAATGAAATGGCTGGAAGAAAACAAGAAGCTCAGAGACCACCAACCCTCATTTTAATCCTGAGCTACAAATATTATCCTTTATCAACAGCTGTTACTGATTTTTGTTAGATAGACCCATCCCAATAGGTCCCCTTTCCCTGTAGAGGTGAGAAGTAGTTACTAATCCAACTTAACCAGATTGCGCTCTACTCATGAAGCTGGGGAGACCTGAGATTTCACCCAAGAAACTCTTCCTTGGTCAAAACAAAAGAACAACTGAACAATGTGATTTGCATTAAGCATTGACACAATTATCAATTAGAACAGATCAATTTATTCTATGCTTAGTATCTTGATAAAGGGAGACATTGTTCCCATGCCAACTCACTCAATTCATTTCTATACATGGAATAAGATGCGATGTATAGTCCTTTACTTTAGGTAACAACATATCTTGGACTGGTTTTATTTATTATAAGTTGCTGATTTTCCTCCTGTTTTAAATACAAATATTTTATTTAATTATGTATATTTTTGAATCCCCTGGAACAAGTACCTGTTTCCCCCAAAATAAGACATACCCTGAAAATAAGACCTAGCATGTTTTCATGCATGTGCCTAATATAAGCCCTACCTTCCAAATAAGCCCTACTTAAGTGCCTGAGCAGCCGGCCAGCCACTCATTCCTCTTGTTTCTTGTGGTGCTGCCAACATGAGGTGAGGTGATGGGGGTGGAGCTATCCCATCCATCCTGTACCAGCTTACCTCAGGGCCCCCTCAGCCATGCCATCCATGCCCCGACAACTGCCTAGTAGCCGCAACACTGGTGTGTCACTCTGCCTCCAGCTCTGTTGCGGCCACTAACAAGCAGAAGAAGTGGGCCAGTGACCATGCAGGGTCCTGATAGATGGGGCTGCCAAAGCCGCCAGTGTGAGGCAAGGCAAATGTCAGGGTGTGGGTGGCCTGGCTGTGGGAGCCCTGAAGTAAGTCAGTGCAGGGCACACGGGACAGTTCCAGCCCCCCGCCTAATGCAGTGGCACTAGCATACCATGCGGCCTGCTCCCCCACCGCAAGCAAGCAGAAAAAGTAGGACTCCCATATGTGGGAGGGAAAAGACTTCTCCTAAAAATAAGTCCTAATGCTTATTTTGGAGCCCAAAAGTAAAGACTAGGTCTTATTTTTGGGGAAACATGGGTGTATAGCCTTTTCTATTCCTCATCGAACATTCAGTGACCATTTAACATGTGTTGTCCTTATCTTCCCTTTTTTCATCATCTGAATTTAAACAACATAGCCATTGTTGCCTAGCATTTGAGTATGCTATGACTTAATATCCCTGATTATTGGGTGTTATGTTCATTTGTTTGTATGTCATAATTGTGTCATTGTTACTGCTGAATCATGTGCAGGAAACAATATGAACCACTGAGCATCTCCAGAGGAACTGCTCGCCCTCTTTCCACTCTGGGGTATCTTCACAGTAGAACAGTAATTGAATTTGCACTAAGGCAGGGGTGTCAAACTCAAGGCCCAGGTGCCAGATCCCGCCCACAGGTTACTTAGATCTGGCCTGAGGGGTCACCCTGGAAACAACAAAGGACCGGCCCGCGGTGCTTCTGCCAGCGAAAATGAGCTCCCAAACTCCATTTTCGGCTGCCACAGCCTCCTGCACCTTTCTGCCAGTGAAAATGGAGCTTGGGAGCCCCCCTTTGCTGTCAGTGTGCTTGGACCACCTCAGACACCCCCGACAGGAGTGACATTGAACTGGCCATGCCCACCCTGGAGCCCCCCGAGGTCAAACAATCCTGATGCAGGCGGCCCTCAATGAAATTGAGTTTGACACCCCCTGCACTAAGGAATCCAAGGAGGGAAACATTGGATATATTTTCACGTGCAGTATTTTCTCCCTGCTTGCTGGTCAATTTTTCACACTGCAAATTTATTAGGAATGTTATCTGGATCATGAAGAAGATGGACATAAAAGCAACTCTGTTGTAGGTGTCATTTGCTTGAGTGACTGAAGGATGCTGGTAAAGCTCAGAAATGCTGAATAGGAATATAAGAACCCACATTAAAAAACAACTCATATAAAACAGAACTGCTGTTATTGTTATTATTTCAAAGAAAAAAGCTGTGTTTTCATTGTTTCCCCTACCTATCTTCTGTTGTCAGCACTATGATTTATAATTGCTATGTTCGTCACTCTTATGCTTCACTGTTTTTTATTTAAGATTATTTGAGATGCAGATTGGTTTGCGATATTTTAAAACTCATTTCCTTTTTCCAATGTGCTATAAAATAAGAGACATACAGACAACTAAAGAAATAATCTTTCAAACACAGGACTTCCTCCTTATTATTGAAAGCCTGGTCAGATACTTGGGTGGGCTATCAATCTCCAGATGTTCTCAGCTACTTAACATTTAACTAAATTTGAAGAACATCCTGTATTTTGGGGGCGGAACAAGTTGTTAGCTTGACTGCTGTGCAAATAAAATTTATTAAATTTTTAAAAATGTATCAAGTGCTAAATCCCTTGAAATCCAGGAAAAAAACAGGCTGGTGGGCTAATCCAACCCTGTGTTCCAACTGAACATACTGGAATGCTTTCAGGCAAACATGCAAACTGCAAGAGATGTGAGCTTAGTTCATGTTATTTGCCAGCCTCTTTGATGGAAAGCAATCATATAAGAAATATTACAGGTATTATTACTGTCTGGTTCTGTTTATGCAACTCACTCAATCCAGTCCGCGACTAACTCTTTTTACCAGTGGTTCCAGTAGCACATAGTCACATTAACTGGATATAAAAAGTCATTGCTTTGTGTATGCACCTTCCTCATTCATTTTCTCTATGAAATGACTGGTACTGTATTGCTCTAGATTCAATTTTAATGATTCCTCATTAGTTGTTCAGTAATAAGTATGACAAGTTTTAACCAAGTTTAAGCCAGCGAAGGAAATAAGCCTGACAGGCCACGTTGATGGAGTAGAGATTTTTCAGGATTTTGGAAATTGTTAACTGCTGTAAACTTATTTTCAGATTTATACTGTTCTACTGTGTTCTTGTTTGTCCCCAGCTGAGAAATGATGCCCTCATATTTTGATAATTATATTATATTGAAACTATAATACAATTACCAAAATTTGTAGTGAGTTCCCCTGGCCATTAAAATGATCTTGCAAGGTTGCCCAATCTTGAATTTAAAATCAGAAAAATAATTGTAGTGGATATTTGATTGGGAAAACAACGATGAGCATCTTCTAGTAGATAGATCTTAGAGTTCTATGGCATTTCCAGTGTCTACTCCTAATACTTTTTGAATATTCTTCAATTTTAACCCATTTGTCCTTGCCTGTTACAGGTTTCAACTAAGCATAAGTGTCAGTTTTCAAGATACTGTAAATGTTTACCAGATAGATAGATAGATAGATAGACAGATAGATAGATAGATAGATAGATAGATAGATAGATAGATAGATAGATAGATAGATATAGATATAGATATATTCTCCATCTTCAAGTTTTCAAGCTAAACATGCCAATTCCTTTAACCATTCTTCACAGAGCTTGCTTTCCAGTTCCAGAAACTTTAGCTTCCTATCTTCTGAACCTACTCCACTTGTCTATGTCCTTTTAAAACTGCAATGCTCCAACTGGATGTAGCATTCCAAACACAATTTAACAGAGCAGTGCAGAATGGAATTATTGCATTTGTGTGATTTGGGTCAAATGCTTCATAAAGCTCAAGGGTACACTAACTTTTTAACCTAAGGTGAACTTTCTTGGTTTTTTTTCCCTTGAAAATGTTTCACTTTTCATCCAAGAAGCCTCTTCAGTTCTATCTTTTTAAAGTGCTCATTGGATTACTTGCTCAATTTCAGCTAGTGGTCTCATAGGCGTCCTGGATCTTTCTGTCACACCCTGCAGCCAAACCAAGACTCTGAAGAACTACCTATGCTTTTGATTTTCTTACCCAGTTGCAAGTTGCCATTGCCCCTAGTTTGGTTTCATCTAAACACGTAAGAAGAGCCCTTCTATTCCAACCTCTGTGTCATGTAAGTATCCTGAGAGTCTATTCAATATCTATTTAAATCATGAGAATGGAGCCCTGGCAGGCCTGATTTGGTTCATTCTTCCAGGAACACACAGAATAATTTATTAGCATCTATTAGGTGCAATTTCCAACCAGTTGTAAATGCCACAGGCTATATTATTTTCTGGCCTATGTTTGTCCATCTTGTATGCAAGGATATCAGGAGTATTATTTAACTTTTTACTGAAATCAAGGTATATTTCATCCTCCACAGTCCCTTGATCTATCAAAATGTCATAAAGAGAGATCAATGTCAGATATTGATAGGATTTATTCTTCACAAATTCATGCTGGCTCTTGATAGGGCTAACATTCTTTACTGTTTTCAGACATAGTACTTGACAATCTCGTCTAATATTTGTCCAGTATGGACATAAAACTGACTTGGCTGTAGATTCCTAGCTTCTCTTTCTTATCCTTTCTGAATACTTAGACTAAATGTCTCAGAGTTATGACACTATTCCAGTTTCCTAGACTTTTCAAAAATTTTAGTCAGCAGTTAATTTAATCCCATCAGCTCTTTGTCTTGAGTGTATTAACATAACAGGGTGAATTAATGTACCATTCCTTTATTGAAATTGAGTTGTGTTATTTACCTTTTTCGCATTCATATTCACTCACTTTCTCCCTCTTGTGACAGAAGACAGATATAAATAAATGACAAATATAAAAAAATCCTCCCTATTGCTTTTACTACTTCCTCACTTTCCCTGTGTAACAGACCAACAATTTTCTTGACTCTTTTGGAATGGATATATTCTTCCCAATATGTTGGTACTATATTTTGCATTCCTTATTTCTCAACTCCTTCCAAGCCTTAAGTTTCCAGGGTCTGTCTCTGCTTACGCGAAGTATCAGTCTGTATAGTTTCTTAGTGATCAGCACATTTCTATTTCATACACAGATCCTTGTTGCTTCTTAGCTTGTCAGGGATCTCTACAGTCATCTTAAAAGATTTTTCCATTCCCCCCCCCCCCTCCTTCTTATGGGTATTCTTTGTGTCTTTGCTGTAGGTAGCTCATTTTATAGAGTCTCCCATCACAGATTTATTTTTTAGGATTTCAAACCAAGGTGTGTTGTTTACTTGGTTTGAAATTGATCAAAATATGTCAGTTCAGTCAAAATTAATTAAAAACCTATCTAGACTTTGAAAACGACAGGGCACTGCACTGTTGTCCATTACAGGCAAGATTTTTGCCTACATTCTCCTGAACAGACTGTCACTGTTTTGAAAAGAAACCTGCCAGAGGCAAAGTGGGGTTTCCAGTCAAAATGGAGTATAGCAAACATGATATTTGCTATGAGGAAAGTCCAGGAAAAGTGCATTATGCAGAACAAACTTCTTTTGTTGACTTGACAATAAAGTGTCATTTGACACTATAAATGGGAGGCTTTCTAGATTGCCCTGAGACATTATAGATGTCCAAGGAAATCAGTTAAGTTAATTCAGCTGCTCCATGATGAAATGATAGGACAGGCCCTTTACAATGGTGACACATCAGCAACATTTGCCATTTTTGTGGAGAGAAACATGGTTATGTGACAGCTCCAGTCCTGTTCAGCCCTTTACTTTCATTGCATGTTGTCCATGCCTGGGGAGTGTACATCACGTACTGATTGGATGGGTCTCTTTTGCTACTTGAACACATGGATGAAATGCCTCCATTCAGTTATTCAAGAAATCCTCTTTGCTGATGACTACGTGCTTCTGACATACAGAGACAACAATCTACAGTCCGAATCACGCTTCTGAATGTTATCTGTCTGTTGTGAACTTAAAAATGTTTCACACCCCCTTATTGGAATGTGCTGAAATGAGTAGATTGACATTTGAAATTAGATAACAAGAAGATAAACAATTTTATGAAGTTTGGGATCTTTTTTATCAATGGTTAGATAATAAAACATAATAATAGAATATTTAGAAACTTAAGATATAATAAATATATACTTTCTTTTTCTTTTTTCTTTGATACTATTTTTATAAAATTTTATTAAGATAGACTTGGTATGATCTTATGATTTGTTGTAAAATAAATTAAGTAAATTATAGTTATCTCGTTAAAGTATGAATTAACAAAATTATAGTCAAATGATTGTTCAGTAATGATACTAGGTTATACAATTGTTGATTGATAATATGAGTTATTATGTAATATAACTACAATGGCGACTAGGAAATGGATGCACACAAAAAAGTGGTAAACCAACCGATACACTGTTTGTAAATCTATGAAGGAGGATGATGTTTTTATGTTTTATGTTTTATGTGTTTTTGTTTGTTGTTAAAATCAATAAAACTTTTTTTAAAAAAAGTTTCACCCCGTCCACTAGATCTTGCATACAATAGGCCAGGGGTTTCAAACTCGTGTCCTCACGTGAGGTATCTTGACTTTTTTGCCCTTTGCTAAACCAGGGCTGGGTGTGACGAACGTGTGGTACATCCGACCCACAAGCCCCGAATTTGACACCCCTGCAATAGGCCGTTGCCAATTTATTTCAGCAGAAAGGATCAGATGTTTTTTATTTGAGCTGAAATGGAATTGATTCTAATACTGTTTCAATTCCTAGCCTATAGGAAGAATAAGAAAATAAATGATTAAGGAGACGTGGAGAGGATACTGGAAGGATACGGAAATGCTGTAGTCAGGAAGAGATTCTAATCTGAAACTAAACTTAAGAAAACAGTGATCAATGAAGAAAAGAGTTGCATTAGAGAAGATGATAGGTGGTAAGGGGTGTCAAACTGCATTTCTTTGAGGGCTGGATCAGCATTGTAGTTTTCTTCCATGGCAGGTGGGGGAGCAGGAAGCAGGGGAAAGATGGGACCGATGCCTCCTGCAGCACCCTGATGGTCAAAACGGGGCTCAGGGTGGCCGTGCGCAGCCCGCCATGCCTTGTTTTCGGCCTCCATGGCCTCCTGCAGCACTCTCCCGGCCAAAAACACGCTGCGTGGAGGCCCTACAAGGCCCCCGGGTGGCCCATTTTCAGCCTCCCTGGCTTCCAGCAGCACTCTGCCAGGCAAAAACGTGCCGCACGGCCTGTTTTTGCCTGGCAGAGTGCTGCTGTAGGCTGGGGAGGCAAAAAACAGGGCACGTGGGGGCCTCGTGAGACCTCCACGTGGCCCATTGTGGCTGGCAGAGACACCATGGGTCAGTCCTTTGATATTTCCAGGCCAGCCCTGCGGGTCAGATTTAAGCACCTTGAGTTTGACACCTCTGCAGTACACATTAAAACGGTATTTCTCAACCATGGCAACTTTAAGATAGGTGGATGGCAGCCCCACATATTTTTTTAAAAAAACAATTTTATTGATTTTTTAAAAACAAACAAAACAAACAAAACATAAAAACATCAGCTCTCTTCCATACATATATACAACCCCACATATTTTGAAGTTGCCAAGCTTGACAAACATTGCTTAAAGAGTTCGTTGTCTGGATTACTCAATGGCTTTTGCTTGGGCTATGAACAAAGGATCCTCTGAGAATGTGGATATTTCCTTACTAACAATAGTCAGTGAACTTTCCAAGCACATCTAAGCAAATCATCCACAGAATTTTAAGGGGACAAGCCCAAATATGGCATTATTTCCTTAAATCAACCATGCCAATAAAGAGGCAGAGAGGATGCATGAACTACTCTTCCAGGAACTTTTTAAATATCATTTTATTCATGATTTGGCCAAACCCTAAGCCAAATTGGGAGGACAGGGTAGGAAGAAAGAGCAAAATAAAAGAGCCTATTGTTTCTCTTTAAAAGTGGAAAGAAATCATTTATCTACTGAAACAAGAAAAGAATACACTGTCTTCACTATAAGGGGGGATACTTTTGGGGGAAGAGGAAGATGTATGAATAGTGGAAATCAATGTGGAAGAAGAAGGGGAATTTTTATTTTATTCAGTCCCTTGCTTTTTATGGGTGCTTAATGCTTATCTTCAAAAGGTTCAACATAGGGAAGGAGGTAAAAATCCTAACTTGTAACCTAATGGCTGTCTGAATATCATATTTTTTTAGAAGAACAATGCTTAAGCAAAGGTGTCAGTTGACACTACCTGAAGTCAACGCTGAAGAGATACGTTTGTAGCAGTAGATCAGGAGTGTCAAACTCGCAGCTCACGGGACAGGTGTGTCATGTGCTGGCTCCACCCAGTTTAGCGAAGGGGAAAGAAGTCTGGATATGTCACGTTCACCGCTATGACGCCACAAGTTTGACACCCTTGCAGTAGATTATTAACTAGGAGCAGGAAGAATAATGAATGTTTTCCTTGCTATCAGTTGCCTTTGGAATGGAAGGGAGTACACAGTTCACTTCCTCTCTCCCACACAAACTCATAAAACAAGCAATACTTTCAGAAGGGGAGGGAGGGAGTACTTGTTCTTTAAAAAAAAGTCAGCTGTTATTTGCTTGCTCACTCTTTTCCAGCACAAAGACAACAACTCCCCCTATTGGACACAATAGGTAAAAGCATGCCACCATCCCAAATACTGTTAGAAACTGATAGAAACTAACTAATCTTCAGAGAAAAGCATTTCACAACCTAGTTTAACGGACTTATCCGGAATTCTTGAGCAGCCTTGCCCACTGCAATATCCTCAAAATACCCTGGGTTAGAATTCTTCAACTCTTCAACCTTACTGACTGGGAATTGTGGGGGTTGTAGTCCAATACATCTGCAAAACAGGTCTGGCCTGTTATATCTAATGAAACATCAGATTAACCTGCCTACAATACAAACATGCTGTTCCTGACATGAACATAAAATGGCAATAAGATTTATATACTGCTTCATAGTGCTTTACAGCCCTCTCTAAGCAGTTTACAGAGTCAGCATGTCAAAAATCTCATTTTACCGACCTTGGAAGGATGGAAGGCTGAGTCAATTTGAGCAGTGAGGATTGAACTCCTAGCAGTGAGCTGAATTATCCTGCAAAACTGCATTCTAATCACTGCACCACTATGTCTCCTAAACATAACATAGGACTAAACAAGGGGCAATTCCTTGCTAGTGATTTGTAGCATTATCCACAATGAGGAGCAGAAATGAGAACAAGTCTTGGTGATGGCTGGGCGATACTAGAAGACCCTATAAAGCTCTAATTAACAAATGGCCAAAACAAAATATATCAGTGTTTGATTTATTGAACATGGTCCAGTCAAAGTATGTTATGTATTTTAGTTAAAGCATACTATGATACATCTGTTGTGGAAACAAAATGGTGGAAATTAACTATATTTGAAGATCATTGTACCAATAGCACTATACCAAATCTATCCACTTCACAATGCAGCCTACATTGCTTGTCTGCTATGTTCCCAGTTTTCACTCTCCCTTCCCACAGTGTCTCCTTTGACACTAAAGTAGACCTCCCTTCCCATTTAAGTACTAACACTATAACAATGAAATGTTGTCCTGACGTTACAACAATGAAATGAATACAGAATAGGTTGCCCTTTTGATTCTGTTTCTTTGTGCATCTATAGCAAAAATTTAATTTTTAAATTACAATGAGGGAACATTGCTAGGCTAAGCTCGTTTCTGAAACTGATTTTTTTTAATAATGATTAAAATAGAAAAGAGGAAGTTAATTAGTTTTTCAGGTCATGGTAGGGGTAAGAAAAACATGAGCTTGCTTCACCTGACTTAGACAGAAATAGAAAGGGTTCCCGTTGGGAGATAGAAGGGATGAATAGAGCTTCTGCATTTAAGGTTGAGGATAATTCAAGGAGAGCCACAGGATTATAAAACCCCCAGCAATTTCTGATCAGCTGAAAATGTAACTCCCTGTCAGTCCAGGATGCACCAGGGAACAACCAGTTGAAGGGGAAGGGATGTGCCTGGTACTGCCATCAAAGAAATGGCTGCTTGTAAATCAGAATGAAGTGCTGGAGACCATCTGCCTGGAGACTCAGTTTGGAAAAAAAGAAATTTTGAAGTGAAGCTGGAGAACATGAGCACAGGATGCATTTGCAGCCCTCTGGGAGAGGGAGGATGATGATGCCACGCACTTCTGCTTTCAGGAAATGGTGAATGACCAGAACTGCTAATGGCTAAGTAGAAAGAGTACATCTGCCCTAAGAGTTTGAGGCCCAATGCTAAGAAGTCCATCCCATGTCACATCTCTAGGTGGGTTAATTTGATAGAATTCAGTGCACGTAAACTAGCAAAATCCTACATCAAATACAATGGCACAAATACAATGTACTCTCTAGCATTTAGAAAAATACTTTGAAGTAAAAGTTGTCTTCAAATAGTGATGCTTACATGCCTATGACTGGATTGTGATTTGTTTTGCTAGCAACTGAAAGAAATTCTGTAATTCTACAAGAAAGTGGTGCACCAAGACAACAGAAGCTAACTACGATCGAGTTAAATATCCATATTGTTTGAATGCTGTCTTAAGCTGTGAGATCAACTTGCTTGGAAGATGAGCAAAACCACATCTTTCCACTCCATCCCTTTAGTATGACAAGGAGAAGACTAGATCAGCCACAAGTGCTCCAGCCAACTGCTCTTTGTGAGGAAACCTCAATAGCAATCTCTGGCAGCTCTAGAACTCAGGAAAACCAGAGAATAACCATCTGCCCAAGGTGCGGCTAGCACCTGCCTGCCTGCCTATGTCACAGCAAGAGGGATTAAAACTTTGATTTTATAAAGTTACAGACTAAGAGCCCAAATAAATTTGAAATAAGATATTGGAATTAATTATACAAACTATTAAAAAAAAACAGACCCCATAAAAGAGGAGGTGGGGTTGCACTGTATGTAAAGGACCACTATATTGCTACAGAAATGCATGAAGCCAAAGATGAAAACCTCCTATCTTGACCACATATGGGTCAATATAAAAGAAAAAAAGAATGACATGGCCGTAGGTGTATATTATAGGCCACCCAATCAAGCAGAAAAAATAGATGTCCTTTTTGCCAGCCAACTAACAAACATATGCAGGAAACACACAACAATAGTAATGGGAGACTTCAATTATCCTGATATCAATTGGAAAACTAATTCTGCACCAAGTGAGAAATCAAATAAGTTCCTAACCAACCTAGCTGACAACTTTGTTGCCCAAAAGGTAGAGGGTGAAACTAGAGGGACAGCCATACAAGACTTAATTCTTACAAACAGAGAAGAAGTGATAGAGGGAGTTGAAACTGCAGGAACCTTAGGCGAGAGTGACCATATCATATAGAATTCAACATAACACAAACACAAGCAACAGAACATAATGATACCAGAGTCTTGGATTTTAAAAGAGCTGATTTCAATAAACTCAGAGAGAACTTTGGAAAGATTCCATGGATGAAAATCCTAAAAGGGAAAACAACTCAAGAATCTTGGGAAACTCTAAAAAATATGATCATAGAAACCCGGACCAGCACAATACCACCGAGAAAGAAAAACAAGAAATCCAAGAAGAAACCAGCATGGCTACACAAAGATCTTTCTGGCAAATTGAAAGAAAAAAAGGACAAGTACAAAAAATGGAAAGAAGGACATACAACTAAAGCAGAATATCAGCAGATAGCCAGAATCTGCAAAGATGAAGTCAGGATAGCAAAGGCTCAGAACGAACAAAAACTTGCAACAAAAGTCTTCTTCCAACATATAATAACAAGAAAAAAATCAAGGAAACAGTTGGCCCACTAAAGAGAGAAGATGGCAAGAAAGTAACAGCCAAAGAGAGAAAGCAGAATTGCTTAACTCATTCTTTGCATCCATCTTCACACAAAAAGAAACTATAGCTCAACCCACCTAAAACATAACTATAAAAGACAGACCAGAAATAAAAGTTAAAATAAGCAAAAAAAAAAAAAAGTTCAAGAACACCTGTCTGATCTTGATGAAAACAAATCATTGGGGCCTGATGGATTACATCCCAGAATTTTAAAGGAGCTGGCAGAGGTCATCTCAGAACCACTTCACCTTATCTTTCAAAAATCCTGGAGCACCGGGGAACTACCAGAGGACTGGAAAAGAGCTGATGTGGTTCCCATCTTCAAAAAATGAAAAAAAACCAGACCCAGGAAACTATAGACCAATCAGCCTAACATCAATACCTAGGAAGATACTGGAAAAGATAATAAAAAAACAGATCTGCCAACATCTAGAAACAAGTAAAGTAATAACTAGCAGTCAGCACGGGTTTGTTAAAAACAGATCATGCCAAACCAATCTTATTTCATTCTTGAATACAGTGACTAACTTAGTAGACCAGCAAAATACTGCGGACATAATATATTTAGAATTCAGCAAGGCATTCGACAAAGTAGACCACAACCTACTTCTTAGTAAGCTAGAAAAAAGTGGAATAGATAGCACCACTACTAGATGGATTCGCAACTGGTTGGCAAACCGTATTCAACGAGTAGTCCTTAATGGGTCTAAGTCTACATGGAGGGAAGTAAGCAGTGGGGTGCCATAAGGTTCCGCCTTAGGCCCAGTACTCTTCAATATCTTCATTAACGACTTAGATGAGGGAATAGAAGGGGAACTTACCAAATTTGCAAATGATACTAAGCTGGCAGGAATAGCTAACACCCAGGAAGATAGGCTCAAGATCCAGATGGATCTTGACAACCTAGAACACTGGGCCATATCTAATAAAATGAAATTCAATATAGATAAAACTAAAGTCCTACACTTAGGCAAGAAAAACCAAAAATACATATATAGACTGGGTGAAACTAGGCTCAACAGCAGTAACTGTGAGAGGGATCTTGGAGTCTTAGTGGACAACCAGCTAAATATGTGCAGCCGCCGCCAAAAAAGCTAATGCAATCCTAAATTGTATTAACAGAGGGATACAATCAAGATCAAGGGAGGTACTAATACCACTCCATAAAGCCTTAGTAAGACCACACCTAGAGTACTGCATCCAGTTTTGTTCACCACATTATAAAAAAGATGTTGAGACTCTAGAAAAAGTACAGAGAAGGATGATTAGAGGCTAAAACATACAACGAATGGTTGCAGGAACTGGGCTTGGCTAGTCTAGTAAAGAGTAGGAACAGGGGAGACATGATCTCGGTCTTCCAATACTTGAGGGGCTGCCACAGAGAGGACGGGGTCAAGCTATTTTCTAAAGCGCCTGTAGGCCAGACAAGGAAAAATGGATGGAAACTGAACAAAGAGACTTTTAGCCTGGAAATAAGGAGAACCTTTCTGACAGTGAGAACCATCAACCAATGGAACAGCTTGCCCTTGGAAGTTGTGGGAACGCCATCAGTTGAGACTTTCAAGAAGAGATTGGACTGCCATTTGTCAGAAATGGTGTAGGGTCTCCCGCTTGATGACCTACAAGGTCCCTTCCAACTCTGATTATCTGTTAAATCTGTTAAATCAAGAATCCTTCCTGTGGGAAAATGGTTTTTTTAAGTATAAGATTTTAAAACTTCGGCAGTAAGATTACAACGAAGAGAGGACACATAAATTCAATTTACAATTATAAAATGGAACAAAATATTTTAATATTGAATATTTTTGAATATTTTTGAAACATGGACTCAATATTAATGGTGTCAACAGAGACATCTGCCTCTATGGAGAGACTGTATCTAAAATATGTTCTATAAGAGGAACAAGTTTTACCTGACAAAACTGATTTACAAATGGATTTATAAATGACAGGCTACAAAATGACATTGCAAAGATGTGCATTGGACATACAGATGAAATCAAATGATGTAATTAAAAAAAAAAGGAATATTCAAATACTAAAGCAATAGAGTCAATTGGATAATTTTCTTATATTGGATTTACAAAAGAAACTTGTTAAAGCACTGATGAATCTTGTGAGAAGGGACAAAGGAAAAAAACCCCAAGTTCTACACCATTTGAATGAACTAAAAATTAAAATTGTTAAGAGTAAAATGAATATAAAACTGGTTTATTTGATCAAGGTTAAAATAGATACATTTGTTATTTTGGGTAACACTCAATGGACTTTCGCTGACACATTCTGAAATGACAAGGCTTTATGGATTTGTTTATGGGTAAGAGAAAGGATCTAGGAAGAGGAGATCTGTTAATCTAATCCTTAAAAGGAAGTGGTAAATAACTACAACTGTTTACACTTATTATGAAGATGGGAAGTCACCTTTTATATATTTCTTTTTCTAATTTCTTCCTTTCTTTTCTACAGCTTGCACTCTTTTTATTTTCCTATAGTTTAGTTTATATTAATTTTTATTGTTGTAATTATACATTTATTACAATTGCTATAAAAAGGAACTCAAACTACAGTGATCCTCAAAGCTTGGAATTAGGGGCGTACCTGGAAATTTTATTGGTAGTGTCACAAAATGAATGCCATGGTGGCACAAAATACCCATATAGCAGAAGGGATGCAAAATTCAGGGCTGTAATCACCTGTTTTATTTTTAAAGAACATCGCTTGGACGTACAAAGAAAATAGAGTTGAAGATACAGTTTAGGATTGAAGATAGTGCTTTGCAACATACTGGCTTCTGATGAATTTTTATTAAACAAAAGTGAGAAGGCAAAACGCATAAATAATTTTAAGGGTTTGGATGTTTTAGGACTGTCCCAGCCTCCAAGGTGTAATAATGTTCACTTTGTTTAAGGATGAAAAGCAATGTTAGGAGCAACATGCTTCCAACTATTTCAAGATTATTTGAAGCATTGCTTGATATAAAAATTCTGCAAATGATAAAAGTACTGGTTGGGCAATGAAATATTAAAGAATTCCACATGGACTAACATTATTCCAATCATAAATGCAATAAAAAATATGCAGAACTTACAGTGTGAATCACAGTTCCACCTGAAATCTTTGCAGCCAAGAGAAAATGGAAATTTCCCCAAGAGGTTTAATTCAGCAACTAATCAGAATCTCTGGCAACTCAGAGCAACAAAAATTTCACTATGTTCTACATTAAATAGAAAGTAACCATTAATTTTGCTGCCAAGCTTATTATTTTTTGCAATACGAAACTCTTAAGCCATGTTGCCAGAGTTTAGGCATGGCACCACTATGATTTTAAAAATATAATTTTACATTTGAGATAAAATACTGACAAGTATCAGCTTGACAATGCATAATACTAATACCTAGATATATTTGCTTTTGTCTACTCACAACTACAGAACGTGTTTATTATTTTGAAAAAGCTCTTTGAGAATTGCTTATAACACAGCCCACTCATATGTTGGCAAAGCAAGTCTTCCTATCAGCTGTAACAGATCAGGCTACAATTCTCCCCAATGAGCATCAAGGATAGCTCCAATAAGCACTCCACCCTATTTGTGCAACTTACGTGCGATTTACTCAGCTCTTCTAAAGGCAGTTTCTCCCTTTCGTACAACTTTTTAATCCTGTTGCTAGAAACAACCTGTACGTTAGGAACTTGGAAGAAGTGAAGAGTGGGCTCTCCAAATTAAGACAGAGAGCTTAGTTATGCTTCAAAATCTGTGAAAGCCACAGCAAACTTAGAAGATTGCAGTAATATGAATGAACTGGTGGGGGGGATATTGTCAATCTATGCATGATTCAGTCTATGCATAATCCATGCTCTCTAAAGAAAGTTCCATGGGTATTTTGGACTTAAACGCCTATTGGTTTCGGCCACAAGGCTAGTGAAAGCCAAAGATATCAGGAGAGCATCAAGTTGCTCTTCATGAAGACATAGTGAATTTTATTTAGCTTAATGCAAAATATACAATAAATCACATGCAGCCATTTTGGTTGTGCAGCCCTTTATTAGCAACTAAAATAGAAGATATTTGTTGTACAACACGGGTAGTAATTGACTATACTGGAGTTTTATTATATTCTAATACAGAATCTTTTATAAATGCATTTTTTTATTAAAAAGCTTTCATCCTTTTCTGTTTAAACTTGCAAAACTATTCTGAAAGCAGAGTATGTGCACAGGTCTGCAGAGTGCAAATCTGGGATGTGGTAAATGCTTTACATGTTGTATTTTGCAAGGACCGTCTGTCACCATACCTTTATAGCCACTGGTTTTTAGAAGTCACAACATTTTGACACCAGCCTTCCTCCCTTGTCCTAAACAAGAAAGCATTTTTAAAATGAGTTGTAACTAAGGAAGGACTACACCTACTAGAAAAAAAAAAGAGTTCTATTAGTTTGAGGTTTCAGTATACCCAAAGATCAGGAACTGCATCTTTGCAAGGGCAAGGCTGGGACCCCATTGAGTGTGCAGGTGTCATCCCTGAGTAGTCAGAGGTTCAGTGGACCATTAATGCTCCTGCTGCATAACTCACTGAGCTATCTTGCCAATTTCGACACTGGCTTGACTGAGCATAATTCAAAAATGAAAAGCTCATGTTCATTCCATTCTTCTGGAGCTCTGTGATAGCCTAGATGGAATAAAAAGTAAGTTTTATAAAATGACCAGTTGGATCATTGGTGACACTTTTAACACATTCATAATGAATTCCTTTTTTAAAAAGTTAAGAACTTCAAACAACTTTTCTCATAGTTAGTGAAATAACCATTCATATGAAAAACTGAGGCAGATGGATGTACAAATTCACTTTGGATCACGTTAGAAACACTACTGATTGTCAGGAGGCAAATTAACTCTCAGAGTGCTTTTTAATCTCAATTGAGATTAAATGGAGCCCAAATACAATCCTGCTAAGAAAGATTATGCTCATTTTGCAATACACCATCTTCTGCTGTAATTATTTTTATTAAAACAACATTTTTTAAAAGTCAAGTGGGAGAACAAAGGATGCGTTTGGGAAGGCACCATGTTGTTTATTCCTGACTCATAAAGGGAGGCACATAGTCCCATGGTTCTACTAATTGTGAATTTTCCCGAGTTCTGAGGAACTTAACACAAAGGGCTTTTTTCTGAATGACTGTATTTTGTTTGATTTACGGAGAAATTTCAGCACGCACACATACCACCCCCACATAATCCAAGAATATATAGAGAGATGGTAAAGGAAAATCCCTTTTTCACAGGGAGATTGGTTTATTTTTGGATGAATAATCAACTTGTCATGGTAAAGTTGTGATCCCAACTCCTCCATGCACTGGCAAACAGGAAGGGTGCAATTCTACTGGCTCTATCAACATTTTCTTGCAAGCACCCCAAGGGATATGCTCTTCCATCCCATAGCTAGATGCAATTACAACAAAAAAATTAGTTGGTGGGACTTTTACACTAATGAAAGGGACATTTTAAAAATTCAGAATCTCTATCATTTCTATCTTGCAGGTTCTCTTTTCTCAACTCCCTAAATTACTTCATTATTTAATCTATTTATTAGCTGTCTCAGTCACTGAAGTGGGATTAAAAAAAAGAGTAATTATTTAAAATGGCCAACAATAAGCCAATATGGCCAAACACCCACAATGAGAGACAACAGTACAAACCATATTATCAATGAGATCACAAATCACCCTGTCCTGTCCCTGTGGAAAAAAAGCCTGATCAGGAATATATATAGATGGAGTTCAGAAGACATACTATTCCAAAGACCAGGGACAGCCACAGAGAAAGTGGGTATCTACTGTTCTGCAGAATAGCAGGGCTTTCTTTATGGATCTAGAGTATGCCAACCAGATCTTCTCAATTAGGCAAAGCAATCAGAAAGTCACAGCCTTGAAGGCATGAAGAGCTTTTATAGATTTGTAACTTGAAAACTTCTACTCCATATTTCATTTAACAACAGTACTTACGTTTAGTAAAACACCAATAGGATGTCTTCCACATATTGTATTATGGTATTTCTTCAAGTAATTGCTAAAGGACACAGGGTCAAGCTGTTCTATAATGTTCATACCCTAACGAGAATTATAAAGTTATCATTAATTTGTAAATGCCTCAAATATAAAAAATATTATTTAACAAAAAATATTATTTAACAACAAAAAAAAACCACTGGCAGTGTGATTGACGGATAAAATTAAATCATGGTATACTATGAATATAATAATTTATATAACTTATTTAGCACAGGGGTGAACTGTGAGTCCTTGAAACTATCTGAGATTTTCTTATAGAAGAAGTCTTGGTTATTCCTTGATTGGGCTGTTTCCACGCCCACCAATGCTGACAAGGTGAATCACTAGTATATAAAATGAGAAGAAACCCTACTCCCTACTAGCGCTGGTGATGTTATTTTGATTGGCAATGAAATGTCTGCAAGAAAACAACCAAGCTCAGAGGACCAAGGACCCCAACAGGTTATATATGTGGAAAAAGCATTTATAGATTATATTGACTTTACTTTTAAAAACTAGTATACTAGATATTGGGTGTTTTGAGTGTTTGTGAGCCATCAACAAAATCAGTAATTATTTTCTTCTCTTACAGGTTCTATTAATTATTTTCTTTTATATTTTGTTTTCAACATCAGAGTCAGTATCCAACCGTAAAGTGAAAGGCCTAGGCTTTATGCTAATTTCCTATAACACAGTGGTTGCCAATCAGTGGGCTGGGAACCACTGGTGGCCTGTGAGAAAATTTTGGTGGTCTGCAGAGAAATGTCACCCACAAAGCACACACACCCAAAGTAATTATTCCAGGCTGTATAGGAACACAAGGCTGTGCTGCCCACATGGTCCACAGGAACACAAGGCTTGAGTCGCTTGCATTGCAAACAACACGAGGTAGTGAGGGGAGGGGGGAAAGGGCAGAGGAAGGGAACTTGCCCCACGTGCCTCGCCCGGCCACCGGCCTGCTGCTTTCCGCTTATTTCTTCTTCTGCTTTGGGCTGCATGCAAGGAAAGCAGCAAAAGTCTTTCTTTCTCTCCCCCAAACTCCTCCAGAAATGAGACTTTGGGACCCTGCAAGGCATCCTGTTCAAAGAGGCTGCGCCAGTGTGACAAGTCTCACAAAGACTCACTTCTGGCAGAACTTGGGGGAGAGAAAGAAAGACTTCTGCTGCTTTCCTTGCACGAAGCCTTCCCCCCCCAAGAACAGAGCTGGAGATGATATCTTGTGTTCCCAAATAAAGAATGATCGATTGATAGGAAAATGGGGCGGGGAATTTTCCTGCAGACTTTTTGGGGGATTTTCCCGGGGTCTCTAGTCTGCTGGATTTAAAATTATGAGTTTGGTGGTCCCTGAGGTCCAAAAGGTTGGTGATCCCTGCTATAACGGATTTCATCTGTCACAATGCCAAATAATCATACTTATAAAACTGTTGTGGCACACCAATGACCAGCGGACCTGGTGGCAGATTCGGACAGTGAGGAGGAACAAAGGTCGACTCGGGAATGAGGGCACAGATGGAAAGTGAATGGGCCCTCCCACAGGGAATAAAGAGGAGCGAAAGGAGAGTGGTGTTTGCAGGAGACAATTAGTTCAATTCATTAGGGTGACGATCTGTTCCTGACTTCTTGCCAAGTAATTTCTGCTACAGAGTGGTGTTTGGAAGATATTGGCCTGGC